>NC_072482.1:93258824-93565074 GCF_027574615.1 Eptesicus fuscus
CCTCGAGGAGTAAAAGGAGACTGGCAGCAGCTCAGACCCGCAGGCGGCTCGCGGCCTCCCGCCCTGCCAGTGTCTTTCCAGGTCAGAAGTCCTGCTTTGAGTCTGCTCTCAGGGGGACCCGCCTGCGCTCCCTTCCTGGCCTCCTTTTCCTGGCCCGGCCCCGGGTTTATTTTCAGCTGCTTCTCTTTCCGAAGCTGCAGGGGCCGTGCAAAGCAGGCCAGGCCCCCTCGCTCCTCCCGCCCTGGGGAACAGCCGGTCCCAGCCCCGCCTGCGCTGTCCACCTGCCCCCCCACCCCCGGGGGCAGGGGTGGGCGGCGGGTTTGGCAGCCGGTGTGCAGGGAGACCTGTGCCCGCAGCAGGCGGCGGCGTGGGGCAGAGCGCTGGCTTCCCTCCGAGCTGGGGGACTGCTCTGACCTCCCTCGTCACTCCTGGCTCCTTTATAATCAGCTTTTCCATTATCGCGCAGCCAGGCCCTCCCAGAACCACATTAATTGCCTATAACTACAGCTGGTGGTTCATTTATTCTCTCTAATTTGGAAGATCCAAGTGGTTTAACCCCTGTTTTCACTTTAAAAGCTTTAGGGGTTTTGTAAACTTTGGAGGTGCTAAAGTCAAAGTGGCCAGACACATGCTCATACAAGCCCAGGCACACACATGGCACATATATGGCACACGCAGGGAACACGTGGGGAGCACCATTCCGGTCAGGGGTGGGCAGGTGGTAACAAGGTCAGCTCTGGTTTAGGGGAGGGGAAGCCTGGCCGGCCTCCTCTGCTGCGGGCTGTGTGGCTTCCGGGAAGTCACCTGCACCGTGTGCCTCCGGTCCGTACCTGTGACGAGGGCTGAGCGCCGCTCCCCGGGGCTGCCTGCCCGGAGTAGCGCAGAGCACGTGTGAAAGTGCCCAAGGCACAGGTGGTGCCTGGCAAAGGGAGATGCTATTATTGTAACTGGGGAAACTGAGGCACGAGGCTTTGAGGACCCTCAGTGGAAGCCCTGACTCCCATTTGGAAAATGAGACGGTTGGATTGGAAAATGTCAGGCTGCTCTGAGCTCTAACTCGGAAATGCAGGGGGCCCAGAATCGCTGTGAGACAGAAGACTCAAACATGAGTCACATCTTCCCCCAAAACTTAGAAAGTGACCAGAATCGGCACACGGTGAAACAAAATAAAACAGCCCTGGCCAGGGTGCTCGCTGGTCAGAGCACTGGCCCACCCCCTGGAGGCTCTCGGGTTCAATTCCTGGTCACGGCACCTACCTCGGTGGCAGGCTGGATCCCCACCCTGTCAGGGCGCCTGCAGGAGGCACCCAATCCAGTGTCTCTCTCACATATCTGTCTTATCTCTCTCTCTCCTCCCACCCCCTTCATCCCTCCTTTCCACTCTCTCTAAAAAGCAATGGGAAAAAATATATAAATTAAATAAATAAGTAAACCAAAATAGGGCGCGCGGACTACCAAATTCTTCCCCAACCGACCCCTCCTGCCCCCGGCTCCTCTGACTTCAGCAGACGTGTCTTTCAACCTCTTGTCCTTTGTCCCTCTCCTGCCCCAGCTGACCTGGGAGTGACCAGCCAAGGCTGTGACCTCTTGGGTGGAGCGGCAGCCCCCCGAGGCTGGGAGGCTCTGGGGCTCACAGGGAGGGTGTTGAAGCAGGGGCCCTCGACCTTGGCACGGGGGCATTTGGGGTGGCTCAGACCTTATTTCTGGAGGCTGTCCTGGGCTTGGGGGGTGGGGCGCGTTCACCAGCATCTCTGGCCTCTAGCCACGAGGTGCCAGTAGCAGTCACACACACACACACACACACACACACACAGCCCCGCCTCCCTGTCCCCGGCGGAAGGAGGAGTGATGCGCCCTTGGGTTCAAGGCACACGGAGGGCGGCTTGTTCCCACCTCCGGGGAGCTGGGGGCGGGCGGACAGGGAAGGGAGTTCTCCCAGCCTCTTCCAGACAGCGGAGGCCGGGGCTGAGGCTGGGGCTGGGGCTGGGGCTGGGGCTGGGGCTGGGGCTGGGGCCGGGGCTGGGGCTGGGGCTGGGGCTGGGGGGGCCTCCCCGGCTGAGTGACAGGTCCCCCCAGGCTCCTGCTCCCTCCAGGAGGAGTGGCCCAGGGGGCCTGGGCACCCTGCTTCCCGGAGCCTCCCTGCGAGGGGTCACTGTCTGACCCGAGGGGTCACTGTCTGACCCGAGGGGTCACTGTCTGACCCGAGGGGTCACTGTCTGACCCGAGGGGTCACTGTCTGACCCGCCCTCGGGGAGCGGTTCCAGGAGCTCTGATGAGGGGGAGGTGGGGGGTGAGAGCCCCGTTTCGGAGAAACAGTGCACAGCTGCCCATGTTCTCGGCACTGGGGGGCTGGCCTGCAGGTGACTGTCTCATTCGTTCGCTAATTTGTGTTCTCACCTTTGTGCCTGGAACGTGTAGCCCCTGGGAACACGGGGAGAAAGTCGCTCCAATAAGCAGATAAAAAGGCAGCACGTGGGCAAAGACCCGTCCGAAAGGCCTGTCTGCCCGGGAGGGGGACACGCCCTGTCTGAGGGCCGGACTCGGGAGCCGGTGGGGAAGGAATTCGGAGACGAGCTGCGCCCCCAGGAGCGGTGGGTGCGGGGGCGGGGGGGGGGGGGCTTGCTCAGGGGCACACACCCCGCAGACCTTCTGGAACCATCTTTCCACCTCAGGGCCTGGTGCCGGGTTGGGGAGTGGGGGGGGGGGGGGAGTTGTTGGTCACGTGGCTGTGAGCATGCCTCCAGGGTGCGGGGGGGGGGGGCTCTGCGGGGCTGTGCGGGGCCGGGAGGAAAGAAAGGGGCGCGGAGCTCCGCCCCAGGGGCCACAGGACTCGTTCCCGCCCGCGAACCAGCCACGCGGGGGCAGCACGGGCCGGGCTGGGCGCCCCCAACTCCCACGGGCCTGCGCGTGGTAACCACGTCCTGGACACGGGGGAGGGCGCCGAGCCCCACGCCGCACGGACACTGCGCCCCCGCCCCCTCCCGCACAGACGGCCGCCCGCAGCAGCCGCGGGGCCCGGGCTCGGCCGCCCTCTGCCGGGCGCAGCGTGAAGTGCAGCCCCCTGTGGGCCGTGGTCCCATCCAGGCCCGGGGAACGGAAACGTGGGGAGGCGCGAGGGGGAGAAGGGGGCGCGTGGACCGGTCTTGGAGGGGAAGGGCTCGTGGTGCATCCCGGAGAGCGGGAGGGGCTGCCCTCCGCGTCCCACCGGTCCCGAGGTGGGGACGTTTGCCAAGCACCTACTGGGTGCTGAGTGCGTGGGGGCGGGAGGCAGAGGGGCAAGGCCTGGACCCCAGCCCCAGGAGCGGCACATGGGAGAGGGCCAGCGAGCAATGCCACCCCCGCCCGTGGGGTGGGGTGGGCGCCGAGCACAGGGGCTTCGGGCAAGGTGACGGCGGACAGCGGCTCTGGGTCACCGGGGGTGGGGTGTGTGTGTGTGTGTGTGTGTGTGTGTGTGTGTGTGTGTGTGTGTGTGTGTGGAGCAGACCAGGCCATGCTTCGGTTTGCGGGGGGCGGGTTGGGGGCTTCAGACAACAGAGATGTACTCAGGTTTGTTTATTCTGGAGGCCGGACTCCAAACTCCAGGTGTCCGCAGGGGCGCGCCCTCCAGAGGGCCCGGGGCGAGGGGGCGGGGACCCATCCCAGGTCCTTCTCTTAGCTTCTGGGGTTCCTGGAGATTCCTGGCGTCCTTGGCTCGTAACCTTCCTAGTCTGTCCTGCCTCATCCAGCACATTCCACCCCTTCCACGCGTTCCTTCCTATTGCAGCTGCTAAATACGAGGCCACTGAACGGTGCAGTGTCCGACCTCACAGGGAAGATCAGAAAACAGAGGCAAAGGGCCTTTCCTGCTCCCTGGGCCTGAGATCCAGGAGCCTGGTCCTGACCCTGGGTAGCTGAGGTGGTGGTGGTGGGGGGTCTCTATTGGGTTGGAACCGGGACTCCCTCTAGAGTTCCTTCATCGCAGGGCCGCCTGCATTTCCCTCCCGCCGGCCCTGCTGGCCAGGACGTCCTCCCTCCTTTGGTCCCTCTGGTGGCAGAAAGAAGAGGAATGACGTTATGCCATTGGCTTTGAACAACACGGGTTTGGACTGCTCAGGTCCACTTATTTATGCCCTCCGACCCCCACCCCCACCCCCCAAAAAAATACTGTCCACCCTTGGCTCTGCGGGTTTCACATCCGGGGATTCAACCAACCTCGGAGAGAACCCAGTATTTTCAAATTCCCAACCTCGGATTCCCAACCTGGGATGAGAATGGCTTTTTTGATCTGTACTGGGTTGCATGCACAAAGCTAAGAGGCTTCTGTATAGTTAAGTTTTTGGCGAGTCAAAACTTATACGTAGATTTTCAACTGTGCAGAGTCGGCACCCCTACTCCTGTGTTGCTCAAGGGTCGACTGTATCAAAATAAAAGATGCCCCTGGCACCCCGATGGCAATTGCAAGGGCTTCAGGAGTTCTTTCTGTGTGGGAACTGGAGGCAGAGACCAAATACATATTCCTTATTCTATTGCAGCCATTGTAATGTACACACTGCATACTGACTTAGCCAACCTCACAAAAAGGTTGTGTTGAAAGTTGAAATGGAAAGGGTCTGCCATGGGGCTGGGTAAGGAAGGACGAAGTTTTCATATCCTGTTGTGAAAAGTGTGCCCGAGACTGAAAAATCAAAAGTAAAAATACAAACATAAACTGTAGATACAAAGGTGTGAACACACACACACACCAGCTAACGGAAGTGAAACTAGTTGTCGGGAAAGAGGGGAAGGAAAGCAAGAACCAAAACAAAGTAGGAGAAATATCTGCTCTTTCACCTAGATTCTAGATGCATATATAACTTGGATGAAATCTTAAGGAAAAATGAGAAAAGGCAACGAGAAGGTTACAAGCAAAAACAGCCAAATTACTCTTCCTTGATTTTAGTAAATGGCAGTGCCTCCTAGAAAAATACATTTTTTTAAAAAAAAGAAAGAAAAGGAAAGACGTCTGACTCTTTTCTACAGCGTAAATTCCCTGAGCAGAAGTGACTACATTTCCCAATGCCCCGCCTCAGCTGCTCCCAGCAACCTCCGATAATCCCCAACTTTCAAACAATACTTGTTAAGGCTTAAGGGAGGCGTTGCACAGCCGCTGCTTGAAGTAACCGTGTCTACACACTTTTCCCTGGCAAGTTTTCAGTGGTGAGTCCAGGATCACAGCATCAGGATCTTTCTCAGAAACCAATTTTAAAACGTGTCGGTGCATAACGTGTTTTGTGCTGAATTGATCACAAACGCCAAGCCTGGGCTTGTGATAACTCCAGAAATAAGAAAGCAACATGGGGAGATTTCCGCGGCATTTACTTCTATTTATAACATAGATCCTGTCAGCTTTTGAAGAGGATGAGGGGCAGCTTCCGATAAAAGCTGTGCACAACAAGGTTGCTGAGATGGGAGGAGAGAACTGAAAACCCACGCAGGAGGAGGAGGGAGCGGAGAAGGTGACAAAACCCCAGCGACTCCAGGCTAAACGCGGGGCCCGCTTTCTGGTCGCTAAAGCAGGATGGAAACTGGGCGCCTGGCAGGCCCTCGCGCTGAAGGAAACGAAGAGGCGGAGGCCAACTCAACGTGCCCACACCCGCTCGCTTGAGTCTCCTGAAGAGCCGGGCCTGGGCCTGGGCCTGGGCCTGGGCAGGGTCCCCAGGACTGACGCCTGTCCTGACGTCTGAAGGGGTGTCTGCAGGGCCTGGCACAGAGCATCCAAACCCGGGGACACTGAACCCTCTGCCTCCACCTCCTGCCAGCCAGGAGGTCGGAAGACGGCCCCCAGGTTGGAGTAAAGGTCCCTTTGCTGATGCACAGGATCCTGTCTTGCTTTTGCAGGGGTTTCTGTGGGAGGAGGAGGGGGAGCACCTGGAAGATGAGGAGGTGGAGCAAGTCTGGGCGAGGCAGAGACAGGGCGGCGGCATCGGCATCGGCATCGCTGTGGGGCAACCTCAGGATGAAGCAAAGTGGGAAACGGAGAGGAGAGGGGGCGGCGGGGCGGGGAGCGTGCGTGCCCCGGGCCGCACTGGAGGTGCCTTCTGTGTGGCCGCGGTGCGCCCAAGTAACCAGGGGGTTTGGGTATGATTTCTGGGGCAGACCAAACACACGCAGGTACTTAGAGACACAGGCCCCTGGGGCCCCACTTAGCTCAGGAATTGACCGCGCCTGCCCTGTCCCCGTGTCACCGACCACCATCGGACAAGACCTCTGACCAGCACGGGTGGCCTGGCTCTCGGGCCCCCCAGCAGCTGCTGTGAGCGGATGATTTAGAAGTTTGGAGCCACAGAGAATCAAGTCACTGCACCCGATGAGCATGGCTCAGGGCCCAGCGACTCTCGGCCTGTTGTGTACTTGGAGCTGTTTTCATTCTCGTTCTTAAAGCCGGGCAGAGTGTGGCTTCACACATGGGGGCCGGAAGGGATGCTGTTGATCTCCCGCCGAACCTTCCTGAGAGCTCCCGCTGTCTCGGGCAGACAAGCCCAGGACAACCGCGGGACGGGACGGAGGCCTTGCCACGCTGAGTAGTTAACGGTGTCGGCGCTCAGCTCGGTGACTTAGGGGCTGTGGATCGGAGGGGGTCGTGCTGCCGCTGACAGCAAAGGCACAGGCGGGTGGATCAGGCAGGAGGACTGGACTTCCTCTGAGGGCACAGTAGGTTCACAGGGGCTGGGTGGTGGGTTGACTTCTGTCTGGTTTCTTCAACCACCAGCCGGTGCCCAGGGGAGCCAAGCCCTGGTGACCCCCATGCCCTTCCCACACCTCCTCTCAGAGAAGAACTTCAGCGCGGCTTCTCCCTACAAAATAGAACTCTCCGCCCCAGGTGAGGAAGGAGCCTCATTCCTGGAGGGCATCGCCCAACACAACCAAAGGGACGAGTGTGGCCTTCACAGAGCACGTGGGCAGAGACGGGTTCCTTGGAGGGCCTGTGTTTAGCAATCCCCCCCCCCCCCCCATCTGGGAGCCTGACCAGGTCCCACACGGCGAGACGGCCACCTCCTCGGCGGGACACCAGATGGCCCCGGGTGGTGTGTGCTTCTGTGGATCTTCCTTTTATCTGCTCCTTCCTGCCCAGGAGGTCCGAGCTGGTGAGCGCGTTACAATCTTGCTTGAATTTTTAATCTTTGGACTATCTCCCTATAGGCCTGGGAGTTGGAAACCCCTGGGAATCCAGGACGCACCTGAGAAACGAGGTTCTCATCATTCCGACGGGGTTATTTTCTGGAGTTTGGTGCTGCGGGAAATGTGGCCAGCGTGGGCGAGCGGTAATTCAGTTTCACCAGGAGCAGGAGGGCTGCGCACCTGGACCCCACTCGGAGCCTGGGGTAGAAGGTGAGTTTGGGGAGTGGTTTCAGACAAGCAGGTAGCAGGGGTCCCATAAACGCACCACGCGTCCTGTTTGCCAGATTCTGCTTCTTAGGAGAGTCCATTCGAGCGGCTTCCCCGGTCTGGCGTAAGAACTCCTCCACTCTCTCCTGCCTACTTTCGCCATTTTTCTCTTTTTCAGTGAGTGCTCGTGCCTCACCAAAGGGTCTGACCCAAATCACTCGCGGATGCTGGGGCAGCAGAGTTGAAACTGCCCCTGTGTGCGTCCTGTCACTGCCGGCCCGCTTCTCTCCAGCACAGACACCTGCCCTCAGACAAGATGCGCCCCGCCTCCCTCGTTGTCAGACGAGCGGCACTGCTCGCAGGAGGTGCTGGCTTTCCTGTCTGGACTCAGAATCGCAGCCTCTGACCATCCTGGCAACACCAACAGAGACCCGCATGCTCGGCGCGTCCAGTGACTCCCGGTAGAAAGGAAAAAACCTCACTGAACACGATAAATACTATCAAAATGTGCATTCTGCTACTTTTCATGAGTAATTTGTTTGGAGAAATTTTTTTCTAAATTTTACCTAGCTGATTTTCATTTGTACTTAACTATTTGTTTTACATTTAGGGAAAATACATGAAAAGGAGGTGAAATATACATTTTCCAGGAACCAAACTTAGGAGATTAAATTTTGCCCCAAGTGAAACAGCTAAATAGTGGATTTTAATTACTTTTGTCCCCATGGGCTTCCCCCCACCCTAGTTTCTTACATTCTTCCCTTAGGTTGCAATGATTAATTTGCAAGTTGAGTCCCTTACTAGCCTTGGAACAGGCAGAGTGTGTGCCGGGCGAGATCAGGCACCACCTTGTAGCCGAGCGGTGAAGAAAGGCTTCCCCCAGGCCGGTGGCGTCAGCGAGAGGGAGTGAGGGTCCCCGGGGCCGCGCCTCCGCTCCGCTGGGCCCGGGCAGCCTCCCTCCCTGTCATTAGACCCCGAGCTTCCGGCGCGGGCAGGCTGCTCGGCGTCTTTCGAGGCAGTTCCCATGCCCTATTTTCCATTCCCAGGTTGTTCAGAAACCACAGTTTTTTGACTGAGGATAAGCAGCCCATGGATCCATTTTTACGGGGCAGCAATCACAGGGCACGTGGTGTTTCTTCTTGAATAAATCCCGAGGCCTCGGAAGTCCCCCCCTCCCTGCCCACCGTGTTTCCTCTATCTCGCTTTCTCTAACAGCTCTTTTGGGGGCCGAGAGTCTAAATATAAAGCGTAACGCTCAACTGGTGTAAGCGGCGTTCCTACTGAAAGCTGCCTTCGTGTTGGCTTAGCATGGAACGGAAATGGCTCGTGTTATGCAGCCTTTAAAAAGTCTCTAGTGCTCAGCCCCCATGAAATGGATTGCTTATGGGGAGATAATGTCTGTTCTATTCCTTTTTAAGTCTGTGAAAAATGTCATCCTGGTTAATAGGGTGATTAAAACTCTTTATGCTCCAGGAGATAAATGTGATTATGTTTGTCATACTCTACCCGAGATAAAGACAGCAGAGGCAAACTTGAAATTCCATAACATTTCCTCTTCCATAGCCAGGGACATTCAGAACTCAATACACAGATGGCACTTCACATAAAGAATAACATTATCTGTGAGACACTTTTCCTTTCCATTAACCAATTGCACAATATGCCTCTGGTGCAAAGGAGGAGACAAATGACTCCATCCTCTGATATCTGAGCCCCGAGTGCAGAAAAATGCCACAGTCGTCACACTGATGGTTTTCTTTTCCATTTCACCTCGGTCACTTCCTCTTGGCTTTTAAAATGCGACCAGAGCCTGAGCTCGGTGCCAATTCTAGGGACTCTGTCCCCTTCGAACTTCCCGCAGCAGGTGACTCACGATCGTTATGTGATCCCTACCATCCCTCAGGGACCATGATATATGTAGAAGGGGTTTTGTAAACAGTAGGCATGCCACACGAGATGTATTCATTCATTCATTCCTCCGGGCCTCCCACGTGCCAGCCCGTGGGGACAGAGTGCACCCCACAACCCTGGCGCCCTCGCAGGGCTGGGCTGCCGTCGGCGCCAGCAGTGGGCGCTGTCCCACGTTTCCAAGGCCCTGCGTGGAGTTTCTACCCTAACGGAGCTTACAAGGCAGGAACCTATTAAATAGAATCAAGATTGATAATGCTTTTCCCTTTCATTATCCCAGACAAGCTAGAAATTCTCCTTTTCTCCCACTCGGTGGAGGGCTTTTAAAAAATCAATAGCTATTCTCCACCGAAGAAAAATAAAAACCTAGATTCTAGCTGTAAGTAGTTGTAGGGAGCTCCCATTCTATTAGGGGAACCTAGGTCGGCGGCATCAGACTCAGACTAAGAATGTGGACAAAAGCCTGTTCAATTAGGCTCCAGCCTTTCTCCCCTCATTCATTTCTGCTCGTGCGGAGGGAGGTCATCGAGAAGACGTGGCTGCTGGTTGGCCTGAGAGCTGGACGCGGGCAATGGAGGCTCCCCACTTCCCCGTCCCTGGGATGTGCGCTCTGCTTGGCCTCCTGGCTCCCAGGGGCTCCTGCAAGGACACAGCCTTGAGACAGAAATGTGACTGAGTCCACTTAGGGCCTCTACATAAAGTGTTAAGATTTGGAGGACAAATTGTGGAAAACTACTCAGTCTGTGGCAGCCCAATACCAGCCTCGTAAGGAGGTTCCTCCGCTCATTAGCCTGCCTCCTGCCCTCCGGAGGCGTGCCTCTTGCTTTGGTCTCCCTGCCCCAAGAAAGGGGCTGGTTTCAGATTCCACTCGGGAAGCTCCCAGGAGGTTGTGAAGCAACAGCTAGAAATCTTTCCTTCGCTGAGATGTAGTGAAAAATGAAAGATGGGTGAAGAGTTTTTTGCTGCTCCATGTACCCTGATCAACTTCACAATCCTTTCTGTTTAGTCTGGGATTTCCAACAGGTTACAGATGGATCCCAGAATTATTAATAATGCAGCACTTTTAACAGGGTAACGTGGTCCAGAGAAAAATGTAATGCTATACACTTGACATTTCACTTAAAAAATTTCCTTAGGACTAAAAGATTTCATTATAACAGATTAATTTCAAATATACTTTATTAAACCTGATTGCTAATTAAAGCCTAAGCAATGATAAAGAAACTGGACAATTAATATTCAACCAGAGATTATTTTTCCAGAAACATTGACATATCCTTTTTCTTTAAAATTTTTAAATCTCCAGTAAAAAATAATTGCAATTAGATTATTCTGTTTTCTGTAAGAGCTCGTCGAGGACAGAAAAGCGTTGGGTGTGTATATAAGAATTTGCCAGTTTCATCAGCAAGGCAGTACTAAATAATTAATATTGAGACTTAACACTCAGATAATTTCCTGGCTAAAAATACTTGTTAAGATGGGTAATAACTGGGCAATTTTTACATTGACAACTGAGACAAAACTACAAACTGTCAGTTAATGTTTAGGAACCCGGAACCAATTTCTCAAAAAGTACTATGTTTAATTCCCATGATGTCCTTGCCCTTATTTGAGCACAGCTGTACCTTTTCAAGTTATCGTAATCTGCCGCTGGCTTCTTGCTCAACGTGAGCATTTACAGGATGCAGGTGAGCTGTCAGGTACATAAGGAGCACGGGCGGATCAGACTGGCTCCGAGGGGCAGCGCCCAGCTGCCCAGGCTCAGGGCCTCCCAGCCGTCACTGCGGGGTCTGCGGCAGGAGTGAGTGTCCAGGTCCCAACAGCCAGGACTGACAGGAAAGACTGTTGAAACTCATCCAATTAGGGACATCGCGGTACTGCTGCTGTTAGGATCTGTTGTCAGCGTTTTCCATCTCAGGCTGTTATAAACTCTTTTTCAGGTACAGAACTTGCCTTCAACTGTTATAGTCATACACTGAAGTACTTCCCCGGGATCTCCCCCATATAGAGAAGTTATCCATATCATCATTGTAAACGGTCTTCCTAACTTTGGGAAAAATTTATCCTCCCCCTCCCCCCAACACGATACACATGAGCACGCACGCGTCACGTGAAGTTTACAGCAAAGCACAGGACAGTGTGAACACGCCGACCGTGTCCACCCGCGGGGTCGGACCACGCTGGCGCGTCTTCCCGAGGAGAAATCAATGAGTCCCTTGGCTGCCCGGCGTCTCCGAAGCCACTCCCTGTAACAGCCGTTTGGAATTCACCCGCCATGCTCATCTCATTTGGATTTCAATGCTTCCTCCCACTCCACAGCAGGTTGGGAGTTCTTGGGAATTGATGGAAATATCGATTGCATTTTGCTTCGAAAGTCTTTCATCTAAAAGAAAGAAGTTCATCATCAAATGTTAAAAGAAGGGAAAAAGCCACAATCAGAGAGGACGCAGCTGTCGGGGGAGGGAACTTCACTGCTCGAGGCACAGAGCCGATGAAGACCAATGAAAGGTAAGAAGCCATCCAGCTCCTCGGAAGACAATGAGGTACACCTGTTTTCTCCTAAGTATAAACCTTTTGGGCCTTTAATAACATAAAACTCCACTCTGACTCTGGACAGCACCAGGCTCGCCACTGTCCACCTGCCTGACAGGGACTCCCCAGGAGGAAGGGGTGTATTGCTGGCTTTCACCAGGAAAGAGCAGCCGAGAGCCAGAGTCCACCTGAATCCATAAAAACACTCAGGTCAGTCCCAGTTAGAAGAATTTTAGAGCCAGAGAGGAGTGGAGAGAAGAAACTTGGTAGGGAGTTAATAAGAGAATGGATCAGTGAATGGCAGGTAAACTGGATGTTTGTATGTGCCAGTGTTGGAAAATCTAGGCGGGGGTTTACCAGGGGAGGTTGATTTGGAACCTGGGAGCGGGAGCAGGGAAGTGAAAGATCTTAATTCCAGGGTCAACCTGGGGCACCTGGCTCCACCTACATGGTCCACCACCCTCAGGGCGGGGGGTGCGGGGGAGGGGCGGGAGACACTCATTTATGGGAGCTGGATAAGTTTTACATTACAGAGTACTAGCTACATGCCCTTTGGTTCATTCCTTTGTGTCTGCTTGGTCCCGCTATGGGGATATTTCATCGGCCACACCCCCTACAGCCCAAGGCTGCAGATCTCCCCATGGCGTGTGTGAGGTGCCCGGGCCTCAGCAACCTGCACTCATTTCGTTGTTATCTTGAGAGGCAGCTAACTTCTTTGTATGGTGATGCTTATTTATTCCATTGGAACCTGAATCCTCACTTTGCTTCCGAATTCAGGGGGTGTATCTTGTGTGGGACCTTCAATGCCTGGGCACGCTGTTAGCCCCAAAGGCTCTGACAGGCCTCTCTGTGCAAACCCAAGCCCAACGCCTGGGAAAGCTGCTTATGCTGAGCAGTCGTCTCCAGGTGTGTGGAATGGAGGTAACTGCCTGCTTCCAGGGTTGTTAGGAGTGAGTGAGAGAATACATGTAAAGCTCAGCACCGGACACTTGGTAAGTGCTCAATATAATTAGCTACTGCCGTTACAGCGTCATCAAAATACATGTGCTATGTTCCAAGAACAAAGCTCATATGGATATAAACATTATGGTGTGTTTATTAAAAGTATTTTATAGTTATATGTCATTTTGGTTTAAGTATTGACACTAGAAGATACATAAGGCTATCCATTATAGTAGTCCATGGCAACCGTGTCAGTGTCGGGTCCGAGACACAATCTTGAAGACATCCATGTCCATGGGATGCCACACCCCTCTTCCGTGCAGCTCTCTCCTTCGTGCTGTGATGAACCCTCATGAGAGGCTCTTATGAGGGGCAGGACTGCATCCCTGCGGAGGGCCTGAAAGTGTAGGGTGTTTTTGGTTGTCACATCACAGGGGATCGCTACTTTCATCTTGGAGGGCATGGGTGCTTCATGTCCAGATGGCCCACAAAAAGACCTGCTTTGTCCAAAACACCACATGCCCCCACTGAGGAGATGGCATCGGCCGCTCTCAGTTGGAAGACAGCAGCTCTCTGGTTTGCAATGTGCTGCCTGGTTCTTTTCCTTCCCTTTTCTGGTTGCACATTTGTTACAACCAGGCCTGATGAGAGGGTTTTCAAATGGAGTGTCAGGTAGCCAGCACATGAACAGAATCATCTACCGCTCCACCGTCTCAGTGATCTGGGGCATGGCCAGTTGCTGAGGAGGAGGATGCTGGGAAATGCATCCGGGTCTGGGTTAAGAGAGTAAGGGGTGGCTGCCCTACCTCAGCATGGTTCTGTTCCCATTTTCTCCTCGTGGCCCGACTTTTTTTCTTTCCTCTCATTTCTCAAGTATTGCATTATTCATGTGTACCCAGGGTCCTAAGTGAGTAACTGAACCACTAGAAGGAACCATATCTCAAAAATAGCCCACTAGGGATAGGCTTTGGAGCGAGGTAAAGGGAGGAGGCAAGTGGGATAAGAACACCATTCAGCCCTCTCCTTTGATTTTGCAGCGGCGGAAATGGAAACCCAGAGTCCACATTTCATTACAAACAGGGCCGCAAGTTGCTTTAAACAATGGGGCTCCATAGAAGGTTTTAAGGCTTATATTAGTTATATTGCATGCACAGTAAATGGAAACCTTCAGTTTTTCCACCTAGATCCATTTCTGATACGCAGTTCCGAGGAGGTGTAGGCCTTACCAGTGATACTCTTATCACAGCCCAACAGAACACTCTGCTGCTTTAAAGTGTGCTTGAAACCATTTAGGCTTGGGTACATTTTGACAAACTTGGTTATTAATGTACTGAATTCCATGATCACAATCACAGCCATTGCCATAGAACCATCCCTACTCTATACCCCAAAAGCTTGGTGAGGATGGGGCATGCTGGGAACTAGTGTCTCCATCCAGCAACTCAGTTTTATTCCAAACTCTGGGATCTGCTCCCTGAGCAGGGAGAATTTTCCGTGGCTCTGGCTCAGAGGGCTCCCTTCTGAGCACGGCTGCCGCGCACTGCACAGTCCAGGTGCTCGCCACAGACGATGGCCCTCCCTAAGCACTGAGCCTGCTGCTCCGAGAACTGCCCTCTGAGGTCCCAGTGTTTGTGCTGGGCTCTAACATTATCAGAAAGCACAATGTCCGAGGCAGCAGTTCTCCAATGGAGTGTCATGACAACTGGTAATTTGTCACTAATCTGGACGTTCTGAAGACTGGATACAATAGACTTCAGACATTAGAACAGATTCAAGACTACATCCCTAATAATGTCACTCTCACTCACATTTCAGTAGCTTCCAGAAGGGCCAGGAGTGGACATGGGCTGTGCTGTATATTTACCATGCATGTCCTGGTGGGGAAAACCAATGTGAAAACTTTCTAAAATGTGGTATGCTGCCCTCGCTGGTTTGGCTCAGTGGATAGAGCGTCGGCCTGCAGACTGAAGGGTCCCGGGTTCAATTCCGGTCAAGGGCACATGCCCTGGGTTGCGGGCTCGATCCCCAGTAGAGGGTGTGCAGGAGGCAGCCCTCTCATCATTGATGTTTCTATCTCTCTCTCTTCCTCTCATTTCCTCTCTAAAATCAATAAAAATATTTTTAAAAAATAAAATTAAAAAAAAATAAAATGTGGTATGCTGAGAAATTACTTAAAAGCTTCAGGATACAAATAAGCCAGTCAGAGAAAGAGAAATACCATATGATATCACTTATATGTGGAATCTGATGAACAAATTAACTGATGAACAAGAGAGAAACAGAGCCATAGATACATGCAACAGTCTGACAGAGGTCAGAGGGAAGAGGGAGGGGGAACTGGATAAAAGGAGCTAAAGAAAGGAGCCAAGGAACATATATGCACAGCCCATGGACACAGACAACAGAGTGGTGACGGCCAGGGGAAGGTGGCGGGGGCTGGGTGGAGGTGGGCGAAGTCGGGGAAATGGCGGACATCTGTAATAGCGTCAACAATAAAAAGAAAGCTTCAGGATATGTCCCTGATTTAATTAATTTCATAAAATCCTTACATTATTGATTCTAATAAATAGTTACTGGGATTAAAAACTCCAAGTTGTAAAGTGCCTTTGCCATTGACCAGCTTGTTTGCAGGTCGGCCTCAGTGCTGGGGTTAGAATGACGAAAGCTTTATAGGATCAAAGCCTTTGGACATGTCAATAATTACAGCACCAATGGTGATTTTGAAGACCTTGGAAATCCAGCCTCTTCATAAACTAAAACAGAATAAGACTATAAATGTTACCTTAACAAGAATAATAATGTCTGCCATCTGGGATCACCTACGAGGCAGGCACTGTACCAAGAATCAGGTGATTATGTAGCCTTCACAATTCTATGGGGCCGCAATGAGGACTGTCAGTTTACACGGAGAAACCAGGGACGAGAGGTCAACCCATTCATGGTGACATGGTTTATAAGTACAACTGCCTGACTGACGTCCAGAGCTCTTTCTTGACAGTCACTCTGGTTCTGTGACCTGGGAAGACACAGTACCTCTATAGCCTCTACTATGAACTTCACTAAAAATGACTATACATAGATGCCTCTTGCACTGGTGACCATTTTATATAGGATGGCATGCAGATTATTACCCACGTTCACCAAGAGCCTGTACTCATTTACTCATGGATACAGAGGGGTTAGATTTCTCTACCTTTTTTGAAGTTAGGTAGCCATGTGACCAGCTCTGGCAGATGAAATGCAATGGAAATGTGTGTCACTTGTGGGATGAAGCATTTAACTACAGGTGTTTGATTCTCCAGACCTCTCTTCCCTTTCTGTAGCAAGCATGCAGGCCTGTGTTGCCAGATTGGTGCCTGGAAGTCAAGGCAACCTGAGATACTAAGCCAGCTTATGAAGGACAGCTTCCCTGGAGTCGTGTAAACCCACAGTGGATTTTACATGAGACAGAAATAAACTTTTAAGCTGCACACTTGGAGACTGTTTTTTAGTGCAGCATAACCCAACATATCTTGACATTAATGATGAAAAGAATTATAAAATAGACACGAGACATGCTCTGATGCTGTTCAATAGGACATTAACTTTAGCTGAAACAAGGCCTGGACAAGGAGGGAAGGAACTGTGTAGTTGAGCTTAAAGAACTCTTATAACTATCTGAAACAAATGAACCCGCACTCTGCCCACCTTCAAGATGCTCAGTACATCAATCAGTCCCATTATATGAAACTAGAGGCCCGGTGCATGAATTCATGCACCAGTGGGGTCACTCAGCCTGGCCTGCGGGATTGGGCCGAAACCAGCTCTCCAACATCCCCCAAGGGGTCCCAGATTGTGAGAGGGCCAGGCCAAGGGACCCCACCAGTGCATGATCGGGGCCGGGGAGGGATGCGGGAGGTTGGCCAGCCAGGGAGGGATCATGGGAGGGGATCTAGGGCATGTCTGGCCTGTCTCCCTCAGTCCCAATTGGCCGGACCCCAGCAGCAAGCTAACCTACAGGTCAGAGCGTCTGCCCCTGGTGGTCAGTGCACGTCATAGCGAGCAGTTGATCAGCCTTACCATATCATTAGCATATTATGCATTGATTGGTTGAACAGCCGACTGGCCGACTGGACACTTAGCATATTAGGCTTTTATTATATAGGATGGCTTCCTAGGGAATCAGAACACTTCTAGATGTTGTCAATGAAATAGTAAGGGAACTCGGATGGTAGAGTCATCTTGGGGGGCAGATCACTGTCCTATATCTACATGATTAAATTCAACTAAGGAGAACTGGTTTAGTTTAGAGAGCAGATGCTGGTACTCTTCACTTTTGCTTAGGCCTGCTGATATCCACATGGGTCCTAAGATATACCATATTATTTATTTAATATCCAATTGTATTAGGAAAGCTAACATGAATACAAAAAATTCTCAACTTCCTATTTTCTAAGTTATAGTACTATCATTTAGGTAAAGGTCAGACAAGCCCTTTTACTTTCTCCTAAATGCTCACTGTATCACATGTATAAAGTCTAAAATCTGTAGTCAAGTCCATTGATTTAGGAATAAAAATGAAAAGTGTAACTTTTTGAGAAATACAACCCCTGAAGTACTCACTGAAATGGCCAATTTTTATGACAGTGATTGACAACAGGGCACAATTCAAAAGCAAAAGCCTTCCGGTAATGTAAGGAAACTGAGCAACAGGGACGACCCTGGAGAGTGTTAGGGCCAGGGCCACACTGCCGCTAAGACTCAGCCCAATAAGAACAATTTATAACATGCTCCTTGATTAAGGTGCTAACAGGTCAGGTTCTCAGAGGTAATTCTGAAATGATTTGTCAAGCTTTATTTTTAGTAGCTGCAAAATTTTAGAATGTTTCTCTGCCAAATAAATGACAGTAATTGTACCACCTCTGACTGTCAATCCTCTTCCTAAAAGCTTTATATTTTACTGCATTAAACACTTCATAACAGCTACCAACCTGATCACTATTATTGTCATAGTTTAACCTCATGATCCTACTTCACTGGCATGAGAGTGCACAGCACTCGCACCACACACACACACACACACACACACACACACACACACACGCAGGACTATTTCATGATGTCCTTTTAAAGGCCCTGCGGATAGGGTGTCATAGGAGAATGAAGGCAGCAGATGGCTCCATTACAAAAAGTACTTCTGTACATTTATTTTTTCACTGTAGAGAGTTATAACTTAAAAAAATAATTAATACATAAGCTAGTCAGAATGAAAAAATTAACATGTACTTAATGAAAATAATAAATTTGTACAACACAATAAACACACCCCACATTCTTTTGGACCAAATGGCAACTACATATAAATTTAAGTAAGTATAGGTATATTAGTGGTAGAAAAAAACACATCTTTGATGCAGTCACTTAGGAACTGCTAAAAACACAAAACCTGGATGTTGAATAACAGAGCTGGGGGGCTAAATAGGGAAATCAGTCGCATTACCCCTTTCCTCTTTCCAACTTTTAGCAATCTAAGTTTATTAAAACATTTGACATATACAATCCATAATAACGGTCTCTTCTTCAGAAACTTCCGAGTGGTAGTTTTCACACCTTTAAACCTTGAGGGTCTTCTGAATCTCCCAAAGTGTTTCTGCACTCTTCTTCAGACGAGCCTCTTCCTCGGGGGTCAGCTTGACCTTTATAAGGTCCGTAATCCCATTCTCTCCCAGGATGCAAGGAACACTGAGGGATACTTCTTCATTTATGCCATAGAGACCCTTAATTATGGTGGAAACGGGATGCACTCTTCTAAGGTTCTTCAAAATACTTTCCGCTAAATCAGCTACGGAAAGGCCAATGGCCCAATTAGTATAACCTTTCATTTTAATAATCTGATAGGCGCTGGCAATCACATCTTTGTGGACATTTTTCCAGTGCTCGGGGTCTTTATCAGTTCCTATGTCTGCGTTCAGATCCTTCAGAAGGACACCCGCGATGTTCACGCCGCTCCACACCGGGACACTCGAGTCCCCGTGCTCTCCCAGGACCCACCCATGGCAGCTCTCAGGGTGGATACCGAGCTTCTGGCCGATCAAGAAACGAAAACGGGCAGTGTCCAAGTTACAGCCACTCCCAATAACACGGTTCTGGGGAATTCCGCTCAACTTCCAGGTTACATACGTTAAGATATCCACCGGATTGGAAACAACAATCAGCTTGCAATTAGGACTGTACGTCATGATGTCAGAAATCATTAATTTGAAGATGGCCACATTTCGCTGGACTAGGTTAAGGCGCGTCTCTCCCTTTTCCTGGCGCGCACCTGCTGTGATGATCACAAGGTTGGAGTTGGCAGTGACCTGGTAATCTTTGCTGGAAACAATAGTTGGCATTTTCACGAAAGGACTGCCATGTTGGAGATCCATCACCTCGCCCTTCAGTCTGCCTTCGGCGACATCCACCAAGGCAAGCTCATCGCTCAGGCCTCTCAGCAGGATGCTGATGGCACAGGCCATGCCAACCGACCCCGCTCCTACAATGGAGATTTTATTACGAGGAACGGTCTCCTTTGAAGTTAAGTTCTTTATCAGCTCACCCTTGACAGTCGCCATCCTCGACACGGGGGTAACAGCGCAAGGACCCCTGAGGGGGATGCCAGCAGGCTGGCGGGGACCCGGCGCCCCCAGACTCAGGAAACTCGCTCTCGCAGCGCCCACTCTCCGGCTGGCCCAGCAGACTCCCCTAGCCCAGCCCATGGCCGTTCACTCAAAGGGGAGGGGAGAGAAGATGCAGGAAGGCGGCAGGCAAGGTGAGGCCTGAAGGAAGGGCTTGTGATCCCTGGCCACCGCCTCAGCCTGCTACTGCGTCTGCGCCAGGCTGGGGGCCGTTAGACACCCCCTCGGCGTGCTACTGCGTCTGCGCGAGGCTGGGGGCCGTTAGACACCCCCTCGGCGTGCTACTGCGTCTGCGCCAGGCTGGGGGCCGTTAGACACCCCCTCGGCGTGCTACTGCGTCTGCGCCAGGCTGGGGGCCGTTAGACACCCCCTCGGCGTGCTACTGCGTCTGCGCCAGGCTGGGGGCCGTTAGACACCCCCTCGGCGTGCTACTGCGTCTGCGCGAGGCTGGGGGCCGTTAGACACCCCCTCGGTGTGCTACTGCGTCTGCGCCAGGCTGGGGGCCGTTGGACACCCCCTTGGCCTGCTACTGCGTCTGCGCCAGGCTGGGGGCCGTTAGACACCCCTCGGCGTGCTACTGCGTCTGCGCGAGGCTGGGGGCCGTTAGACAATCCCTCGGCGTGGTACTGCGTCTGCGCGAGGCTGTGGGCAGTTAGACACCCCCTCGGCGTGCTACTGCGTCTGCGCCAGGCTGGGGGCCGTTAGACACCCCCTCGGCGTGGTACTGCGTCTGCGCGAGGCTGGGGGCCGTTAGACACCCCCTCGGCGTGGTACTGCGTCTGCGCGAGGCTGTGGATGGTTGACGCCTCCTCAAGCTCGCTACTGCGGCCCCAGCTTGTAAGACCTCACGATGGTTTCTACAAAATACTTCTTGAATTCAAGTTTACAAACACCAGTTCTCTTCAGTATTTAATGTGTCTAATTGGCCAACTCAGGTTTTGTATTTTCAGTATGCATGCCAAGTAAAAATGCTTCCCTTAAGTACAGATGAAAACAAGGTGACATTTTCTGAACTGTGAAGGGCCGGAGGAGGAAGGGCCTGTGCAATGTCTCCCAGGGTCCCCTGCACCATTCCTTGCATCCGCAGAAGTGGGGATCCTGTTCCAGTCACATCCCGTTTGAGAACCTTCTGGGAAGGATTCCATTGTCTTTATGCCAGTCACGACCGTGATCCACAACGTGGGGAAGTCACAGGACAACCAGGGTAAGGGGCCCACATGAGCTGGTCCAGAACTCACAGGGAGAGGCTGTTGCTGCTTTTTCGTGCCAAAGGGAAGTTTGTGATGGAGAGTCCTGATTAAAAACTATTTCTCAAGTACAAAAGTATAGCCTCTACTAGAATGAAAATATACCATAAATGTCCTTAAAGTGGCAAATTTTAACCCATGCACAAAGATCATTGATTAAGGGAATGGGGGGGGATGAGGACAAATATGTGACACCTTAATCAATAAAGAAATTTTTTAAAAAAAAGATCATTGATTAAAGCAGGAAAATAAAATATGGTTGACCCTTGAACAACGGTTTGAACTGTGCCCACTATAAGGGTTTTCCTCAGTTGACCCCCCCAGTTCACACCTGCATTGTTCAAGGGTCACCTATATCGGCTAGTACAACAGGGCTCAGTGTGTCTTACCCTCCACTGCATTTCTCCGGTTATTCTCATGAACTTCCTTTTAAGTTTCTCAGGACATAAAAACTTTACATCTGATGAAATATAAATCCTAATAAACCCAATAAACTACAAAAGTCCAAATAAAAATAATGGTACTTCCTCCCCACTTATTAACAGAATTATGACCACGTAAAGTTCTCCTTTCCTAATGGGGCTCTTGGTACACGCAGCTAGCTCCCTCTCCGTCAGCAAACAAAAAGATTTGTTTTAGAATACCAAACCTTGGCAAAATGAGTATTTTATATCAGGATGTGAAAAGCTATTCTCATTCTTCCTGCCACTGAAATGTAGTCCAAGAAGAGAGGAAAAATAAGCAAAGAAGTTCGTGAGGGGAGGGAACAGTGTGGCAATTAGCAGAGTTCCTGCAAACCTATTTTAGTGTGACCTCCTGGCACCTGAGCAGGGACCAGAGAGCCTACTTAAAGGGTACAGTCACAATAAGCTCTGTGACACAAAAAATGGTAAGAGCACCACATATATGATTTCTCTCCACACTGGTGGTTAGATTTATAGCAACCATTTGTCAAAAACTAGAAAATTTTTAACTGATCTTGACTTAATGGTGGCCAGTATTTTAGAGTGATCCTTTTAAAAGACCAACTTTTTGATAGCTATCGTTTCTTTTATTCCAGTTATAACTTGAAATGTTTTAACCTAATGCCTGTTCCCACCTTCTTCCTATAATGACGCCTTTGACCAGTCAAGTCATTTTCTAAGATAAGTGTTCTTGAGGATGAAATTCAAGGACATAAAGACTCTTAGCTAAATGGCTTCTTTCTAGAGTAATTTTCTTTGTCGAATGTGAACCTCTTTGGAAATACAATCTCGATGAGAGCTGCCTCTTCAGTTTTCCCCCTTAAGCATAACTAAATCAATTTTGAGAAAAAAATAACGCTCTCCAAGATAAAATACCTCAAACAAAGCAGTTTTTTATGTACAATAAGTCTTGAGATAAGAAGGAAAGAACTAAGGAAGATGCAGAAATGTACATGACCTCCACAGCAAATTTAGGTCTACTCAAAGCCAAATTTAGGTCTACTCAAAGCCAAATATAACCAGGCAAGCTCCCTACCCTAATGACCTTCTGTCTTAGGTGGCTCATTATTCCTTTTGAATGGAAAACCTAACTCAAATGATCTATTCAAAATGCAGTACAATATTACAGCTGATGGAAGGACTATGTCACAGTACTTTTGGTTACACCACTTAGGAGGAATGAAGCAGGAAATAAAGATGACTACCAAGTCTCTGGACCAAGAATGACCACAACTAAGTCATTCTATCCCTTCCACCCTGACACTCACCCCCATCTCCCCTGCTCTTTTTCTATCGAGGAGTCCCGTTCAAATACAGATACTCCTTGACTTACAATGGGGTTATGTCCTGATAAATCTATTATATGTTGAAAATATAAGTGGATAACAGCCCACCAAAAACATGCTGGAACACATACATCAGTTCCCGCTGGGCAAAGTCATCTCACTGCCACTGTTCAGCATCACAAGAGAGTATTGTACTGTATAGCCCTAGCCCGGGAAAAGGATCAAAATTCAAAATTTGAAGCACAGTTTCTACTGAATGCATTGTCACTTTAGCACCAACACTATCCTAAGTTGCAGACTGTCTATACTCCAACTTCTCCTAACTTTTCTACAATGCCCAAGCAGAATTGACTTTTTAAAATCCTGTACCAAATAAATAAATAAATAAATAAATAAAATCCTGTACCACCAAAGCAGTTTGTACCTCTCTCCATGATAGGATTTATCACACACAATTAAGTGTAATCCAAAAGTGATCACCTTTTATGTACCAGCATATCCCTGGCCTCTAGAACAGAGCTTGGTCCATGCATAGGAGCTCAGTAACAATGTGGTAGGAAAGAATAAGTGAATAACTATAAAACTGAGTAACATGAGGCTAGAGACTAAAAGGTGAGAGAGAGATGGAAAGGCATTGAAGAAAGGAGTAGATTAAACATGCAGGTGTCTGTTTGGGGTTTCTTAGCAAGGTTGATGCATAAATTTCAAATGAAGCTATTGATGTGCTAAAGATTTCTTAACTATTCTCAAAGCCAACACCTACCTTTACCAAGTTTGAACATACAAAAAAATTAAGAGAAAAGAATGTCTACAGTGCTAGGAACAAGTAAATGCAATGGCAGAGAGAATATTTTTAACCTTTATAGTTACTTAAAATGTTTTGTTCTTTGGAAAGCTTTAAAAAACAATCTATGCACAAAACTATCGATTTGCCAAAAAAAAAAAAAGTAATGAGAGCAGTGTTAATTAATATTACAAGCTAATCTAAAATAGCCTATAAACTCACCAGCATGTAAGTAGGACATTATATAAACAACTAGAGGCCCAGTTCATGAAATTCGTGCATGGGGGGAGGGGTGTGTTCCTCAGCCCAGCCTGCACCCTCTCCAATCTGGGATCCCTTGAGGGATGTCCGACTGCCCATTTAGGCCCGATCCAGGTAGCTCAGGCCTAAATGGGCAGTTGGACGTCCCTCTCACAATCCAGGACTGCTGGCTGCCAACTGCAAGCCTGCCTGCCTTCCTGATCGCCCCCAACCGCTTCTGCCTGCCAGCCTGATCACCCCTAACCACTCCCCTGCCAGCCTGACTGATGCCTAACTGCTCCCCTGCCAGCCTGTTTACCCCTAACTGCCCTCCCCTGCAGGCCTGGTCACCCCTAACTGCCCTCCCCTACAGGCCTGGTCACCCCTAATTACGCTCCCCTGCAGGCCTGGTCCCTCCCAACTGCCCTCCCCTGCTGGCCTGATCACTCACAACTGCCCTCCCTTGCAGACCTGATCCCTCCCAACTGCCCTCCCCCACTGGCCATCTTGTGTCCACATGGGGGCAGCCATCTTGTGTGTTGGAGTGACGGTTAATTTGCATATTACTCTTTTATTAGATAGGATTACTGTAAAATTCTTTGTGATTTGAAAGTCATGAAATGTAAATTGTAGTTTTCAAACAAATTAGTGAGCTGTAATTCTACTGCTCATAGATACTATGTAATCCTTGTGTAGGGATCTTTACAAACCCCAGCACCTGAAAGTATGTTCCTTGGCAGCAGTACTGAGAATGCTGGGAAGGACAAAAGCAGGGCCATAAAGCTTTGTCTCCTGAACAGAATAAAAGTAAACTGTCAGATATAAAAGCACCACTGGGATCGATGTCCTGTTTATGGTATTCAAATAGTATAACATGAATAGGCAAGCTCCAATAATTTCCCAAATCTCATTTTTGTTCTTTAAAGGTATCATCTTACACATAATTTTTGGTGCAGTGCAAAAGAGCCCCTTGTATTAATCATAAAAAAGGGGGAAAAGGGAAGTATTTTAATGTGGCACAAAACATGAAAAATTAAAATTCATTAGTATGTGTGTAAACATCCCAAATCATATCTAAAAATTGAGAAACTTTACCTATAGGGTTTAACTGCATAGGTATTTTATTACCCGGTTTATTTTCTGCCAGTGGGTTAAGTAATAGAAGTAGTACTGTAGTCCTGGGTAACAACAGCTTTATTCATCTAAAACAAGTGACATGAAGACTATCTTTGTTACTTTCAATTTGAGGTAGAAACTGAAGTTACCTTTATGAACTCCGAAATGCCCAACCAGATTAACTCCATGTTGTAAAGGTTAAACATTAACCGACCCTGAGACTTGTAGGCAAAGAAGAGAGTCGGCAGCGGGGGCGGAAGGAGTGCTCTGGTGGGAAGAACATGGCCTTCGGCATGGCTGGGACTGAGTGTGACAGGCTCACGAGACTCAGCCAGGCTCCCAACGAACTGCTGACATCGGGACAGCTCATTCACGTGGACCTGTCCTGGAGGATGTTTAGCCTCTATCCACTAGATGCCAGTAGCATCCATGCAGTTCTGACAGCCAAAAACATGTCCAGGCAGTGCCTAACGTCTCTCTCTCGGAGGCCGGGGGAGGCAGCCACGTGGACATTTGACCCGCGGGGACATGAAGAACAGCCGTGAGTGGTGCAGATGCAGGGAGGAGTGCGGGGAAAGGGAAGTGCAGGACATCCCGCAGCATGCGGAGAGGCATGCAGAGAGGCAAGGCAGAGGCAGGAGCACAGAGATTGGGGGTGATAACCATGGGGCAGGAAGCTGCTCCCAACATGACTGTGGGTAGAGGAGTAGCAAGGCGTGGTGACCAGTCAGACAGGACTGAGAAAGAGTGTGGTCACGAGTAGAATCTGCTGCTCTCTCTAGGCAGCCTGTGGATGATGCCGCTGTGCACTGAGTGTGACCCAGGAGCAGGCTGGGAGGAAATGACAGTTCGGTGGGAACACACGTGATGCTGGGAGGACACCCAAGCACCAGTGTCCAGTTAAGCAGGCCCCCGAGCCAGAGCTCAGGAGTCTGGGCAGGAGAGTGGCAGCTGTCTGCACGTGGACGAAACCACCAGAGTATACGGGACTGATAAAGAAGAAAATAGAAGAGTAAGGCAGGATTCCCAGCATAGTGGGCGCAGAGGAAAGCGGCAGCACTTCAGAAGTAAATGCGATACTGGGAAGTGAAAAACAGGAGCCAAACAGGATCATGAAAACTTACCAGAAGATAAAGAACTATAAACACTCAGAATCTGTTAGCACAAGAAGCAAACAATAACTGATATAACTGAGTCATCATGACACATGTTCAGCACAATTTACACTGTGGAAAGATATATAGCACATTTAAAAAATTTCTTCTTCAGTTTAGAAATATTTCAGCCAGGAAAATTCAATCTGAGAGAACACTTCCATTTTCTGATCTGGGGTAAATGAATAAAAATATGGAAGTATATCAACATACATGATATTTTTTCATAGTTTTAGATATTGGAAAGTGACTAACCAATAACAGGTACCTCTTAAACAAAGCTAAAGGGGAAAGCAGAGGCTGCTGGGCATTCAGGATGCTTTAGTTAGAGAAACGTATCCCATTGTGTATGCTCAGTGTGAGCAATAAGGACAAAGGAAGAGAAAACCCCAGTGAAAAGGAGGCTGGCCTTCCTCAGGTGGACTAGGCTGGGAACATTCTTGAAGTGATTAAGCCTGATTGTGTCAGGCCTTGGAACGGGAAGGCTTTCATAGCAGAGCTTCTCTCTCTTAGTAATTGTTGCACATTCTCACTCTATCAAATGCCTGGGGCCCTATTTTACTTATAAAAGGAAACGGGTGGGTTTTTAAAGAGCTAGCTTGGCAACAGGCCAAAACAGCTGGTGTCTCCCCCGCCCCCCAGAAAAAAATGTGCATTGGTCATTATCTCCCTTTTTAAACGGAGCAAAAGTCCCTGTGATGCGGTCTCTGTGTCACCAGATTGCTCCTGGGAGTGCTCTCACCACCGGGCCGCCAAGCCCATTAGAGCGGCAGGGGAACAGGAAGCAGGGTCGCCGAGATGTTCTTGTCACCTCGGCCCTGAAGTTAACTGATGCGCAGTGCCACTTCCCATTAATGGAAAACGACTGCAGGGAAATACTCCTCAGTGCTGAAGCTGTTTGAAGGCCCGAGAGCTTGACAGCTGAACTATCACTGCAAGATCATGATGACTGTGTTCTGGGCCTGCCAGTAAGTACCATTAGGAGGAGGAAGCAAGGCTGGGTCTGCTGACGTCTGGTAATCGGAATAAGAAATTGAAGCTTGCTTCCTGGGGGCAGGAGCTGCTCAGATCTTTGGAAGCACTGAAATGAGATTAGGCAGGGACGCGGAGGGAAATGTTCCGGCTGCTTCTCAGATTCTGCAGATGACTCGGGAGTGGCTGCCACTAAACAATTTGCAGGAGACTCAGATCAGCTTTTGGTCTTTGACCTAAACTGATGAAAAGTATATATAGCATGAAGTCCATTTCCTTTTCAGATATCTTAGAAGCTAAACACTTTTAAGCTTCTCCATAGTTTCATTTTACATGTGGGGTTCTAGTATTCATTCTACAATGCTGCTTCATTTGAAATAATGTAAGAATAAATGTATTTAACAGGAGATACAGCAGAATGTTGGGAAAACTGAAATGAGCAAAGTCACAAGAAAGAGATTTGACTATAATTAGCAAAATCCTCACGTTAGTCATAAAGTAATTAGTAAGTGAGCCTAAATATTAACATAAAAAGTATGCCTAGGAGCAGCTACTAAGAGTGCTGGAGAAAATAAATTTTATTAGCAAGCATCTACTACTGTCCTAGAGGAAAGGTCTTGTGTTACTTGTCTTAAAGGATCTTTCTTAGAATAGGAAAGTTAAATGACAATTTTTTAGAGAAATATTTAAACTATATGTTTTACTTTTTGTTTTTTAAAGAACAAGAGGCCTGGGCTTTTGAGAAAGAAGCAATCTTATCTTGGCAGATGAGGGGGCAAGTCTGGGGCTGGAGAGTGGGCAAGGGCCCCAGTCACAGACCATGTCCATGAAAGCCTTTACAGCGGCAGAGCCTTCGGAGGGATGCAGTCAAGCAAGAAAGATGGTATCAGATTGGCAAACATTTCAGAGTCATAGACGCCACGAGTGGCAACCGTGCCAGGAAACTTGTATGCACTGTCGATATCTTCTAAATTGTATCAAAAACATTCTTAACATGCACTTTGATTCAACAATAGCAACTTCTGTCTTTAGGACAAATTTCTTGACCAAGAAAAATACAAAAGAGATATATGCCTATAGAGGTTCAGTATGGTGTTTAATTGTGAAAAATTACAATCTAACTACGTTGGCAACAGACTGATTAAGTAAATTGTAATACATAATATGGTACCATGTAGCCATTAAAAGTGATGGAGATTTATATACTCGACTGTGCAGAGAGTTCCTATGACGATTCAGTGAAAAAAGGTTCCTGAGCAGTACAGTAAAGCAACACTTACATACGATTATGTGAATGTGCCTTATAGAAGAAGGTCCGAAATAATGTTTCTACCATAACAGATGATTACAACTCAGTGAGATTTCTGGTTATTGTTTCCTTTCCTGTACTTTTCTACATTAATTCTTTTTTTTTTTAATATTGAATACATATTTTTACCAAAAAAAATCCATTTTTATTTTAAGAAAGATAGGTCCAAATATATTTTTCTTTAAAAATAAATACATATACATGTATATATACATATATATGTAAAAAATATAAATAAAGACAAATACCTCTTATCCCATGGTAGAAGGGTAAACAAACCAAGAAGCTCCTTTTGTTTATAAGTTAATTTTCAAATTTAAATCTCTGGACAATTTAAAATATTTCCCAATAACTAAGAACATTTTCATTCATAGTTTTATTACTATTTTGAGGGCAACAACTATAAATTATCTGTAAATTCTAACTACACTGATTATCATGAATATGTTATACAGAAACAACAGTAAACATCAGCAATGGGCGATTCTGACTAGTACTTTGAGGCTATAACCTCACTTCAAACAAATTTAAAACATGGGTCCATGGAAGTCATAAAGCTTCCAATCGTATCAATCGGGAGTTGTTTATATACCTATTGTCCTTCCTTCTAAGGCGACAAAAAAAAAGATAAGACAGTCTAACTATAAGTATGCTCAACTTCTTCAGAAATCCTTTCAAGTATTAATACCTACTATAATAAAAGGTAAAACAGCTAACAAATCTTTGTTCTTGAGTAAGAAGCAAGTTAACCGTAGGTGGCATGGTTTTTTCTTTTGATAACTGGGGAATTACCAGTTGTTATCACTAAGGGTCCTATTGTCTAGCTAAAGAGCACTGATCTCAACTATTCTCTAAGCTCAATATGTCTGTCCTGGTAAAACAATCTATCACAGTGCCTCAACATGCCAGTCTCCTAGGACTATGAACCCATAATCAGTGTTCATTCTTTTCACAATTAAGTTACTATGATAAAATCAATACTGCCTCAATCATAATCCTATATAATAAAAGCCTAATATGCTAAGTGTCTGGTCATCCATTCAACCAATCAAAGCATAATATGTTAATGATATGCTAAGGCTGCTCAACTACTCACTATGACATGCACTGACCACCAGAGGGCAGACAGTCCACCAGTCACCTCGGCCCTGAATTTAACTGTTGGAGAGTCGCTATGATGTGCACTGACCACCAGAGGGCAGACGCTCCGACTGGTAGGTTAGCTTGCTGTTGGGGTCCGGCCGATTGGGACTGAGCAAGATGGACCCGACACACCCTGGAGCCCTCCCATGGTCCCTCCCCGGCTGGCCAACCTCCCATGTCCCTCCCCGGCCCCCATCATGCACCAGTGGGGTCCCTCTGCCTGGCCTGTGCCCTCTCGCAATCTGGGATGGGGGATGTTGGAGAGCCGGTTTCAGCCTGATCCCACAGGCCAGGCCGAGGAACCCCACTGGTGTACGAATTTGTGCACCAGGCCTCTAGTCAGATGATAAAATACTATAATTCAAAGTAACTGCTGAACCCATACTGAGCAGTCTGGCTGTACCATGGCCCATGGCTGGTCAGTGGGGTGGAGAGAGGATCCCATCTTAAGTCTGGGTGCACTTATCTGCTTTGGTCTGCTGACAAAGTAGCTTCCACTAGCTCTCCTTTTTTGGAACCTCTGATAAAATGATAGATCACTGTGTAAAATACAAATTTATGTTAATATTTGGTATATTATACATATTCTATATGAAGTGATGAATAAACAAAAAAGTAAATCCGAAAGATTTCTAAGATGCTGAAGGGCTTCACTTTGAGCATTGTCATGTTCCCTTGCAGGCCAGCAGATGTAGCTGTGACTTAAAATAGGGAATGTAAGCTGCTCTGGGTCAGCCATTAGATGGCACCCCTTTTATAAAAATTGGGTTTATAGTGGAGATTTAATACAGCTGAAGGCAGCTACCAACAAGTGTTTGACACTGGAATTGACTCAGATCTAGAGCAATCATCTCAGTTACTTACTGAGTGCATAGCCTGTTTTCCGTAGTCATAGAAAGATGGTATTTCCCAATAAGAGACAGTAAATAGTGAGAAAAGTTCATCAACGGACGTTTTTGTGAGCAGCCTCACAGTTCTCATCAAAACTCTCTAAATGCAGACCTGAAATGCACCCCGATGCTCTCCACAAGCCTCAGAGCAGAGCCATCTGATAAGAATTTGTGTAGAAAGTTCTAAAGCCTAAGTTGTCCATAGTCAGTCTAGTGGGGAGCCCTGTCTTAGCAGATCCTGGCTCAGGGCAGGCCCACAAAGGTCTTCCGGATGAACTAATCAATATACACTAGTGCTTTCAAAAGGTGTATCCTTGACAAAGTACCAGTGGTTCAGTTTTCTGTGAGACTTTTCAGTAGTGAAAATCAAACGGATATGCCCAGTGACCAGCATGGAGGGAGGGTGTGTCCTCGCAGTCTCTTTTTAGTTAAAGACATTAAGATGCAATATAACAGGATTCAAATATCCTTAGATTCAATAGTGCCAATCAGAAATGAGTATTTCTCCCCAAAATATTTAATTTAGGCAATGATCCTCTTATCAGTCCCATACGACAAAGAAGTTCACATTCTAGACACTAAAATAACACAGTTTGCCCATAAAGCCCAAGTTCTCAAGCACATAATCTAATTTAAATAACCTAATTTTGTTGGTCTATGAAAATTTGCCAGCACAGTTACCTTAAAAATAAAGGTTAGTCAAACAAGGAGAAAAGCAACATCTCTTTGTCTACTGGTATATTTTGAGTGAAAAATACAATAATGCCCATGTTTAGTTATTATTAAGCCAAATGTGGAAAACTCAATAATGCCAGTACTATTACTATTTCTATCTATTACTCCAGCAATTCTCCCCGCCCGTCCCCCTCTAACTGAATCACTCCCATCAGCGTGCAGACATGCTGTTAATTCTCCCAACTTAAAAAAACAACCCCAACTCTCCCTTCTAACTATGACCCCACTTTCTTTCTCTTTACAGCAAAACTCAAGACTTGCTCATATGTTCTGCCTCCAATCTCTCTCCTCCATGCTCTTTTGGATCCACCCCACTCAGGCTTTACCCATCAATGACTGCCATATGCTAACTGAGTGAACTACCATGTGACTTACCCCCAGCATATACTCCCTTGAAAGGTTTTCTTCACCTGGCATCCAAGCCACCATTCTCCTGGTTTTCCTACAGCTTCACTAGGGAAATCTCATTTGCTCCTTTCCTCATTCCCCAACCTCTAAACCTTGGGCCTGCCTAAGAGTTCCTTCCAGGGACCTCTCCACATTCACTGCCGTAGTGAGGTCATCTGGTCTTGTAGCTTTAAATACCATCCATTTAAGATTCTTATTTGAGATTGATGAGTCTCACATTTCTATCTTCACCTTGCACCTCTCCCCTGAATTCTAGCCTTTTTATCTAACTGCTTACTTGACTTTCTACTTGGCTATCACATCTCACATTGACAAGTCCCAGACAGTGGACAAACTACAAATTTGAGAATCAGGAAGATTTAGACCACAGGAAGTAGAAAAAACATTCCAGACACCAGTTAAGGACTGTGGTTACTTACACTGTGAACTCCTAAAGCTTTCCAGACCGCGAAGCTGATCACACCAACCCCGCACCACGCACACAGTGAGCCCCAGCCCAGGGCTCGCAAGGCCAGGGAAGACCCGCTCTCCGGCAGCGCTGCAGTGGCCATGCTTCCCTGCAATGAGGACAGGAAGGCTGGGGTAAAAATCAACAGTTCAAAAAGAATAAATATTTGGGGAGTGTTCGAAATTTATGTAAAAAAAAAAAGCAAACACACACAAAAATACCCCAAATTTTTAAAATTTATATAAAACTATAACTTACATTCCGAAGTCCACGAGAATGAACATTTCCCCAAGTTATGAACCACCTGTTTATGCCTTTTAAATTGTATATTCATGTTATTTGCCCACAAAGCTTTCTTATTTGTATATTCTCTTTATATATTAATGTTCTTCAGCACTTATACCCATCATGTGTGCTATTCTATTTTCCCAGTTTGGTTTACTTTTCATTCCTTGTATTTTGCTTTTTAGTTTTTGTTTTTGGTCAAAGATGCATTCTGATGCTTTGAAGCTTACTAAAACTTCCCCTATCCTAATGTTACAGTCATTTCTCTTTTCTGTTAGCTTTATTTTTAAATTGTCTCTTCTTTTCACCACTTTTAAGTTCATCTGGTATTTATCTTAGTTTTGATGGGAGCTGATGACTCAAGGGAGTTTACTTCCCCAAACCTTAGCAACTGCCCCACTCTGTTGATTAATCCTTCTCCTCCCAACTTACTTGAGAATCTTTTATAGAGAGAGGTTTATTTCTAAGCTATTTTTGTACCACTAATTTATCATCTATTTTTATGCCAGAATCACACAGATTTAATTATAGAACAAAAAACATTAATATCCAGAAAGTACATCATACTCGTTACTTTTTTCAAAAATTCCATTGCTACTTTTGCCTGTTAATTCTTCCAGAAAAATCCTAGAACATTCTGTCAAGATTTCTTTATCCTATCCCCAAACAAGTGGAGAAAATGCCCATTCATTGGCATTTTCATTAGCTATATTTCAAGCTAATTAGCTAATCTGATAAACAATAGCAAATTTGTAACATCGTATCTTCCACCTGGAAATGTATTTCCATTAATTTGTCTTTTTCTTTTTCTTTTTAAAAATGATTTTCTTGATATTGCTCAACACCATTTCTTAATACAGGTTTTTCTACACATGTATTTTGTGATTGTTGAGTGTTATTGATAGCACACAGGAATTATGCTTATGCTAGGCATGTGTACCTGGCACGTACTCTATAGATACTCAGTATTTGCTAACTTACACTTTTTGTGGATATGCCTTAGACCCAACAAAATTTTCAAATTTTCTTTAGCCATTCTCTATGATAAAAACAATCTGCTCTAATCTCCCTCCTTTCTCATGTTACTGTAATCTCAGCATGGTTCCCTAGAGCCCACATAAATGCACAGGTTCTAACTGGCCTGAATTTTTATCTGGAAGCAGTGCCACTAACCAAATATTATTAAACTGGAGTCTGTTTAAGTGCTTTAGCCTAAATTTTAGTTCAGAAACTTAAAGTTCCTTATTTCCCTGGGAAAGAAATTATATATGTATTATATACACTGAGTGGCCAGATTATTATGACCACCTGACGTCTGTAGGCAGCGTATGCGATATGGAAGCCGAAGGCCTGTTCGAACACCTTTGCTGTCTGCAGTTACCAAGATAAAACATCTCCAATTCGCACAGGAACACAAGGATTGGACAGTCGGGCATTGGAAAAAAATCATGTGGTCCGATGAATCACGTTTCCAGTTGCATCATGCAGATGGCAGAGTGAGAATTTCGCGGAAACAGCATGAAATCATGCACCCCACATGCATGAGTACAATCCTTCAAGCTGATGGGGGCAGTGTTATGGTTTGGGGCATGTTTTCCTGGCATGATTTAGGCCCTTTAACTCGTGTGGAACAACGTATGAATAGCACAACATACCTAAGTATCGTTGCTGATCAAGTTCATCCTATCATGTTGATGGCGTATCCCAGTGGTTCTCAACCTTTCTAATGCCGCGACCCTTTAATACAGTTCCTCATGTTGTGCTGACCCCCAACCATAAAATTATTTTCACTGCTACTTCATAACTGTAATTTTGCTACTGTTAATAAATCATATTAACAGTAGCAAATATCTGTGTTTTCCAATGGTCTTAGGCTCTACAGGTCACGACCCACAGGTTGAGAACCGCTAGCAGGGTCGACTAAGACCATTGGAAAACACAGATATTTACATTACAATTCATAACAGTAGCAAAATTATAGTTATGAAGTAGCAACGAAAATAATTTCATGGTTGGGGGTCACCACAACATGAGGAACTGAATTAAAGGGTCGCAGCATTAGAAAGGTTGAGAACCACTGGTGTATCTCAATGGAGATGGCTTCTTCCAACAAGACAATGCGCCATGCCACGGTGCTCGTATTGTGCAGGAGTGGTTTCAAGAACATGAGGGAGACTTTACCTTGGTTAGGTGGCCCCCACAATCACCAGATCTCAATCCAATTGAGCATTTGTGGGACGAAGTTAAAAGAGCCATCAGGCAGCTGGTTCCACAACCATCAAATCTCACAGAACTGGACAGTGCTATTCACCAGGCATGGTGTCAGATTCCTCACATCACCTTTCAACATCTCGTGGAGTCAATGCCAAGAAGAATCGCCGCAGTATGGAAGGCAAAAGGTGGCCCAACGAAGTACTGATGGGGTGGTCATAATAATCTGGCCACTCAGTGTATATACATATATTTTTAAAAGTCAACCTAAACCCACATTTGCTTTAGTAAATTAAGTATAAAAGGTAACTGCATATAAAAAGAACCCTTAGTGGCATAGTAATATTCCCAATAAAATCTTAATTTTGTCAAACTTTTAGATTTAAAAAATAGTACATGCCATATCAGCCTCAGAAATGGATTGTGAGATAAATTATTCTTAGAAATCAATCCAAACTCCACTATGAAAGCACCACTATCACTTAGATTTTACTAATTTCTGCCACAAGATATATTTCCACTCTGAAAATATTCTGTAATATAGACAGAAATGACCATGAGCTTCATAGAAGTAATTTGGGAAGTTCCATATAAGCTCTGAGTATTCAGAAGGGGATCAAGATGCACTTTAAATGTGGTCCTTGCATTACAGTATCCATAAGACGGAAGTATGGTTATTAGGTTATTACAGATGCACAGAAGTGGAAAGGGGTTCAGCTGGTTTATGATTTTTTACATAACACTGTTCTTCTAAAGCAAACAACAAGTTGTGAATATTTGTTTAATCTCTCCCCCCCTTTCTTTCTCTCTCTCTCTCTCTCTCTCTCTCTCTCCAGAGCTAGCTTCCTGAAGGGCAGATGTTTTCTTCATTTTTGTCTCTTTTTAGCTAGGTCACACTGTGCCTGCCACATGAAAGGGCCCAAGTTGCATGTGTTGAAGCAATAAGTACTAGATAAATAAACCAGGGGAGGGCAGAGACAGAGCAGCACATAAGAACAACTACAAGCAAATGTGAAGAGAATCTCTCATCAACTAGGTAAATGAGCTGTACATGACCACAACAGTGACTGTTCAATCTTGCTCTTGGAGTAGGATTTTCTTCCTTAAGCACATTATAGTCATTCAACCAAAACTTCCTGAACACCTACTGTGTGCCAGGTACTTTTCTAGAGAGGAGGACTGCAGCAATGCACAAGCAGGTATGATCTCTCAGTTCAAGGAGCTGACATGTTTTCCATCAATGCTAAGATGCACTTCATTTCAATGTTTTAACATCTCTGAGATAGAAATGCCTCTTGCAATCAGTATTATGTCAAGAGTTTAATTGACATCACTTTTTCTTTCTTAGTGATGCATAAAACATTGGGGCCTCTCACAATGGATAGTGAATTACCTAGATTTAGGTCTAAAGTCATGTTGTGAATAGAAAAGGTATTGGATGAGTTTTCAAAATCTTGTTCTGCTAAAAAGTGAAGGAAGCACATATTTAAGTACTCCTTTTCAATGAAAATAAAGACTGTTAATTTGTGCACTTCTTGAAGCTATGAGGTGTACACAGGTTTACTTCTAAAAGCATTATGCAAGGTCACTGACATTTTCTTTATTTTTCCCATGCAAAAGAGCTGCCGTTTACTTGTGAACAATAACAATGCTATGAGTGGATTTCAGTGTCACAAACCTTATTGAACCATTCCGGGCTTCTCTTTTTAGCCAATGATAATGTTGTAACGAATCCAGCTAGCATTCCCGCAGCGGCAACAGTACCTAGGAAAAGCCCACCTGCCAAGAGTTTGGGGGTAGGGCGTGGAGGATGGGGAGAGATTAAAGAAAGGATGAAAGAAACCAGAAGTCAAAAAGATGGACACAGATAAGTTTCAGGTACTAATGAAATTACATTCAAAATCACTTTTGAAATTCCAGAAACAATGGTTGAGCAGCTCTGGCCAAAGGTAAATGGCAGGGGCTGTGAAACCTGCCTGACCTCATGACCTCTGAGGCCATTCTGACATATCACTTCCAAGTGCAGAGAATGGGCGCAGGGACCCTTTTCGGGGACAAACCGATCTTGAGAACCGCATGCTAAGTGACATAAGTCAGGCAGAAAAGTCAAGGACCTTATGATTTCATTCATATGTGGGACATAAAACGGAATGCACAAATGAACAAACAAGACAGACAAACAAAAACTCATAGACACCGACAACAGAATGGTGGTTACCAAGAGAAGCAGGGAGGAGGAGCACATAATGCAATATACAGATCATGTATTATTAGAAATGTATACTGAAAATATATAATTTTATTGTCCAATATCACCCCAATAATTGTAATGAAAAGGAAAAATTGTGAGTTCTACAGAATTAAAAAAGAAGAAGGAGAGCACAGAGAAACTGCAGAGGCATGGGGGATGCAGCACAAGGAACAGCTCCTGTCACCTCCCCACCTCCCCGGGGTCACCCGACCCCATAAACTCAGGGACAAACCCAGGCGGAGGTCCCCCAGGGCGGGTGGCAGTGGGCGTGCCCGCTGCAGCGCTGGGGTGAGCTCGCCCGACGCCCGCAGCTCACCACACCACACCTTTAACCAGGAAAAGCCGGTCGTCGGCGAGTCCCGGAGCCTCCAGCCGGGAGGACCGCTGCTCGGTCTCGGGGCCCGTAGGATCCATGTTTGTAATGAAGCCTCCACGCCTGGTCCGGCGACAAATGGGCCCGGGTGGAAGCGATAGCAGGCGGGGGAGAAAGGTTCCGCTCCACCTCCCTGTACAGCCTGAATATCGGTCCCCAAACCCTCCTCCCCCGCCCGCCGCCCGAGGGAAGCTGTGGGGCGGCCGCGGGGTCCCAGCCCGGCCCCGGGGCGGTGTCCGCGGAGGCCGGCTCCCGGGGAGGACGGCGAGCCTACCCCGCGGCGGCGACGCTGCACTTGAACACTGTGTACGTGGAACTAGAACCAGCCCTGGCTCCAGGGGGCAGCGGGGGCCGGCTCCCACCCCCGTACCGGGGTCTGGCCCGCGCTGCCCTCGCAGATCCTAAGAAGCAGGCCTCAGCCTGCTCTGTGTCGTTTCCCGGGGACATTCCCTGACAGTCGTCACTTTAGGTGTAAGTGAGAGTCATCCTACCAGCCCTGGGTGCTGCCTGTCCGTCCCTGAGGCTTAGAGGGGTGGTCCTCCGGGGGAGTGGGTGGTTACCGGAGCTGAGCGGCCGCAGGGAGTGGAGGGCCTGCCGCGCCGGGCTGGCTTGAGCGGTCCAGCCCAGAATGCTGGCGGCCGGCAGGCTGGCCTGCTCTTCAGTCTGGGAGCTGAGTCGCTGACGGTGGTGGAGTCTGTCAATGGCCATTGGAAGGAGGAGTCACGGAAAATCTTTTCATCCTCCAACGCAGACACATAACATCATCTTTTAAAAGGAGTCCATCTGTCACTGCTTCATTCTTGAGGAGGGGGATGGAGATCTTTATTCATTTCCATATTCCTCACCTCTCAGTGTATTACCTAGTCATGCATATTAAGTAAATATTGGATGAATGAGTAAATGAGTGCATCATTGGGGGGGGGGGGGCATCAATTAAATGAAATTAATAGCTCAATCCCGGGCTCAGGTCCTAAACCACTTTTCAGCTATGTGAATTTGGTTGGGTTATTTAGGCTCTGTATACCTCAGTTTCCTCGTCTGTAAAATAAACTGATAGTACCTACCTCATAGGGTTGCTGAGATTAACTTGCTCAACTCACTTAACTGTATAGTGGCAGAGCCAGGGTTTAAGAGCAGCTCTGTTAGAGTCCTTGCCCACTGCCCAGTGGTCCTCAAGCTGGATCTCGATCATTGGAATCGCCTGGAAGGGCTCATTGACCATAGAATCTATGGCATAGATGGCGGGGCCTCCCAGAATTTTTGATTCAGTTGGGTTAGGGTGGGGCCTGAGAACTTTCCTGTCTAATGAGTGGCTAGTTAGGCCCATGCCGCTGGGTCCAGTTAGATGTCTTCTCTCTGAGGCATTCTTACAGGATACACCTCTTAGAATCCACTGTGACACGCAGAGAGGAAATGTGCAGCCTCCTCCACTCACCCTGTCTCCCCAGAAAGCACAGGAACTTTTTATTTTAAGGATTGTATTGCTATTTACTGAAAGGAGCAGAAGAGCGATGATCACATCTTTAAGTCTAGGGAGAGTGCAGCATCCTGTACTCTACAGCCTGTCTCTATTTTGAGACAGTAACTACAAACCCTGCTTTTATTCTCGAGGATGCAGCCCACAAATTTCTACCTTCCTTCTAACTCCCCAACGTAAAGGACAATTTTACTCCTTCCTACTTTCCCGGAATACAGAGGGCGGAGGAGGCAATTAGAGCAAACCTGTGGGTAATCTCCGCCTTAGGTGAGCAATCTGCATTTTGAAGATCCTCCTCAGATGCACACCCTGAGCAGGAGGGGCTGAGAGCTCCTTGGACAGGGCATGCTTCTGGGAAATCATAACCTCATTCCTGACACTTGCTCTGTCCCAGGTTCTGGGGGATGGTGATTCCAGGGCCTGGGAAACCTGCAAGGCACAAGGATGTGGAGTTCCTGGCCCTGAGATTAGAACCACATTCCAGACATCCCACATTAGGATGCTTAAAGAAAACGTATTTTAAAGACCTTACCCAAGGTCTCATATTTCTACAGTGCACACAGTAGGTATATCAGGTGCCATGTGATGATCTGGCCTGCTTTAGGAGCCCCCCAATCCCATGGAGACTGGTTTCTATAGCAATGCACACTACAAGCTCCAAACAGGTGACTTGGAAACAGGTGGAGCACAGCCTCTACAAGACAGGGCCGCTGGTTCTGAAACAGTAGCACAAGCATTTCCAAGTGTGGAAACCAGTGATCAGAAAGTTGTGGAACTTCAGTGCTCCATGCAATTTGAGCAGGACTGTCGTTTCAGTGGAAGCATGATCCCCTGTTAGGAAAATGTAATAGAAATTTCGTGCAAGCCAAAGGGGCTGCTGAGAAAGCAAGTTTCTCGGAGACAGACTGTGGGGCTATTTTGGTGTTTTAGTCAGCTGAAGTCCACACCAGCAATGAGTCTGACTACATTCTTATTTCCAACACTAGAGGCCCAGTGCACAAAATTTGTGCACAGGGGTCAGGGGTCCCTCAGCCCAGCCTGCACCCTCTCCAACCCAGGACCCCTCAGAGGATGTCTGACTGCCGGTTTAGGCCCGATCCTGCTGGCTCCTAACCACTCACCTGCCTGCCTGCCTGATTGCCCCTAACCACTCTGCCTGCCTACCTGATCGCCCTTAACCCCTCTGCCTGCCTGCCTGATCACCCCTAACTGCTCTCCCCTGCCAGCTTGATTGCCTCTGCCTCAGCCCCCGCCACTGTGGCTTTATATGGAAGGATGTCCGGAAGACATCTGGTCTACCTGGTCTAATTAGCATATTACCCTTTTATTAGTATAGATTTTGGCCCCTGCAGATTTTATTTCAATTTTGACAGCTAGAAATCTGCTAGTTCAAGTTCCTATAATTTTTTAAAAATATTTTTGTTGATTTCAGAGAGGAAGGGAGAGGCAGAGAGAGAGAGAGAGAGAGAGAGAGAGAGAGAGAGACATCGATGATGAGAATCATCATTGTCTCCTGCAAGGCCCTCTGTGACCTTCTGTTCATAGGTTGATGCTCAACCACTGAGCCACGCCAGCCTGGCAGAATTTGAGTAGTCCTCAGTTTAGCTAGTTCCAAACACTGATGGACTTTTCTTCCACCTATTTTTAAACATTTTTTGAAGCTTCAGTTTCTCTCTGCTTAAATGATGAAGCTGAATTATTTTTAAAATCTGACAAGAGTCACTCACAATTGGTCTTCTCCTTGCTACTTGATACAAAATAGTTATCAAAAATAAAGTGCAGAGATCTTTCCAAGTTATTGACTAAGTGTGTGCATAGAAGAAAAGACCTACTGGACTTTATATTGAATTATGAACAAAAAAAAATAGGTATAATTTTGACTGGTTGTAAGAAAGGACACTGGGCTGGCTGAGAACCCACGCAGAATTTGCATCCCAGTTTGCCTCTTGAATTCTTCCCAATAGTTGCTCTGGGTTCCCAAAGTTAGAGCTGCTTTGATGTGCACTACAATCAATACAGTGCAATGTAAATGGTAGGCATGATCATGATTCCTCCTTGGTGAGCTGAAACTAGACTTCCAAAGCCTGAGTCTCACTTCAGCATCTCATTACTTATCTCTTAGAACTGTATTGTATAACTGTCTCAGGTTGAATAATAGAAGTCTGTCTTCATCACAGTAAATGGGAGTTGCTATTATGGCCTCCTTCCTTTCCATTTTTCTTTATGATAGAGAGTATCTTTCCTCCCTCTTCCTCTGCTATAAGTTGAATCATTACTGTTAATGATAAAGCAGAAATCTCTTTGAAAGCTGTTGTATTTCATAAGCCACTAGATATTTTCTTATAAGAGAGGATTCGTATAATTTTCTTTAACTATATTCCTCTATCTTCTTTTGAACAACAAATACGATTTTATATGTTTGAGCATTTTGTAAATTGTCAAGTATTCTGACAATATAAAGCATTATTATGTTTAGTCCCATGTGTATCCCAGTCATAGAAAGACCCTTTATCATTTCCAAAAGTAAAATATATTTCTATCTATGCATTACCATCTTGCCAGGATTTCATATGCAGGCACATATGTTTCACTCACATTTCCTAGTAAGACCCACAATATTGACCACTGTGTCCTTAATGTTTATTATGTTTATTGTGTGTTTATTTTTATTATTTTCTATTCTGATGTATTAAAATTATAAACTTCAAAATGACTAAAAACAATACATGACTAATAATATGTGACGACATAAACTAATGAGACCTTTCATGATCAAATACTATGTTTAGACTGACTTAAGTTTTCATTCATTCAGCAGGTATTACCTGAGTACCTATTTTGGCCTTGGGCCCTAGATTTACTGTGGTTGAAGTAAAGAGGCACAGCCCTCGGCTTCTTGTGCTTATAATTCCATGACCGTTCTTTTCTAAGTGAGAATTTTATTCAACCTTTGTGGTTGATATTCTAACTGTAGTCTTTCTACTTTCTGCACTAATAAGTAAAACATAAACTAAAGCAACATTTTTATTTGTTTCTGATGAAATCTGCAGTGCTTCAGGTCACCCCTCTGAGTATCAGTTGTTACTATCCATGAAGGTAAAGAGGGCCCAGGAGGTAGGTCTGAGTCTGTGCGAAACCTGGACTGATGGGTCCCAGAATTCAGAGGGGCATGTGGGCAGGGGTTAGTTCCCAGAAGTAGCTCAGCAACTGTGTCTCCAGCAAACGACTCTGTAGCGAGTAGGCTTGGTAGCAAGTAGGCTTGTTCTGGGAGATAAAGCACATGCCTAGGGTTCATGGCAAAAGAGGTCCGCAGTCCAGGTGGTCCAGTTGTGAGATGAATATAAGGATTTCTAAGCAGGTACCTTAGCATCATGGGATCCAGGGCAGGGGCAAGAATTCCTTCAGGCAGGAAGGCTGGCATCAGCAAGAGATTCACCCATGGATAACAGCACCCTAACCCTGCGTAGAGTTGAAGATTCAGAGATGGTAACTGGTTATCTCAAGGCACAACCCCGGTTAAAATAGCGAGGGAGCTAACCTGAGACCACGGTCAGGAGCCCAGTTCTCAGACCCGGAACGCTGTGGTGCTGAGTCAGCCAGGCGGGTTGGGAGGCCCAAGGTCCATAGACAGAACCTGATTTGGGTCAGGATGAAGGCCGGCTTTGCAGGTGGGAATCGGTTCAGCCCTGCGGGGCTGGGGCTGGATGAGAGGGAGGGAAGCAGTCGGGACCCTGCCTTGGTTGTGTAACTTCACTTGCAGGAGGGCCTCCTTCTGGGGGACAGGTGGGGCTGGAAGCCAGTCGGCATTCTGCTCACCGAGCCCTGTGTCCCCTGCAGGGCTGCCACTGCCCCCCAGAAGGGTCACTTTTTCTGGCTCACAAAGAAGGCAGCACATGGGCAGCACTGGCTTTGGAAACATGACATTTGACAACTTGATATTCAGAGGTTAGAAACCAATCTGAGATATCCCAGCTGATGGGAGTGTCTGTACCTCAATGTGTTAAAGCAGAAAAAAAAGTCTTGAGAAAAATCCTAACGTTTCCAGGCTGTGGTGTAGAGAGCACCTGGGAAGGCACATGGGCATTTCTTTAATTGTTGTCAACTGAATACAGTGGCGTTGGCAAAGCCACGTCTTGGAAACACACTTTGCCAAAAGGCAGGCGTGTTGTCAGCTTAACCTTCAGCCCAGGTGCCAGGGGGTGGCTTTTGTTATTTAAATCCAGTCAAGCACCAGGAATGAATACGACTCGGGCCCACCCAAGAATGCACATACTCTCCTTTGTCTTGATTCTTAGTAAAACTTCCTGGTTTTTTTGCTGTATAAAATAAACACACTGTATTATTTCTGGGTCACTGTCTCTGTCCCTGTCCCTGTCAGAGGACAGTAGTCCCACCAGGCCCCAGCTTTTTCCTTCTATCTCTGTGTCTGTCTCTTTCTTTCATTTTCTCAATCCCCAGCCGCCTCTACTCAGGAACTGGAACGCTCTCTAGCCACACTGAATGTGGAAAAGAGAGAAATATTTACACTGTGGGGTCTCAGAAACCCTTGTATAGTAAATGAAGTGCGTATAGATTCCAAGTGCCTTTGGAATTCAGAGAATATGACAGAAAAGTACTTCTGAGAGTACTAGCATGCTCAGACTACCTGAACTGACTTTATTTAAAGATATACATATATATGTGTGTACACACACACACACACACACACACACACACACATATATATATTAGAGGCCTGGTGCACGAAATTTGTGCGCGGGTAGGCCTGGCCGGCGATCAGGGCCCATCAGGGCCTTCCTTCGTTCCACACCACCCCCTGATGGTCAGTGCACATCATAGCGAGCAGTCGAACTCCTGGTCAGTTGAACCCTGAGGGGATAATTTGCATATTAGCCTTTTACTATATAGGATATATATAGCCTTTGGACAGTATTTTATAATTTTGGCTCGCCAATTATTGCGCTCTACATGACAAAAGAAATGTCTACGGTTACTTCTCACAGGGCAGTCTATTTCCATCTTAGTCACAAATTTAACTGAGATTTGACCCCTTTGATTTACTCTCATGTATAAAAGGACTAACCTCTTAGAACATGATTATACAGCATGGTAAAATATTTCACTATATAGTAAATTACATGCCATTTAAAAGAGAGTCTCATTTATTTAGGTCAACTGTACAGGGCCCGATGCCCTTTTTAAAACGTTCAAAGCATTTGATGGATTCATTGCTGAGTGCACTATAAATAAATACGACCTCAAATTGCAGACAATGAAAATGTGCTAGGGGATACATCAAAGCTACCACCATTAACGATGCCTCTTTCAAGGTGATTCAAAGAGCCAAGGTCTAGGTCCCAGCCCTGCCAGCAAGGGGGCTTGATTGTCTCCATGTCTTTTAATATGGGCTTTACTTTTCTCCTCCGTAAAGTGAGGGGAGTATTGTATAGATCAGCACTCTTCCAAGTGCTTCATGGCATGCCAGTTCCAGAAGCTGTTAGGCATTACTCCGGGGGGAGGGGGGGTGGTTTTGTGATCAAATAAGTTTGACAAACAAAACATAGCATCTTTCTTTGCTTCTGGGCTTCTCAAAATCTTCAGGGGGAGGACACAGTAAGCAATGAATCTGTGAGTTATTGGCCCATGGTATCCTGTGGAAGCACCTTGTAGACTGTAGTTTGAGAATACTGAGCCAGCTGGTCACGGGGGTTCTTTCTGCTCCCCGTCTATGACCCAGCTAACTTTGGAGAAACAGGCTATTCTGTTTAGAGGACAGAGAGCACTGCCCTCCTTCCTCTTCCAGCTCAAGGTCAGATCTAAAATGTAATGTCTTCACCATGCCATTAGTCTGAACCCTAAGGTGGCTGAAAGAGCAAAGGCCAGATTTCACTCAGGGATGGAGGTTTTAATTCTGCTTAAGCCAAAAATAACATCTCAATTCCCCATGTCAAATTTAGAGCTATTCTTCACGTTCTAAGAAAGAAAAAAGAGAACTATTTGTTGGGGAATGGAGGGGGAGAAGAGGGAGGAAGCCAAAATGGTCATGAATAATCTACTTCATTCCAATCAATTAGAAGAAAAACGCAGTCCCAAAGCACATTCTGAATTAGTATAGTTGAGAAACCAAAATAGACTGACTTACAGTAGAATTAGACTTACTATTTCAAGCCCTGCTCTTTATTTATCCTTATTTGGTGGCTTTTCACAGAGTTGCATGACTGTGGAAATGGAGGTGACCTTGAGAGGTCATTAGCGGATCATCTTGTATCCAGGAAGGATTTCACTGAAATTCTCCAAGTACAGATTCAGCAATAGGCCCATCTTGACTCCTGATTGTAGAGCAACCGGTTGGTTTGGGCACATTCTATCTTATGCATAATTTCTCTGAAAGGAATCCCATGTGCTGTGGTTATGGGAGCAGTATGTACTGGAGAAAGTCAAGGATGTGATGCATGCCAATCACACGCTCCGTGCTGAGGAGAGTGGCCATACACAGTCCCACATGCTGAGTGTCCGAAGAGGAGCAGATTGTTCCTAAGCCAGAGGGGGAGGTTGTGCAGAAGAAAAAGATATCCCAGAAGAAACTAAAAACAAAAAAAACAAAAACACAAAAACTTATGGCAGGGGAGTAAATTCAGCATAAGATAAATGCTAATAAAAGTTTTGTGTGTTTTTTTTAAAGAATGGTCAAGAAATGTTTTTAAAAAGCAGTATCCAGAGTGGGGACCTGCCCTGCAATGTTGGAATGCATGATAAGCCACATGTAAGTGCCTGCTGCAGCACAGAGTAACTAACGAGGTCCATGGAGCAGAATAGTAAGCACCGAATGGACTTAAATGTATCTACTAGCTTAGTAAACAATTAAGATTTTCCAAATCAGTGGAGAGAGCAAAAAATGATTTTGGGACAGCTGGCCAATTATCTGGAAAACAAGTTTGCATTCTACTTCATGTTACAATGAAACCGTAAAAGCGATGAAAAAAATACAGATGACTATTAAAGCATATCATTGAGTTGGCTAAGAGCTTTATAAGCATGAAACCAAAGGAATAAATAAATATACACTGCTTTGACGATATAAGCCTTAAAACTGCTCTATGGCAGTAAATTTACACAATTAATTTCATCTTCCCTTCACCCTGGCCTGCCCCTCGCTTGCTGCGGGAGTGGCCGTGTGACCAGTTCTGACCAATGGAAATTAGCGAGAGTCTGGGGTGTTGTCTCTTTCTCCACCTTCCTCCTTCTGCCAGTAATGCAGATTTGATGGCTAGTGCTGCAGCGGCCATTTAGTGACCATAAGATGAGAAGCAAGAGAAAACCAACAGAGGGCAGGGATGTAAGCCCTCATATTGTGCAGCCTCTGCACCAGTTCCTGCTGCCTCTCTAACAGCTTGTTATATGAGATAAGTCCTATTTGTTTAAGTCAGTGGAATTGGGTTTTCAGTTACATAAACGTCACATTCATTTCTAACTGAGTCTGAGCTTAAGGCAAAACACTATATTTTAATAAAAGGCAAATAATAAACAGGGAAAGATATTTGCAATGCATGTCACAAAAATTAAATTCTTATTAATATAAAGACCTCTACAATAAATAAGAGACAGATACTCCAATAAAAATGGCAACAAATATACACAGGAAGATTAAAAGAAAGAAATTTAATGACCAATAAATTGATGGAAAGAAAAAGTTTAGTTTTACTAGTAATCAGAAAATTATCAATGAAAATAAACCTAATGATTTATCAGCTATAAAAATTTGCAAACGCTGGAGCAATTATGTTTTCTGGAAAGCAATCTGACAAAATGTCTCAGGAGTCTTGGAAGGCTCACACCCTTTGGAAACCTGTACCGAGAAATGGTTAATGAAGTGCAAAGATTTGCGGCAAGAATGTCTCTTACAACGCTATTGGTAATTGCAAAATTACGGAAATGGGCAATAATGGAGTTCTGCTTAAATAAATTATAGGATTGCTCCACCTAAAAAAAATCTATCCTGCCGAAACCGGTTTGGCTCAGTGGATAGAGCGTCGGCCTGCGGACTGAAAGGTCCCAGGTTCGATTCCGGTCAAGGGCATGTACCTTGGTTGCGAGCACATCCCCAGTAGGGGGTGTGCAGGAGGCAGCTAATTGATGTTTCTCTCTCATCGATGTTTCTAACTCTCTCTCCCTCTCCCTTCCTCTCTGTAAAAATCAATAAAAAAAAATAAAAATAAATAAAAATAAATAAAAAAAATCTATCCATTAGCATGCTATAGCAGGGGCATTTTTTTACACGCAAAGATGTTTATTATTCATTATTAAGTGAAGAACAAGCTGAAAAACACCTCAGTAAGGATAACACATTTCTATTTTTGTTACTGTGTACATTTGTGTATGAAAATGGCATGGGAGAGAATAAATCTAGGCATTAACGTCATCTCTGGGCTCAGTCCACATTTTCTGATTATTTCTGTAATAAACATGCATTGCTTTTGAAGTAAGAACATTACCATTATAAAAATAGGTCTTGGTGAGCACAGAGTGGAATGGAGGAGTTAGAAGAATGGCTTATTCAATGGTATCTGGCTGAGCCGTGTCTCTCACGATGAGGGTGTCACAACCTCCCCTTACTCGGGCTGTTCCTCTGCATGGTGCTCCTCGGAGCACCGCTGACATCCGCTGGGACCTCCTCTAGTTGCCTCTTGGACGGACGTGGTTTTGCTTTAGACAGTTTAACATATTTAACCGAGCTAAAGCCAACCTTATAGGTCCAAGCGTCCTTGTGCTTCTTAAGGTGGCTTTGCATCTCTCTGTTCTGATCAGTACAAGTGCCTTAAAGTTGAACTCTTTGAGAGTAACCTTATATCCCTGATTTCCAAGATTGTTAGGTGTTGGGATGAAGGTATGCCTCATGGAAGACACGAAATATTGGCTGAGGGTAAGTGTGGGAGTCCTGGGGGAAATAATTAGCATTTCGAGTTAAGGGAGGCAGCAGTGAGAAGGCAATGAGCAACCACAGATGATCTGCGGAGAGCTTGGATCTGGGAATTCCTGTAGCTTTAAACTTCCTCTTTTTCATATTTCTGAATACATCAAGCCACGAGTAAGGATTGGATTTCCTTTACTGTATTTCTCAGTCTCACTTCCAAGTAATACTAAAAATGACTATTTCCCTGGAGGCAATTATCATCATGACCTTGCAAAAGCCACATGTGCCAGCTGGAAATTCTCCAGGATTTCTTTTTTCATGATGGAAAAATATTTTATTGAACTAAGAGCACGACTGATAGGGAGGCAGGTTGCATGGGAAAAGATGGAAATTTATTATAAGCATATCTATGGAAATTTATTATAAGCATATCTATTTCCAGCAGGAAATAGAAAATGGCTCAGGTGGTTCAACAGAAGATTGTTTCGTGGAGGGACTCTTTACAGGGTTAGGGGGCCAATGAGAGAGGTCAAGGCACCCAGAGGCTACAGTGGTGGGCAACCCTGGGCCGGAAGAGAAACAGGGGCCCAGGGAGAGCCGGAGTCAGGTGAAGACCTCTGTGGCAGGAGGCGTAGCCTATAAGGATGTCACTCCCTGACCCAGGCCCCAGAGCAGGAGGGGAACAGAAAGACTGCCCCGTTCCTGCACTCCAATGTGCTCAGGTGCCTCCAATTGGCCAAACCCTAACAGAAGTCAGCTGAGAGGGACCTCACGGAGCTCCGGGAGCACAGGGAGCACAGAGAAGAGCGGGGAGGGCAAGGAACGGACCTGGGCGCCAAGTGGAGAATGACCAGCTCACTCCCTGGAGCAATGTTTTGTTCTTTGAAAGGTGATAACTCATGACGACAATTTTGACACTGGTTAGCTATGCTGCCTCAAGGTTCAGCTGTGAATGGTTTCAGGCAGGTATCATTTTCAAGAGATTTTTTTTTTAAAGTCTCAGGCCCTGTGAAATTTTAGAAAAACATACTGTTATGGACTGAATGTTTGTGTATTCACCAAATTCATACGTTGGAGCCCTGCCTCTCAATGTGTTAGCATTGGGAGGTGAGGACTTTGGGAAATAATTATGGGTATATGAGGTCATGAGGGTGGGGCCCTCAAGATGGGATTAGTGACCTTGTAAGAAAAGGAAGAGACTGGCTCTTGTTCTCTCTCTCCACCACTTTCGGACACAGTGAGAGGGTAGCTGTCTGCAAGCCAGGAAGAGAGCCCTCACCAGACCCCGATCATGCTGGCACCTTGATCTCAGTCTTTCAGCCTTTTAGCTTCCAGACAATAAAATAAATTTCTATTGTTTAATCCCCCCCAGTCTGTGGCATTCTTTTATGCCAGCCAAGCTAACTAGCTATGTACCTAAAATTAAAAATGCATATATTGAAGACTGTACTGTCATTTATCAACACATGCTCATTGTCAGACACAGTGCCAAGTGCTTTACCTCCATGAGCTCATTTAATCCCCACAGTTGTGGAGTAGATGCTATTATCCCCATTTGACACAGGAGGAAATTGTTGTCTGTAGAATTATTAGTCATCTCCTGCTCCAGGTCACACAGCCAGCTAGGTCAAAGGTCTTCTATCTCTGGAGGTCAGACAGCTGGAACTGGCAGCAGGTGCTGCCTCAAACTGGGCTGTATGTGCAAATGCCCAGGGGGCAAAGGGTAGCTGTTGGGGTCCTCAGCCCCAGGAGGACTGTGGGTCTGAGAGACAATTGGGGAGCCATTATGCTCATTTATTGTCTGGTTTCCCTCACTGGGGTGATGGGAGGAACTTAGTAGGTCTTGTTATCACTATATCCACACTCTCTGGCATACAGGATGTGCTCAATGATGTTGGTGAAGTGAATACATGGCTGGTATCTGATATGATGGGTGTCTGTAACTTCCACTCTTCCAGCCAATCACTTTGTGGGAAGCGCACCTCATGGTTTCCAAAGCGGTTTGCAGGTGTGTGTGATCACAGAGAGTGGTTGCCGCTCCTGGTCTGGATGACTCAGGTCAGCAGCCCCTAGAGAAGGCGCTGTGCAGGGACACTGCAGAGCCAGCGCTATGGCAGAGCCGGACAGTGGCCTGGCACCTGCAGAACCAATCAGAATCGCAGGTCTGCAAGAACTGTGGCCCGGCCTTACAGGAAGATGGAGAGGATTCAGTTACATGCAGGTAGTTTTTTTCTAGAGAAAGTTAACTGGAACCTCAGTGGGGACGCAGTTTCCAGCATGCCCCGCCAGGCAGGAACGCCGAAAGAAGCTTTGGAAGATTAGGTCATGTTACCACTTGAATCCTGGCACCTTCAAGATCAACACCTTCCGCAAGGTGAGGACCTGGAGTCCCCTGCGGTCAAGAAGGGCTCAGCGGGCCGTCCCTGGTGCAGGTAGGATCCCACACAAATGCAGACTCACACAGATGGGTCTCCTCCAGGACTTGGCTGCCTGGCCAGTTAGTGATTCTGACACCTGGGAAGACAACCCCGGTTTTTTCGGGGTGATGAAATTATTCCCTTGGTTAATGAACTGTGTTTCAAGTCCCAGAAAAGTTTAGAATGAAGCCCAGAGATAGAAGTGAATTAACCCTTAATACTCAGCCTCTTATGTAGTTCAGGAATACATTAGAAATCACTGACAAATCTGGGTGTACTTGGATTTCCCTGTTTGTAATAGAATTGAATGTATCAGAACAAAAACAGACTAGCCTTGTGATTCCAATTTAAAATGTATAATTAAGTAAATGATTTTAGACTTGTGATCTAAATGAAATGCAAAAATTTGATTAAATTTGTAAACAAATTGGAATATCTAAGTGAACTCGAGAGTCACAGTATTTAGAGTTTAATTTCTTAGATTTATTACAGTTATTTAATAACTTGGAAAGGCTTTGTTGCTTAGGATAGGCCTTTGAAGTAATTCAAAAGAAAAGTGAATATATATCACATTTATAACTGCAGTTTTACAATTGGAGGGAATTTAATTAACCAAGATGCAAATTGCAGTGATTGTTTAAGGGAGTTTAGTTTATTTAACTTGATGTCATTGATCATTAATGAAAGAAAAAGTAAAATTAATTATTTTTGTTTTACTAGCTTTATAAGCAGACTAAGAGTTGTAATTGGAACTTGGAGGCACAAGGAAACACAGTTTGTAAATCTGGCCTGCCTTCCTCCTTCCCAGTTCCTTAAAGCTTTTGCCGGGGACACTCAGGGGTCCCTGTGGCTTTCTGAGACTAGTGGAGGGGCTGCCCATGTGACCTTGGGGATAAGCAGTGAGGCACGCCTTTTGTTAGTTTTGGGAAAGAGTTTCTGCCCCATTCTTTCTCCTCTTCTGTAATGTTATTATACATATGTAATAATTTTTCACCATGTCCTATGTATCGCTTTCACTCTTTTCTCCATTTTCGTACATTTTTCTCCGTTCTTCAATTTAGATTTTTGAACTGATCCCTCTTCCAGTTTGCTAATTTTCTCTTCTGCTTTTCATCTATCATTAAATCTAGTTTTTGAATTCTCAATTCAGTTATTACGCTTTTCAGTTCTAGAATTGCAATTTAATAATACTTTTGTAATAGACTCCAGTTCTTGGTGAAATCCTCCATACAGGGTGGGGCACAAGGGGGTTTACAGTTGTGAGTAGCCAAAACACAGAGTTTGTTCTTACATTATTAATAATTAATTATTGTATTTTTCCCCCATTCAAACAACTGCAAACCTACTTTTGCCCCACCTGGTATTTTAAGCAATTTCCATGACCATTTCAAGCATAGGTAAAGTCTGAGTTTCAGGACCTCAACGTCTGGATCACATGTGTTTTTTCTTTCTATTGTCTTGGTTTTCTCTCTCTCTTGAATTTTGGTCATTGGTCATATCTTCTGTCATGTCTGGTCATTTGGATGGAATGATGGACACTGTGTATAATAAATTATAGAGTCTAGATGATGATTACCATCCTACAAAGGGGGTTTAATTTTATTTTGACAAGCAGATGACTTTGACCCTCTCGGGAACTGAGCAGATTGGAGTTGAGTTTCAGGTTTCATAAGGGCTGTTCCACCTCTGAGTTAGCCCACCCCCATCCCAGGTGTGCCTTCAGCGCTCTCAGTTGAGCGTTTGGAGTACGTACCAGCAGTTCTCTTTTTTGGAGGGCCCTGAACTCCAAGTTTTGTCTTCCTAGCACCATGAGACTATTGAAATCTCTAGTGACCCAGTTAGTCTGAGAAGCTTTCTGTTGTGTGGTTGCTTGGTTTCTACCTGTTGGACTGTCTACTTAGTTTAAAAATAGTTCAATGCCTTGGGGGGAAAGTGCATGGGGAATGTGGGGCTCATGCCTCCAGGATGCTGGCTCCTCAAATCCTTTCAGTTTGACACCCTGAGGTTACTTTTCGTCTCCTCAGACCAGTGAGGCTCCTGCAGCACAGGACTATTTAAGTGTCTGTCTCTGTCTCTGTCTCTGTCTCTGTCTCTGTCTCTGTCTCTGTCTCCATCTCTGTCTCTATATCTGTTTCTATCTCTATCTGAGCTATCTGGCTCACCTCAATGCTTTTTATTTCTCTCCAGGATCTTGAGCCCTGAAGTCCTGGCTGCTTTAGTTACCCATTGTTTTAACAGCTTTTCTGTTGGAGGAGCTGTTTTTATAGCTCTTTTTGTGGGAGAGTTGGTCTGATGCAAGGTGTTCATACACAGGGCCAGCAGACGTTCCCCATTCTTTAATGTTTAAAGAAGAGTCCCATGTTGTCGGGAATATGCACTCCGCAGAGGGAACGCTCCTTCTGTCCCGCGCCAGCGTGGGAAGGCTTCCCGGGATGCTCTGTGTCTCTGGGCCTCACTGCCTCATTCGACATTTGACCTCAAGCAGATTTGGAGAGTTCTGACAATTTGGTCACAGCTTCTGTAACTTTCCACTAGTCCCCGAGGACCTGAAGTTCCTCAGACTGATCTCGGGGGAACAGAATGGCTTTCCTTGGCTGCTTAGCGGCTGGGAGTGTGGCTATGGCAGCACTAGCTGATTCCCCAGTGAGCAGGATTAGCCTTGAAGAATCCACTCGGGTAAGTATGTGTTTGTGTCATCCAAAGCTCCACCAGGGAAAGCAGCTGAGATAAAGAAGGCCCTGCTCGGAAGTGGCCGTTGCCATGCCTAGGGAAACGGTTCCACAGGAAACAATAATAAAATAGCCTTGTTTTGAAACTGGGGAGAAATGGCACTTTAGGTATCCAGGTTTTGAAATAATATACAACTACGGAGGAAATGTGTGAAGATCCTGCTGCTTTGGTTTTCCCAGCAGCCCTTGCTGCATTCTTTGGGTACATGACCTGGGACCACAGGTTGCAAGTAAGGTTGTGGGTGGTCCCTTACTCATTGTGATGGTCCATCCTGCTCCAGGATATTTAGTTGAAATCATTTTAGTATCTTATTTTTTTTAATCATAGTTCTAGCGGTAAGGTGGTATTGTTTTTTTTCAATTATATAATCTAAACTGTTCTTAAAACTAAACTCCCCTTCTGAATGAGGATGTAGTTCCTCATATCCTACATGTGTTTGAATGAGGATTTGCAAATCTTAAGCCTTTCTACAAGTCAAACATGTGGAAATCTGGCACTGTAATCAATTATTTAAATTTTGGGTCTATTGAGAGGTTTTTTTTTCTTAAGGTGTTACGGTTTCTTTCAGCCAACTGCTATCACAGCTTTCTTTCTCATAATTAATAATTCGTCTTGGATAAGAGCAAATGACTCCTTGGAATTTTTCCTCAATATCTTTGGCTTGCTTTCTAGAGGTGTCCAGAGATAGCTCACTTGTGCAGACCTTTCTCTGATTACTGTATTGTTCAGATGACGGAATTACAGACTTCTGATGGTGAGCAGGCAAGAGTGTTTTTAATAATTTAAAAACTGATCTACTTGAACAATTCCTTTCTGCTTTCTGGTAAAGCAACTCAGCCAACCAGAGACAGATTTGGAGGACACAGAGTCAGGTGGGTGCCAGGAAGTGCTGGGAAGACACCCAGCCAAATGCCCTGGGGAGAGCGGGTGTGAAATTGACCATTTAACTTCTCTGTCATCCAATTTTGAAGAGACAGAGGACTTCAGAATTTCATAACAGACGACCATTAAAGGTGAATTCACCTCCACCCTGGGGCAGAGCTGTGCCTAGAATTGCCTCCAGGGTGGATTTCGTTGCCTCAGACAATGCCCCTCCTGGAAGCGGGTTGGCACAGCACTCAGAGGTACCTGTCCGAAGGAAGGTGGCTATTGTCTTCTACTGAAGTCACTGTGACCAGGTTATCCTTGCCCCCTCGGTTTAGCAATGACAGCCTGCGCTGGCGTCCGAGCCTCTGAGCATGCCCGGCTCTGCCTGCTATTGCCAGGGAATTTCAGTGTCCGGAAGGAAATAAAAGATGATGGGAACAAGAAGACGCTGGTGCCAGCGATGCCTTGCTGTTCAGAGATAGCTTCAAAGGAGCTGGGAAGGAATAACACAGAGAAAGGTAGAAAAAAAATGATGCTTTGATTTTGTGGTAAAAGGAATCTCCACTTAATTAAAATTCTTCCTCCTCTTCAAAGCCAGAGTTTAAAGCTACCTGCTTTGAGGAACCTTCTGGCTGCCCCCACCTGGAGGGAACGCCTGGCCCCCTCACAGCATTGATATTCTTCTCTTAGTTGTTCACTCCGTGTGTGCCTAAGTGTAGTAGCACCCTGCAGTTCCCCAGCCAGGGACAGAACGTCGAAGGTCACTTCATGCCCTCGGCAGTAGCCAGGAAATGACCTTAAATCAAGTAGTCGGTGTGATCTTGCCCTGGCCAGTGTTGCACAGTGGTTAGAGTGTCAGCTCGCACACCAAAGGGTCTTGGGTTCAATTCCTGGCCGAGGGCATGTACTAGAATTGGTGGGATGCTCGAGAGGCAACCAATCAATATGTCTTTCACAAATCGATGTTTCTCTCTCTCTCCCCCCCCCCCCATTCTCTCTTCTCCCTTCCCTCCCTCCCACTCTCTCTAAAAATCAATGGAAAAAATATCCTCGGGTGAGGATTAACAACAACAAAAAAGTAGTCTGTGTGATCTCAAATAACATAACTTTTTCTAAGCCTCAGTTTTCTCCTCTATAAAAAGCCTGCAGTCATAGTACCTACCTAATTGGGATTGTGTAAAAAGTGAATAATACAAGTGAAGTGGGTAATATGCTGCTTAGGACATGGTATTCAAATCCATAGATTGGTAAGTGTGTACATATATCCTATATAGTAAAAGGGAAATATGTAAATTGACCCTAATGGCGAAATGACCAGGAATGACCGGTTGCTATGATGCGCACTGACCACCAGGGGGCAGACGCTCAATGCAGGAGCTGCCACCTGATAGTCAGTGCGCTCCCACAGGGGGAGCTCTGCTCAGCCACAAATGGGGCTGATGGCTGCGAGTGCAGAGGCGGTGATGGGAGCCTCTCCTGCCTCCTTGGCATCGCTAAGGATGTCTGACTGATAGCTTTGGCCCCCTCCCCACGGGCCTAAGCTATCAGTTGGACATCCCTTGAGGGCTCCTGGGCTGCCAGAGGGATGTCTGACCGCCAGCTTAGGCCCGATCCCCCGGGGAGCATGCCTAAGCTGGAAGTCAGACATCCCCCCAGGGCTCCCGGACTGTGAGAGGGCACAGGCCGGGCTGAGGGACCCTCCTGAGTGCATGAATTTTTGTGCACCAGGCCTCTAGTATTCTTATAACATTGATGATACATCATCCTAGGGCTACCTGGCTAAGATACAGGGAGAAAGTGTGGTGCCTAGCACACTTTCTAAATACACGCCTTCTCCGCCTCTCTCTCCTTCCGTCTTTATTTAGTTTTTGTGTATCCCGCTGATCCTCATCCCAAAGGAACCTGGTGAAAAGGTATGGAAACCAGATGAGAAGGCACGTTCCTGTCGTCAAATGCATTTCCAGCACTTTCTTGTCCCATTAGGGAACCTTTCTAGGAACCAATTCTGCTGGTTGCTGCCAGCCCCTTTGCTTAGAGGGGCTATGAAGAGATTTCACTGTCAAGACCTTTGGTTCATAGAAACATCTCCCCACTTAGCACAGACTACAGGCTAATTGACAGATTCCACTACAATGAATGGATCTAGAAACACCGTAGGTACCGTGCAGAAACAGCTGCCCATGTTGCTACGGTACCCTTCCCTGGTTTCCAGGGTAACGGGCATCTCCACATCCCGGGTTCGTATTCAGGCTATTCTTAGTATGACGATGACAGTGTGCTTCCGTTCCTGAAGGTCTGTCATTTCTTCACTATTCATGGCTTTGCTGCCTTCCTTCCTCGCTGCCCATTCTTCCCACAGACCCTCACAAACTGGCCCCGCCTCCTTCAAACTGCTCCCCGAGGAAGCGACTTCCCAGCTTCCCGGTCAACATGTTCCTACCTGCGGAAACCGGTTTGGCTCAGTGGACAGAGCGTCGGCCTGCGGACTGAAAGGTCCCAGGTTCGATTCCGGTCAAGGGCATGTACCTTGGTTGCAGGCACATCCCCAGTAGGGGGTGTGCAAGAGGCAGCTGATGGATGTTTCTCTCTCATTGATGTTTCTAACTCTCTATCCCTCTCTCTTCCTCTCTGTAAAAAGTCAATAAAATATATTTAAAAAAACACACAACAAAAACATGCTCCCGCCTGGCCTCCAGGCAGCTCTGCAGTGCTCACCACTAGCAGCGCCCTGTTCTTCTGCGCCCGCCCTTCCCCAGCTTCTTTAGAATTAGACCCGGGGTTTTTCCTCTCCCGCTGATCCTTCTTTGTTGCCTTTGCTCGCTCCCACCTCTGTCCTTTAAATACCAGCATTCCCCAAGGTTCTGCCCTGAGCTACATGCTTTTCTTGTTCTATATATTTATTCCCACTTGACTGTTGCCACTCACATGCTTATTCAAATAATGGACCAACGCAGAAAAACCCAATGGAGAAAACATTTTAAATCGCACAAAACATCACCAATGACACTTTTTATGCATCTGTATATATAAAAGCCTAAGCGACTGGATGACCGGACGACCAGATGACCAGCCGTTAGCTATGACGTGCACTGACCACCATGGGGCAGACGCTCGATGCAGGAGCTGCCCCTGGTGGTCAGTGCGCTCCCACAGCGGGAGTGCTGCTTAGCTGACGGACGGGCGCCAGACGCCAGGCTGACGGCTGGTGAGCGCAGCTGCGGCAGTGCGAGCCTCTCCTGTGGACACTCCCCCTGCGGCCCCCAGCAGTGGTGGCAGGTGCACGGGGGCCAGGATGAGTGGGAGCAGTGCGTGGTGCCCAGCTCCAGGCTCGGGCTCCTCCCCGGCCGCCTACTGCTTCGCGCACTACTTTGTGCTGTGTGGGATTGACACATGGACAGCGGGCTGGAGCCCGACGAGCTGGCGGGTAAGGCTGGGCTGCGGCGGCCGGAGGTCCACTGATCCCCGCAGGCCAGGCCAAGGGACCCCACTGGTGCATGAATCCGTGCACCGGGCCTCTAGTATTTATGTATATAGTTCCACGATTTTATAAAAATTGGATTGCTCTATACAAGTGTTTGATAGCATGCTTTTTAAAATTCAACAATATGGCTTAAATATTAAAGGGTTTTTACCATCATTTTTAGTGTACTATATTGAATTAGTTTGCTAGTGTTGCCATAACAAAGTACCACAGACTTGTGGCTTCAACAACACACATTTATTTCCTCACAAGTCTGGAGGCTAGAAATCCGAGATCAAGGCGTCAGCAGGGCTGGTTTCTTTGGAGGCCTCTCTCCTTGGCTTGGAGACAGCCATAGCCCTCAGTGTGTTTGCATTATCTGCCTCTGGGCATGTCTGAGAAACAGGTTAGGGCCCACCATGACCAAAGACCTTATCTTCAAATACAGCCACATCTGAGTTACTGGGGATTAGGGCTTCAACCTATGAATTTTGAGGGTGCATGAGGCATACTTCAGCCCATAACACATATATTTTTAAAAATGATTCTTCACTCATGCCATTTTTTCCCCCAAACATTCCAACAATGCCTTTGAAGTTGCATTTTATCCTTGGTTTTGACATTTTCTTTTCATACCTTTGACTGAGGGTGAGTAGAGTCTCAGTAAAGATGCAGACTACATGCCAGCTCCCCCATAAGACTCCACAATTGGTTATTCCCTGCTCACCTCAGCGGCACACACACCATCGGTTATTCTGTGGACTCTGACATAGCTCGTCAGTATTACTCAGCTTTACCTTGGGCATCCAACACTTTCAAGGGTCACACTTTGCATTTTTTATATCATATAGATTTTGTCCACTTTTTTCTTCTCAGTTCTCCCCTTCAATACTCTCAGCCTACAAGAGATTTTTCAAAAATCTGCCCTAAGCTCACCAAACACTGGTATTAATCCAGATATGTCAGTTTCCCTGTTAAAATACCAAAGTTAAGAAAGTGGAATTTTTATTAGCCACTTTCCCTTTTGGCAGGAGGGCAGTAAATATTTAACAGAGAAGAGCTGATTGAGACCAGGTAACAGGGTCAAGTTTTTCTTGCGGTGACGGTTTTATGTGTGGACAAAGCCATCCAGGGAGCCCAACAGATTGTAATGAATAACTGAGCTCTTTACCCACCGGCACTGTAGTGATGAATGAAACACACCTTTCTTTTCCAGGTCTCTAACCTGTGCTGGACGACTCTCACATTTTGCCTAAGCCTCCATAGTCAACCCTGCTGACGAAGTGCCGTTCTGTGACTCAGTAAGCGGATACAGACCTTCCTCATCAGTGCGGGCCAAGGCCTGAAAGGGACTCGCTAATTGCAGAGTGAGAAAGGTCAAAAGAAAATTCCCTTACATTTGCTGCTTCCTAAAGAGTAGGTTTTTATCTGAGAAGACACATTGTTTGAAAACACTTTCATTCATTTCTAAACATATCAGGCTGTGGAAGTGAAAGAACATTCTGTTCTTCAAAATATGTGAAAGAATATTGCAGAGTTATAAAAAAGTTGAGCTATTGAATATAATAATCTTCCCTGTGTCAATCATACAGCTTGAACTCTGGATCCTCTTTTTCTTCTTTCCTCTTTCCTTTTCAGAGAGAACATATATCCCAAATTTTCTGTTTGGCATTCTTTGGATTTTTTTGAAAGTTAGCATACATGTATATAACCACAAATAATATGCCCTATGATAATTCATATAAAAACATAATATATGTATGTAACTTTCAGCAAAATTCTCTTTTCATTTTATATCAGTTTTTAAATTTACATGTTATAGTTCCAATTTTCCCATGTCACTCTGCATAATATTCCATTGTATGAATAATCCATAGTTTAGTCTACTAATGGACACATATATTATTTCAAATTTAAATTCTTTTTACTATCAAAAAACACACTGCTTCAGTGACTGTGCTTGTACCTGTCTCTTCTGAATAGCACTGGATGAATGCAGTCTATGAGAACTCCGTTATTTCACCTCCTCGCCAGCCTTTGGTATTTCATTATCCTCAACATTTACTACTGAATTTCACACTAGACAATGGGGAGGGTATTGGAGGACACTAATCTAAATCCAAGACTGCTCAAATTTGATCTTTAAATGGAAGTATGGATAGATTCAAATATTAGTCATAGGTTTACTAAAGAAAAGAAATATTGACAAGGGATTTCATTTGAATGTGCATTGAATGAAAAATATAAATTCATTTTTTGTATTAAAGGATACTCAACCAATGCCCCTCTCTTATTTATCCATAGAGGGATTGTAATTAAGGTGAGTTTGGTAGAAAAAAAGTCAATTTGAATAAGTCTGTCTTGTCCCCTCCTGATTTTATTATTAAACTACCAACTTCTACTCCTAAGTTCAACAGTAAACTACTTACTCAAGAGTAAGTAGACACTCTCATAAAGATCTCAATGTTCTTTTGAGAGAAAATATGAACAACGAAAACTGCTGAGAAAAGGGAAAATAAAAATACGATTAATACCTGCAATTGAATTAACTATTTAGAAGGCACTTCCACATATTTTTTTGATCTCTCAACCTACCTTTGAGGTAGGTAGGTTTCAATTATTCATTTAATGAGGATTCTATTTCTCAGAAATGCCAAGGATACCAAAAAATACAAACAACAACAACAAAAAACACACGTCTGTTCTTAGACCTGGTTTCCATGTATTCAGAGAATAATAAAAGTCAAACATTGTTCCATGACTAGCTGTAGTTCAGAAGCAGCCTTAGACATTGCTCAGAATCCATTCTTTAGAGAGGAGAGAAGAAATTTCTGAAATCCACTGTGGATTCTTTTGGAATTCTTTCTGACGGTGCAGCATTTTTTGGTTGCGATAAACATCTCTTTGTTTTGTTCAGTCCTTTGCGGAGCATGTGGGCGTTGGCTGTCCAGATGTAGGGGTTCTGAAAACGGAGGCAGGGCTCTCGCCTTTGGAAGTAGACTTTGTAGAGCTCAGCGCTGGGCTCTGGGGTCTCCTGCCTGGGTGTGGTCTTAGAATTGTTTCTCATTGCGGATACAGAGCGTCTCCTTTTACCACTGTTTACTGCTCTGGTGCACGTCTGACAGGTCATCCACAAAACAGTGTGGAGCCGTGTACCTCTTCATAATTTTTGCTTCTTGAAAATTGAGTGCATACCTTTTAGCCTCTTAATTCACAAGTGTCCGTATTTGGGTGTCAGCTTTGGCTTGGGCTTCAGGCACATTCCAGATTTATCCAGCACCTGCAGCTGGAAGCAGTATGGACATGCTTCTTCAAAAATGCTCTTATCAGTGTTGGAGGAACTCTGGGCCCAGAAGCAGCAGGCCTGACCCAGGCAAATGGTTTCAGCAACGCTGCCTGTGTGCACAGGACTGAAGCCTGCTGGGAGCCCTGTCCTGGATTTTACTGTGAAGAAATGTCAGGCAAACCCAAACTTAGTAACACTGTACATACAAAATAAATGCCTGTACTCTTCTAAATTGTCAAAAGTAAGAAACTAAAAGAGAGGAACGTGAGACTGTTCCATATTGAAGGATACTCAAGGGACTTAATGTCTAAGTGCCATGTTCGTTCCTGAACTAGGGAAAATGGACTATAGAGGACATTGTTAAGACAATTGATAAAATTGGAATATGGGCTGTATTTATGTGTGTATATATGTTTGCCTGTAATTATATGAGCCTGGAGGAGGGCATATACTTGGGAAGGAGTGGGGGTGAAAGATTAAGAGGAAAAACAATACAATTATATATCCTATATATAATAAAGAGGTAATATGCAAATTGACCATCACTCCAACTCACAAGATGGCCACCCCCATGTGGTCAAAGATGGCCGCCCCCATGTGGACACAAGATGGCTGCCACAAGATGGCCAGCAGGGGAGGGCAGTTGTGAGCAATCAGGCCAGCAGGGGAGGGCTGTTGGGAGGGACCAGGCCTGCAGGGGAGGGCAGTTGGGGGGAACCAGGCCTGCAGGGGAGGGCAGTTGGGGGGAACCAGGCCTGCAGGGGAGGGCAGTTGGGGGCAACCAGCCGGCAGGGGAGGGATATTAGGGGCAACCAGGCCGGCAAGGGAGGGCAGTTAGGGGTGACTGGGCCAGCAGGGGAGGGCAGTTGGGGGCGACCAGACTGGCAGGGGAGTGGTTAGGGTGTGATCAGGCTGGCAGGCAGAAGCTGTTAGGGGCAAGCAGGCAGGCAAGCAGGTGAGTGGTTGGGAGCCAGCAGTCCTGGATTGTGAGAGGGATTCAGATATCCCTCGAGGGGTCCCAGATTGGAGAGGGTTCAGGCTGGGCTGAGAGACACCCCCCCCCCCGTGCACAAATTTCGTGCACTGGGCCTCTAGTATATATATATAAAAGCATACAGCATGAAAGCATGCATGATACCATCCCATTTTTGTTAAATGATAATAGATGTGTATGTGTGCATACATGAACTATATAAGGATAATCAACAAAATGTTAATGATTAAGATGATGGAAATTTGAACTTTTCCATTTTAAATATTTATGTGTAATATAATCTTTTCTTTTTAATATTTTTTCAATGCATATGTATTATTTTTATAAAAACACTAAAGTATTTTTTGGTGCTAAAATGCAAGAAAAACTCACTTGAGGAAATTACAAGAACATTTTTAATTTTTTTCTGTCACACCCAATTTTTCTTGTAGTGCTGAGTTTATTACTTTAAACACCTTATGTGTTTTGACACAAGATGTTCCCAGATGTGCTGAGCACATGTGAAAATGGGAGCAAGCCTCGGGTTGGCAGGAATTCAGGTGTGTGGTTTTCTGAGGAATTTTGTTGGTCTGGGAGTTTCAGCAGTTACTTCCTGCCGTCACAGACCCAGAGGAAGTCCCTTTCTGGTGATTTCAAAGTTCTCCTTCTCGGACATGTCCCTTTGAGCACACAGGGCACAGACTCATGCGGGCCCCACATACTGTTCTCAGATCTGGGTATCTTCCTCTTGCACCACAGATAAGCCCATACTTCCTCTTGGCTGCCTGGAGGTGTGCTGAGTATTACCGAGGTGGGTTTGTGGAATGCTTTGAGCTGCTCAGATGAAAGGCACAAAGCTCTAATTTTGTGGATAACATAACCCCTGCTGTCAGTGGCCCCCGAGTCAGATGATAACAGGCAAAGACCCACTGGAATCAAAGATCCCGCCAACTGTCAAGGGAGGGCCATCTCGGTGCTCTGCGAGCTACTTTGGTAGCTTTAGGAGTGTCGTCTTGTAAAGAAGATAAAGAGTTAATGCTCCCGGAAGGAGCTCTAACTAATCACTGGCAGGTTGGTGGATAAAGTCCAGCTTCCTCGCTCCTCAGATGGGGTGACCATGAGGCAGGCTCTGTGCCACTTCCCAGGCCCTGGAGGGACTGAGCTTTGGCTGCCTGCAGTGTAACTTGCTCATCCGGAGATTCATGGGTTCTTTCTCCTCCCTATTTCGCTTCCAGAATATCTTGGGAGTGTTTTCTGGAATCCCCTCCCAAGTCCAGTCTACTCCAACTGGACATGTGTTTTTCCACCGTTCCAATTTCCCTGAGGTCCTAGGCCCTCTAGCTCGGCCTATCGGAGTCGTCACAGTCCCGGTGTCCCACTTTGTTACAGTCTAGGCCTCAGAGATTTCTCCTTCCTCTGAAAGGAAGATACTCTTCCCTTCTCATTGGCAGGTAGTCAGACACAGTGCACTCTCTCCTGTGGAGTGGGCTGGATAGAAAACGTGGGAACCAGACATAGATACTGGGCCCCGAGTCCTGGCTTGGGTACTTCCTAGCTGGAACCTTGAGCAAATCACCTAACTTCTCTGACCTTCAGTTTCCTCCTTGCCTTGTTGGGTTGTTCTCTGGATTTAATGAACTAAATACAGGGTGTCTCCCCCTCCCCACAGTGTATGCACATTTTGTAGGTTCTATTACATTTTGAAAATGAAATGTATCTTAATGAACACTGCCTTTATAATTATTCAAAGTGTGTATACATTTTTTGGGACACCCTGTATGTAAAGAGCCAAGATAGGATATTGGCTAATACGAGAAGATACTCCAGAAAATAGAGTTATCTGCAGTCCATTGTTCTCTTTCCTGATTTACTTTCTCATGCGTCTCCATCCTGTCTCCTCAACTAGACCGTAGCTTCTCTGCCACCTTTAACTTCTTCTCACACTGCCTTGCCCATGGCAGGCACTAAACATTCTTCCGGAGTTTTCATCAATTCAAATTCATTTACAGATTGTTTCTTGTTGTGAGGAATTCTCAAATTTTTAGCAGGTCACTTCTGTTCAAGGCCTCAACTTCCTCAGATGCAGAACAAGTGTTTGGGTATATATTTCTAGATGCACTGAGGTCCTCCTAGCATTCAAGTTTGAATGCTATATATTCATTGAGGGCACATACACTGTATGTTATTATTCTTTCTGACCACCTAACACTTAACACAATGGTGTCCTGAATTAGGTGACTACCCAGGGCATGTAGAACCAATTCCAGACACCGCCCAGTCGTACCTCTTACCACTTTCCCTCTCTGACTCCATTCCCGCCAGTTTTTCTTCGTACTCCTGGACCTTCCCAGGCTTGGTCTGCCTCAGACCTTGGCACTTGCGGTTTCTCATCATTTGGTTCTCTGCCCAATGTCTCCTCCAGGGAGGGCTCTTGTTCCACCCGTCTATCCCACAACCCTTTTTTCATTTTTGTAACTGCTCTCTGAAATTGTCTTATCATTTATTTGACTTCATGGTTTGCATTTCATTTGCATTCATTGTTTTGGCTCCCTACCTCTTCCTCTAGTCCTCCAACATCTTGGATCCTTCCAGATCCCTGCTGCTAAAATAGTACTTAGCACCAACTAGGCCTCTAAATAAATGTGGCATGAATGAATGAATGAGTGAGCTCTCTCATGCCTTACAGAGTAGTTTTTAGGTGGCAAGCTCAAATCTGTGGCCATCACGCTAGGTTCTAGTGGACCTCTCTAGGTATGCGCCCTACATGACTTGAGTGCCATAGCTCTGAGTAAACATGGAGTGGGAAGAAACAGGAACTCCTAGGAAGAGAACTGCAAACAATTATATCAGTTTATCTAGAAACTTACTTGCAATGGAAAATGCAGATATAATTAAAGAGAATAATTCTTTTTATTAAGGAAAATTCCACACATAAACATAAGTAGATGTGGTAGATGAGAATAGCCTATGGGACTTGCTTGTACACTGTGGTGGACACACCCTAGAGTGGCCCCCCAACCTAATGTCCATTCCCTTGTATATATAGTCCCCTCCCCGGAGTGTGTGGAAACCTGTGATTGGCTTTCTCACCAACAGAATATGGCACATTTGATGTCACCTCTGTGTGATTATTCATGTTATGTAAGATTGCATCTTGCTAGCAGACTCACTCTGGGGACTCTCCTTGCTGGCTGGTTGAAGTCAAGTGGCCATGCTGGGGAAGCCCACAGTGACAACGAACTCCAGGTGCTCTCTAGGAGCTGATGGCCAGCTGACAGCCAGCAAAAGGCCAGGTCCTCAGTCCTACAGGTGCAAGGAGGTGAATGCCGCCAGTGACCTGAGCGGGTAAACTGATCCTTTTCCAGGTGAGCTCCAGATGGGAATGCAGCCAGGCCAACACCTTGCTGGCAAGTGTGAGACCCTGAGCAGAGGACCCCCGGTGCCTGCACACCTGACTCATGGAAACTGAGGTAATAAACCTGTGTTTTAGGCTGCTAAATTTGTGATAATCTGCTGTAATAAATAACTACAATAGATAATAGATAATTTTTCAACAGTTTGCCAATATTGTTTCATCTATACTGTCATGCTTTGGGGGGAATGGTTGGGCTGGAGTATTCTAAAGCACATGAAAATTCTTTAGTATGTATCTCTAACTTTTAAAAAACATAACCACAATGCCAGAAAAATTAGGTCTTAATTGACAACAAGAATGAGGATCTTTATTTTAAAGCCATCACGTCATGGATCTTGATTGGGAACCCTGAGAAAAGTGCTTGGAATAATTCGAAGAATAGCATCCCGTTGATCCCATGAGCTAAAGGGCAGGAAAGCATATGACAGCTTTCACTTGAAATGTCAGGCTTGCCAGTTGTTGTTGTTGTTTTTTTAATAGCATAGCCGAAAAGTACTTAATTGTCCCCATAATGTGCTTCTCCATCATGCAATATCTAAAACCATTGGAACTCAATTCTGATTGTATAAGATCCTACTCATTCCCCTAACCTGCTTTAGGATGGACGCTTGTAAATTCCATTTTTTAAAATTCTTAACTCCTTATAACTTCGTGCCTTTTTCTAATCGCCACCCCCGCTACGTTTTCCTTACTGGAGGAAGCTCTCCCCAACCGGCCCTGATCTTTTTCTCTTTTGATTAAATGAATCTCTTCTCCCTTTGACACAGCTCACCGAGGAGGCAGCGCTTTGTAAGGGAATTTCTCAGGGTTTGGGGTTCTATCCCATCGCCACCACAGGAGCGCTTTGTGATCGTTGGCAAGCAGTTGAGCACCTCGAAGCTGGAGACAGCAGTGCCTCGCAGGGTGTAGGACAGACTGCACACATAACGTGCCTAACGTGTGCAGTGCTGGCACGGAGGGGGCACGGCCGTCCCCATCGTTCCCTTTGTTAGCTCCCACCTCCGACCACCAAGCACCAGAAATGCCCAGCACCCTGCCTCTCCCGCCCTCGTCGCGGGGGATGCTGGGATTTGTAGTCCTTTAGTTCCCAAGTCGTGTTTCCTCTCGGAGCCGGACGGCGAGAGGAGGAACTACACTTCCCAGTGGGCCGTGAAAGGAAAGCGGGGCTCGGAAAACCGAGCGTTAGCGCCGGCTGCCTCCGCTTTCTGCTTCCCACGGGCAGTGCCAACCCGTGGAGGGCTCCGACCCCACGGCACAGCCGGGGAGGGCGCGAGCGCACCAGCCGAGCGGCGGGGACTGGTGGGCGGGCGGGCACGCGCGGGCGGAAGGTCCCTCCGCGGCCGTGGGGGGCTGAGGGGGGAGCAGAGAAATAAAGCGAGCACGCTACGCGCCCGGATTGGAGAAGGGAGAAGGGAAAGGCCCGGGAGGCAGCAACCCACGCAAAACAAGCCGCCGGGCTGGTCCTCCGGGCGGGAGGCGGGGGCCAGGCCCGGAAGCGGCCCACACCGCTCCACGGTCCTCGCCTCCCCGCGGGGATCCCGGGAACCTGGCCCGAGACCCCGGCCCGCAGCTCCATCCCGGAGTCCGGCCTGTCTCGTCACCAGGCCCCCTCCCACCCCATTCCCGAGCAGCGTTAAAGCCACCCGCAACTCGACCACGCGCCCCCGGGGGAGGAGGAGGAAGTGCCCGGCAGGCCCGGGAGGGTCACCTCTTGGTGCGGGGTCCTCAGTCCCCAGAGGCGCTAGAATGGGTGGTGTGTTTCGAGGCTGCAGCTGCTGCCGGGAGCCCCGGGGGAGGAACGGGGGCGGACAGGAGCCGGGCGGAGCGCGCCCGCCGCGGTGGGCCATGTCCTCGGGCGATGCCGGAGGGAGCCCGGCTCCCGTCCCCGGCCCGGCCGGTGCGGGGCTCCGCAGAGAGAGGAGGAGCGGAAGGAGGAGCCGCGAGGGCGCAGCGCGGGCCGCCGCCCACCCGGCCGGCAGGAGGCGGACCCGCTCCGAACGCGGCGCGCGCCGGGCTGAGCCTTGCAAACAAGTGTCTGTGGCGCTCGCCCCGCGGCCTGAGACGCGCTCCTCCGCCCCCGCGGCCCTCCTCGCGCCGGCCCGGCTCCGGTGGGACAGCAGGGAGCGAGGGAGCCGGACCGCGCAGCCCGCCAGCCGCCGCCACGACCCGCAGCCCCGCGCGGGGGCCGCGGGCTCAGCGCCGCTGCCAGGCGCTGGCGCGGGGTCGCCGCACGAGCCGCTCCCGGGTGTCGCCGAGCCCGCTCCGGACCGAATAACGCGCGGGGTGTCCCCACCCCTGGGAGGGGTTGCCGGTGCCGCGAGCGGCCTCCCAGTTTCCATCTCGCTCCTGGGAAGACCCAGCGCCGCGGGGAAGGATTAGACTGAACCTGGCCGAGGCGCACAAGTGGCTCCCGAGCGAGCCGGCTCCGCGGCCGCCGCCTCGTGTTCTCCCCGGGCGCAGCGCTCTGGGTCGGCGGGCCGGAGCCTAGGCGCGGCCGGCGGGCCGGGGGCGGCGGGGCCGGTGGTGCCGCGGAGCGAGGGGGCGGGCGCGCGGCGAGCACGGGGGTGGCCCGCAGCCCCACGCGCCCCGCGGGGGCCCGGCGCCCTAGCACGCGGGCTGGAAGCGACTGAGCAGCGCCGCGGGCTGCGGGCGAGCGGCGTCCCTCCGGGCAGGGGAGCCGGCTATGAGAGCTGGGCTCCCCGCGGGGTCAGCCTGGGCGTCCTCCGCAAAGTTGTCCCCGAGCTCGGATCCCGCTTAGGGGCCGCCGCGCCGCGGCTCGAGGGGCGGCCGGGCGGCCGGCGGCGGTCGTGGCTCGGCGGGGCCCGCGCGGCCGGGGGTCTTCGGGGGGCGTGCGCCCCGCGCCGGCTTCCCTCGTGGATGTCTCCCGGCGGCGGCGGGCCCATGAAAGACTGCGAGTACAGTCAGATCAGCACCCACAGCTCCTCCCCCATGGAGTCGCCGCACAAGAAGAAGAAAACCCCGGCCCGGAGGAAATGGGAGGTCTTCCCGGGAAGAAACAAGTTCTTCTGCAACGGGAGGATCATGATGGCCCGGCAGACGGGCGTCTTCTACCTGACGCTCGTCCTCATCCTGGTCACCAGCGGGCTCTTCTTCGCCTTCGAGTAAGTGGCGGGGAACGCTCCCCACGCGGGCTCCCCTCGCCTCCCCGCCCCTCCCCTCCCCTCCCCTCCCCGCGGTACTTTCGTTTTCTGGAAGCCTTATCTACGGAATATTGTTATATAATGCAAGCCCTCTCTCCCTCTTGTTCCGTTGAAGGTGTTTGCTTCTGGGTCCCAAGATAATGCCGGTGTGGGTCGGCCCCGGGGGGGAGGAGCGGGGCGCGGGGACACTTGTAAGGTGCACCAGCCTGGTTGCTCCCGGGCTGGGTGGCTCCGCGCAGGCGGCGATTCCTGGCGCTGTCTCTGCGGAGTTTGGGGACTAGCAGACCCGCCCAGGTGTAACCCGAGGGAGGGGATGAGGCAGAGTCTCCAGTCCCGGACAAAGAGAAGCGGCTTCCTTTCTTGCGCACAGACTGTAGGGCACCCTGTTAAGCTCGGCCGACTGCACCTTCTGTGTACCTTGGCTGAAGAATGAAGAGTCCTGGTTATTCTAGGTTTCAAGTGCCGGCCACCCAGTATGGCCCGGAAGGGTAATGTCATTTTTCATTCTGCTTAGATGTTCACTCTTGCACAACAATTTCTGATTCACCACGATATTTCGAAAAGGGCCGCTTTTTAAAACATGTCCAACAGAAAGTGTTCCAAACAAACACCTGGCCTTCCCCTCCCGAACTCGGGACCAGGTGGAGGAGACTTTAGACCTGTCCAGGGGAACTCTCTCATTCCAGGACCTGTACTTTGGGACTTGAGCGCTTTTATCTGGAACAACAGTGCATGCAAGTCTTTGCTATCTTTAGGAAAATCAAAGTGGCCAGTAGCAACTGTCCAACTGATGAAAGATCTTCGCATTTATTAATGGTTTTAGGTAAAGCCGTTTACCCACATTCCAGAATCAATTTCAGCTGCTCTTATGTGGTCCAACATTTGCAGTGCAGCTTCTTACGTAATGCCTGGTATCTCATGCTCAATGGAAGTTGTAGCTACTTCCCCCCAGAATTAAAAAGGCAATCTACCCCTGGGAGTTTTTTGTGCTTCCCATATCCTGATGGTTATGGGGCACCATACCCGTTCATCGCCTTCTGTTGCACAGAGTTAATTAAAACTCTGTGTTTCTTTACTTTTATTTCTGATTAGTATTAATAGGCTCTGATTTTGTGCCTGGAGTTTGATATTCAAAATGCTGTCTCAGTCAGTGCTCTCTCAGCAGTGTACCAATGTAACACTTAAGGCGCTCTGACTCTGTGGGGAACACTTTGTATCTGACTGTGGTGAACAGTTTTAGCAGGATTGAGTTAGAACAGGTGAGGAGAGAGAGCTCAGTCTAAGCTCCTCCCCTCCCCCAGGGTCTTTTCACACACAGATCCTCCATTTTGACTACGTAAAATACCCAGGTCTCTCCTAGCAGGTTAACTTTTGTGCACCATTGAGACTAGTTGGTTGAGTCTGTCAGAGGACCTGGGCACAGGGGGGGAAGGTTGTGCCGGGGCTTCAGGAATGTCAGGAGAAATGCCCTGTCCCTTCGGCTGCTGTCCTCATCCGGAGCCACCCTTGTCCTCACAGACCTGGGCACTGAGGAGGGCAGATGTGCCGGGCGAGTTTGCATTCTGAGACTTAAATCCAGGCACCGGCATGATGATGCCATGTGGTTGCACAGACATTCTAATTAATGGTGGCTTTCATTACAGGTGGTCATTTAGATGGAGAGTGTTCACTGTGTTCCTACTGTTAAAAAAGTTTGAAGGGCCCAGCTGCCATGGCTCAGTGGTTGAGCGTGGACCTATGAACCTGGAGGTCATGGTTAGGTTCCAGGTCAGGGCACATGCCCTGGTTGCAGGTTCCATCCCCAGTAGGGGGCATCCAGGAGGCAGCTGACCAGTGATTCTCTCTCATCTTTGATGTTTCTATCTCTCTCTCCCTCCCTCTCCTTTCCTCTCTGAAATCAGTACAAAAATATATTAAAAGAAAGGTTTTGAAGGGATCTATTTTGGCATTTTTGCTCTTTTTAGCAATTTTAAGAGTGGAGAAAATGGGTTAATTTTGTGATTGTGTTGCAGAGCATCAGCCACAAGTGTCTTCCATGTAGAATGATGAGTATTTCATTTGCTCTATTACCCAAATCCCCACTGTATGGTTAGCCCCCTCCCCCAATTATTAGTTACCACCTTTTTATTTTCTTCGTTCAAACATTTAGTTGAACTAAAGCATTATAAACTCATTTTCTCTTCCTTCTTCCCAGAGTTCCCAAAAGTCCTCATTAGCAGGCCGTCACAGATCCTTTTCTGCATCAGCGTTGTGCAAACTGATGGCTGTAGGAATCAACATGTGCCCTGGGGTTTTATTAGCTGCTGTTGGCAGCTTCGTTTTTGTATCAGCTGTGTGTGTGTCTGTGTTTGGTCTCCATGAGTGTTGCTTAATTCGGCAATTTGAAATTTCAAGAAGGTAGACCCATCCTATCATGCTGCCTCAGTTGAGAAAAAACATAGGGCTGTTCAGACTATAGACTATTATGGTTTGGCAAATAATATTTGTATTGCTTTTAAGTTCTTTGCCATTGCTAATTGTGGAGTGAAAATAACTTTGGCTAAATTAATTTGATAGAGACTCAGAGAACCAATTAGCTACATGCATAGGTAATGAAATACAAACAGGCTGAAATGAAAGCGATCCAGACAGAATGCTAGTTTTGTCTGCTTGTGCCTGATTCCTTTCTTTAGTTACTGATTGAGCACATACAATGTGGTTGCCTATTTTGATTAATTTCTTGTCTAGATAACTTTAACATTAGTAGAATTCGTTTCCAAACATTACACCCCATGCTTCCCCATACAGTTACACAAAGGCAAATTCAGATTTTGAAAAGAAGACATGTAACTTCTAAAGTTAGTTTTCGGCCTCCTTATCCGGGGACTCTCTGCCCACCTGTCTCATTCCCAACCTTCAACAGATGGGTGAGGAAGTCCGTGCGCGGGAAGTGAACTTACTGGAGCGCAGCAACAGGTGCGGTCCCTGTCCTCCCCCTGGGAGAAAGGCAGGGGAGAAATCACTGTTCCCACCCTGGAGAGGAAGTGACAGAGGCTTGGCGAGGTTAAAGAACACTGAGGTGGCACAGCACCTGGTGGCAGGGCTGACTGCAAAGCCAGCGGCCTCTCTGGCCCCGCTGCTGCTCCTGCTCCGATACACAGCAGTGGTTACAGGCATGGATTTTGGACGGACAGTTCCCAAGATTCTTACCAGAAGCATGACCCTGGGCAAATTATTTGACTTCAAAGCCCCAGTTTCCCAATCTGTTCAATGGGATTAATAATATCTATCTTTAAATGCTGTGAAGATTAAGTGAAAATGTGTACATAGTACAGTGTCTGACAGAGAAGAGCAAGTGCTCAGTAAACAGTGCCTCTGAGAGGAAACCTTAGAAATAGCCTCCGGAGGTCTCTGCCCTCCCTCTCTGAGAGCCTTGGAAGGACGGGGTATGTGGGTTAATAAGCAGGCATGACCGTGACAGCTTATTAGAGCTGACAGTGCAGAACTGTGGAGTCTGTGCTTAAAATAAAGGCTCTGAGGAGTGGCTTCACCCTTGCTCCTTCAGAGTGGGTCCTGCAGGGGTGGCCGGGGACCGTCCTTATCCAGATCCTGAAGAAGAGCACTGAGCAAGCCTGCAAGCAGCGAGGACTGGATTTCGTTTCCATTTCGGGAGCTGCCATCTCAGAACCGTGGAAACAGTAAAGCACGCTACTAGGAGCAACCTGCTGCAACTCGCCGTCTTTTCCAAGTAGGGCAGGGAGGGCTCTTTGTCTTTTGGCATCTTTATTCACCATATGGATGTGGATGCAAAGTGGCAGCATCTCACAGCTGTATTTAAGAGCGAAGGGAGGACGCTGGTTGCAGTGTTACGGAGACAGCTTGCTGCTCCTGGAGGGGCTGGCTCATCAGAGACTCCCTGCACTGTCCTCATCTCACACCCCCATACTTGCAATGGGAAAAGATCAGCGAGCATTACCAGTTTCTTCACACACACACACACACACTCACACACACACACACACTCACACACACACACACACACACACACACACACAGTCTGCTGTTGTTTCAAGTTGAAAATAAAGTCTTTGGTCCTGAAATATTGGCATTTCATAGTCTCTTGATCACAAGGGCAGAAAGAAGGAGATGAACTGGGAGGCAGAGCAGATTCCTGTTTTCAGGAGCATCCTGGGAGGTGAGGGGAGGCCTGCTCAGATTGTGCACTTGAATGCCTCCCAATTCGGTGCTGTCACCATGGACAGTTTGGAGATGTTACTAGAACTGAAACGCTTGAGAATGTGGGAACATTCTTAAATTTTTCATCACTAGAAGTCTATTGATGATTTAAAAAAAAAAAGCCAATTGTATTTCTCCCCCACCCGTCGTCGTCGTCGTCGTCGTCGTCCTCCTCGTCGTCCTCCTCCTCCTTCCTCTTTCTCCTCTTCCTCTTTCACTTTTGGCTAATCACCTCTGAAATACAGTAAGTTCCCATTTAACGTCCTTGTTGATAGATTCTGTGACTTTAAGCAAAATGGATAATGAAACCAATTTAACCATTGGCTAATTGATATAAACAAGAATTAAGTTCCTATGGCATATGGCATCTCATCAACATTATCATGAACAATGTTGAATGAAATTGGCATATTTCAAGGACCTGCTGTAATTGATGAGTAATTGGTAGTCACCTTGAAGATGCAACAAAGGACTGTCCCCATAAACAAAAGCACCATTTCCAATAATTTCTCCTTTGCAGATGAGAAATCCTTTATTACCTAGCAGAAGGTATTGCTCTTATAACATGTTAAGCATCCCATCTTTTCAACCATCCTCTTCAGAACTGCATCAAATTGTCTACCACCTCAGAAAACATCCAAAAAGTGTCCAACCTTCTTTTGGCCCAATGCTGGCCATGCTGTGCATCGGAGAACACCATGGGGTTGATAGTAGATGATAGTAATGGCCATTAGGACCTCACCACTGAACATTAATACGTGGTGTCAAGGACATTTTGTAACCCACTATGGCCCCACGAAAATCTAAGGTTGCTTCAAAACCTTATTAATGATTTCTTGGCATGAGTGCATGAACCCCTTGCCTCTGTGTGCATGAGCAACACATGTAATTTTCCTGAGGGTAGGGACTCCGTTTGCTGCTGCATCCGGGTAAATGGCAGGCTCTCAGTAATATACATATTTGTTGCTGGATGAAATAATGGTAATACTGAAACACTGAAAAATAACTTCTGTCTTTAGTTTCTCATTTTGTAAAGTCGTGAACATTAATAAAGTTGGTAATTAATAATGTCTTATAGAACATATTTGCCTTAGAACTATATTTGATATAGTTCTTCTGAAATCAGAATCAAGTATCACCCCTTTACAAATGCATTAATTGAAGCAGAGAAAAGAAAAGCTTTTGTTTTGTTTTGTTATTTAGAAAACTAATGATAGAGCTGGGGTGTTCTCTTGGGTCACCAAGACTTCTTTCTAGTTTTTTCTTATTTAACTAATGTCTTAAGCAATGAAGTGATCTGTGATATATGTGAATGTTACCTAACAACCGTCAGCACCTAGAATAATTTCGCATTTTATAGATTTTTGACTATAGTTACTTGAGTTCACCTGAGAAAGCTTAGAAGGATACTGTCGATTACTTATGTTTTATTGTGTTCAGTTGCAGCTAGTGGGAAGTGATATCAAATTATTCAGAAAATGATTATAATAGTGATGGTCAATTATTTAATGGGCCATAACTGTGTATGTAATCTGGAGATTTTTATTTTGTAGTATAGTGTTACACATAATTTATTCATGGCAAAGTTATTATGTCTTGGCAAGAAAATTTAAATTAAGCGTTTTAAGGAAGTACATTTATTCTTTTGTAGGTGAGGTTGTTAGGAAAGGGAAAATAGTGGTCAGTAGATACTTATAATTAGTTACACTTAGGAATTTGGCTCAGATAAGAGTAGGGGACCATCTAAATGCTTTTGTTTAATTCTTCCGTAAATATGGCCTCTTTTATTTCTGATGAGCAGTTCACTATTATTTTTAGCATTTCCCCCTGTCAGTTTTTGTCCCAGCTGATTTTCTCTTTATCTTTTGTTTTCGACAGCAGAACAATGACATGCTGAGGTGTGGTTATCTTGATATTTATCCTGCTTGGAGTTTGCTGAGGCTTCTTGAATCTGTGGATTAATATCTTGCATCAGCTTTAGAAAATTTTCATCCATTATTTCTTTTATCCCCTTTCCTCTCCTGAAACTCCATTTATTTGTATGTGATATTATTTCATATAGCCCCATACATCTTGGATACTTGATGCCATTTTTTTAACTCTTCTTTTTCTCTTTGTGTTTCAGTTTGAATAATTCCTATTATTGTGTCTTTAAGTTTACTTGATCCTTTTCTCTGCTGTGTCTATGTTGAGCCATTTTTGATATCTTATTTCTTATTTTGAACATTTATCTATTTTATAAATAGTTTTTTATATAGTTATAAAAATAATTTTCATTCTTCTGCTGAAATTCCCCATCTGTTCCTGTCCATATTTTCTACTGAATAATTTAACATTTTTTGTAGTGACTTTAAAATCCTTGTCTAATGATTCCAATATCTATATTATCTCTGGGTCTGCTTCTTTTGACTATTCCTTCTCTTGACTGTGGGTTATATTTCCTCTCTTTTTGTGTGCCTTATAATTTTTGATAGCGTAACAGATATTGTGCATAAAAGAATTGTAGAGGCTGTATTTATTTATTTATTTTTGTTAATCCTCACCTGAGAATATTTTTCCATTGATCTTTTAGAGAGAGTGTAAGAGAGGGGGAAAGACAGAGAGAAACATTGATGTGAGAGAAACACATGAATTGGTTGCTTCCTGCCCCTGACCAGGGCCTGGTGAGAAGCCTGTAACCAAGGTACATGCCCTTGACCAGGATCGAACCTGGGATCCTTTGGTCTGCAGGCCGATGCTCTATCCACTGAGCCAAACAGGCTAGAGCTGAGGCTGTAGTAATTTAAAAGGGCATGCTCTTTTATCAGGTCACTGGTGATTGGGCTGAGTCAATCTCATTTATAATTGAAATGGGTGTGGGTTTTGCCAAAGCTTTGGTTAGATTCATTTAATTACTGACTTTAGGTGTTTTGAGGGAAGTATCAGGACTTTTCCTTTAGCAGGGAGTGGGATCTGAGCCCTAGCTAACCTCTGAAGATTTTTTTTATCTTACACAGCCTAATGCCAGCTCACCGGACTGGAAGATTTCTGTTTGTTAGCCGGAGTGCCCGCTTTTTGGGTTACTGGGTAGCTTTCTTTGTTTTCAGCCCAGCCCCAACTTTCTGTACCCAGGACATCTCTTACTGCCCAGCTGTCTGGCCTCAGCTTTTGGAGACTGCAGCAGTGCCCTGGGTGAAGGCCTGAAGCACCTGAGAGAGAGGTGTCCAGTTTTATGTTCGGACTCCTGCCTTACCCTTGGGGAAGTTCCCATAGGCATCAGGGAAGATGTCTCTCAACGCCCCTGCCCTACCCCCAGCCTTGGGTGTGCTCTTGCTGTGTTTGGTGAGGATCCGTTGGGGAGAGTTGGCTGGTGGTGCAGACTTACTCTGTGGCTGAGGTTCCTTGGGATTCTAATCCACGTGGCAGTCCGCACATGGCCATTAAACTGGTTTAAAAACTTCCTGGTTTCTCCTTACTACGGTCTGTGGTGGATTTCTGTACTTCCTGCCACTTGACTCGGAATGAAAGCAGATTTGGCCTTTTTTCCTTTTGGGAAGGGCTTGACACATTTAGACTTCTTGGCAGCCTCAGTTCCCTGATATGTTTTATTTTTTAATTTTATTTTTTAATTACTTTATTGATTAAGGTATCACATATTTGTCATCAACCCCACCCCCCCGATCTGTTTTAAAAACATTGCTTTTGTAGCTGATACCACTTGCTCTCGTTGTTAGAGTGCAGCGATTACACTTACCATGTTCAATTTGTGATTTTGAAAAAACTTAATATTGTGTTTCTCAGATTGTTGGTGTGTATATATGTAATTAGTTTTTATTGCTATAATGTTTGATTTGTATGAATATGCTCAGTTTATTCTTCATACTCTTGCTAATCTTTCTTTGACTTCTCACTGATTCTTGGCATTTACTGTCATTTAAAGGGTAAAATATGCAAGGCTGCCTTTTCATGGATTTTAGTTTCTTCTTAAGCGTGTCCTAGCAATGACTGTGACATCCAGACTCAATGCATAGGCCTGGGTTACTGAAATAGAGTTTACCAAGGATTCAATTCCATTATGCTTTTATATGATAATAAAATATTTATCCCAATGGTAAATTATGACTATCAACTAATCATTGAAGTTGTATACCTTTAAGAGCAAGATTTAAAGAAATATATATCTTTATGATGAGTGAAGTACTTGATCACGAATTTCATCTTCATAGTTTAATTTGATGCTAGTTTTTCATTGATTTTGAAAGGCGGCTTTCACTTTTCCTCCCTCACTTACAGGACTTGGGGTTTGGATCTCTTCTCTGATCGCCTGTCTAGTTTGGACATAGCCCCTCAGAGGACTTGTAATTAAGGTTCCATTACCAGCCTCTTCTCAGGTAGCTGGCTGTAGTTGGCAGTGCTGATAGAAGGGACTTCCAGTCGACTCAGCCAGCCCTCAGCCCGTACAGACTCTCTGTCTCCATGATGCTGTACCTGACAGATAATCTCTCCCTCTGCCAAGATCAGGCCCAGGATGAAGAGAACGGTGACAGGTGTGTGAGTGTGTGTGTGTGTGTGTCCCTTTCTCTCAACTCCATTCTTCCAAACCGTAGAAGTTGCACTTTCCTTAATTTAGGCCGATTTTTGCCTCTACCCCCTTGGACCTTCACAGCTAAGAGCTAACATACCCTCAGAATACACTTCCCTGTCCCTTTCTAGATAGAGATTTTTGAAGTAGGCTTTCTTTCAATACTAAAGAGACCTTTTTATTTTAGGACATTTTAAGCACATTTTGATAGAACACATCATTTTAAAAAAACAGGGATACAATAGTTGACATACGTCTTTAAGCTGGCTTTTAAAAATTGCTGACCTCAAAATCCATGGGAACTGGTCTTGCCCTTTCAAGCCATCAGAATGTGACAGTGGAAGGTGGCTGATAAGGGAGGGTGTGGCCAGTGGCCCCCAGCTGGGTGCCTGTGCTTTGAGATAACCTTGTCAGTGGAGGAATGGTGGTCTCACTCACTCGAAAGCCTTTAAGCTCCAGAAGTCTGTGACCCTTTGGTGCTTTTCAGAAACTTCTCACAAATACAGAGAAACAGCTTATTTTATCCCAGAATGCTGGAGTCTATTAGAGGCATTTGTTCTACTTGCTGAGATGAGAAATTACTGGCTCTCCTTGTACAGGTAGTAGAAATAAAGTAGGTCTGCAAAATGTGTGTTCCCAGCTACTACCCTGACAAAGTCTGTTGTCTTTATTTTCATTTCCTCTCTTACTTTCAAAGACATGGGACTGGTGCATGGCCGCCCCTCCCTCCCTCCCTCCCTCCCTCCCTCCCTCCCTCCCTCCCTCCCTCCCTCCCTCCCTCTCCCCTTCTCTTCCCTCCCTCCCTCCCTCCCTCCCTCCCTCCCTCCCTCCCTCCCTCTCTCCCTTCCCCCCTTCTCCTCCTCCCTCCCCCCCCTCTCTGTTTTACTTTCTCACCGCTCTCCTTCCCTCTCTCCATGCACCTTTGGAGCCCTGTGCTGTCCTAGGAGTACAGCTACATGACCCACTGACCATGTAGAGACTCCAGGCCACATGGAGATAGAAGTGCCCATGGACCCCGGCTGTCTGCGCCTCTGGTTGTGTGAGGTTCGCGGCCCAGAGGCAGACACGTGAGTGAGGGAACCCTCACGTGGTTCCGTGGTTCACATAGAGTCCCAGTCGAAGCTGAACGGAGCAGATGAGCGCCATCTCTGCCGAGCTCTGCCCATGTTGCAGATTCGTGAGCAAAACGTTGTTGTTTTCAGCTGTTGCATTTGGCGCGGAGCGTTGCTAGACAGCCGTAGTAACTGGAGGACTTATGACCAGAAACCCTCCAATGAAGTATTGAGGCTGGTTTGGAGGTGCAGCAGTTAGTGTGTGACTAACAATGCTAACTGTGTAGTGCTAAAGCTGGAGAATTTCTCAAAATGATGGTGAAGTCAAGGCTGGCTCTCATGGCTCGCGCTTCCATCCCAGTGTGCCCGGGGGAGCAGAGAAAGGGGCTGCAGCTGGATAAAGCAGCCACCAGTGTGCCAGCCCCCAGAGCTCTTCTGAGGGGTGTCCTTTGCCACGCGTGTCCCAGGGGGAAAGAAGTGTGAGTCCTAGTGATCTAGGCCCCCACCCTCCCATGCCTGGACCACAGTCTCAGCTTCCCTCCTTGAGTTCCCATCTGTGCTGTTACACTGACAGGGATAACCCGTTGTGGGGGAAGGAAGCCACACGAACGGTTAAAAGCAGTGTCCACGGCCTTTCTGTTCTCACGATGGGTTAAGAGTGATACGCGAGGATCTCTTTCTCTAAGATCTCTGTGCAGCGCAGGCCCGTGGATTAGGAGAGGGCTGAGTGCGGAAACAGCCCTGGGAGGGACGCCGCGTCGACACTGACGGTTGTGTGTGAGGATGCTCACTCTTCTCCGGGTTACGATGAAGCTGGCTCACCTGCCGCCACGCTTTCCCCCACCAGGGCCTTTCCCACAACAGCCTGCAGCGGGCAGCTGGACAGCTACTGGCGCCCAGTGATCGGAGCTTCCGAGCGGCCTCAGGTTTATAAATCAACACAATTTATCGTCTTGAATACTACTATTTTGGGGTCTTTTAATGTCATGAATTTCCCATACCCACATTCTTGATGGCAGATAAGGGCATTTTTGAACATATAAGCCAAAGTCAAGTGAAATTCTGCAACTATATATAGTTTATTTGTCTTCCTAACCAGGGAGAAGAATTTTTTACTCAGATTATCTCACATTTGCTAACTTGATATAAATTTTCCTGCTTTTTTCAGATAGCAACCCATGCAAATTAAATTCCAGCATGGTCCTCACACACACACATAAACGGTGATCACTACTCTGTTTAGGAGAAAGACTGAGTTTGTGTTCCTATTTCATTGGCTATAAGCATATTTTGCACAGATAACTCAAAAGGAATGCTCTTGTCTTTTTAAAGGAAAATAGATACTGATAGCTAGAGAAACGCACTCATCATCATGAAGTTATTGTTTATTCAGGACCAGCGTTGTTCCCGTTACCCGGGGTGATCCTGGTGGGTGTTTTCAAGAATGATCTCAGGCTTTCCTGAAGGCTAGCCCCGATCACGCAGAAAAGGGGAGATAAAAGGTGCAAATAAGTGAGGAGCTGTTTTTCATTCTCTTTCTCTTTCTTCTGTGATAGCCCAGCTAACACACAGACTCCGGGTTAGTGCCCTAACACACCAAAGGTGATTATCTCACAGCGCCGCCGGGTACAGTCGGGCACGGGTCTCCCTGGACGGGCATCGGCGTGTCAGCAGGGCTGCGCTGCTTTCTGGGGAGTCTTTTCCAGCTTCTAGAGCTGACGTGTGCCCCCCTCTCTCCGTTGCGGGGTGGTCCAGCGCTCCGAGCCCGTCTTCTGCAGCCACGTCGCCCTCTGACTGCAGCCAGGAAGAGCTCTCTACTTCGAAGAACCCCGGTGGCTAGGTTGGGCCCATCCACAGGACCCAGGGTAACCCCCCATCTCAAGGTCTGTACTTCATCACAGAGTCCCTTTGGCAGTGGAAGGCTGCTTAGTCCCAAATTCCAGGGATTAAGACGTGGACGTCTTTGGGTGGCCATTGTTCTATCTGCTGTGGTTGTTCTTCCATCCTTGTAGTTGTTCATATTAAACTGGCTTTGAAATGCTGGAGACTTTCATACATCCCCCGAGAAGGGCTTGTTAATCAGATACCATAAAACGGGTGCATGAAATGGACCCGTTAGTTCTCTGCGAATTCCGAGGCATTCCAATGAGAGGAGGCAGAGGATCTAAAGGATAGACTGGCCTGGTCAAAGGCACGGGTAGGGTCCCCAGGACGCTGACCCTGACAGAGGTTTGCCTGCAGGGCTTTCGCCAGGAGCTGCTCTCGGATTGACACCTGTGTGAGTGCAGGGCGCAGCACTGGGCAGGTGCATCGCCGTCAGGGCTCCCGCTGACCTGCCAGCAGGCCCTTGCCCTCCTGCACAACCGGCCATTGCTGTGCGCTGGCCCGGGAGGGGCAGGCCCTTGGACTAGGTAGCTCTCCGTTGCAGGCAGTTCCTGAGAGAGTCTTGGCCCGCACCAGCAGAGGCCAGCATTCCAGCGGCCGGCCGGGGGAGGAATGCTTCCGCCCTGAAATAATGGACGGTGGGGTGGTGAGGGCAGGAGGGTTAGCTCTCTGGCTCACAACAGTGCCCACTCCAGGTAATGACACGTGGATGTTGCATAGGTCCGCTGGCCAGTGGGATGACCCAGGCGTGGGCGGGGGAGAGGGAACCAGCCTGGCAGGCAACATGGGATGAGGGCGGCTCTGGTAACAATTTGGTAGAGTTTGGAGACAAGGAGGTGTGTCGTGGAGGGCGGGGCCAGCAAGAAGCTTTGTGCCCAAGGGGACCGGGCTGGTGGGGCCCAAAAGTGCCCGGCCAGACTCCAGTTCTGGAGGATTGCAGAAGAGGGCCTCCGGTGTAGGCAGCGTGACAGGATCAGGGTGGGGATGTGGCTCTAGGACTGGACACAGTTCAGGGTAGGGCAGTGGCCGGCCGGCAGAGGACAGGCCCTACAGCCTGGGCCGTGGCTGCTCCGTCCCCACGGGTCTGCATCTGAGGGCCTGTGAGCCAGCCTGCATTTGGGGGAGAAAGGGAAGATGAGGCCGGAGTCCAGGCTGGACCTGACATGTAGCTAAATTCCCTTCACAGTGTGTGTAACCCTGTCTTCTCAAAGGAGATGTTAAAGGGTTCCATTGTTTCTTCCTCTCTCTCTCTCCACCTAAGATAGAATCACGGGAGTATTACTGATGCTCTAGAAAAAACCTTAAAGAAGTGCTGTGTCTTTTGAGTTAGCAAGACGGTGGACATGTTTGTAGGACTGCAGTGGAGTGTGTGAAATCATGCTGTTTCTTCTTTATTTTAGAACAGACTTTGCTGTTCTCATGTATTTTCTGTCTGTGTCAGAGAAAGGCATTCTGTAGCCAGGCTGATTGTCCCAGCAGCGAGGCTGCTCCCGACGTGTACGCCGACCACGCCGGGGAGAGGAGGGCTCGGGCTGCTGTGCGATGGACAGAAAGTGCCGCGCTGGCGCGTAGTGTGCTTGTTCCCACGGTGTCCACGGTCAATTAGGTTAGGTCAGCCGCCGAAGAAAAATGGTTCTGCTTGAAGTGTCTGGTCTCAGACATTGATCACAATTACTAAGACACTGATGAAGCTCTGGGACGTTCTGGAGGGAGCCCGCGATAGCTCTTTTCAGATGGCCCATCAGCCCCGCTTTCCTGATTACAGCACTTAGACAAATAGGCGAGTTCCTCCTTTTTTAAAAAATATATTTTATTGTTTTTTTACAGAGAGGAAGGGAGAGGAATAGAGAGTTGGAAACATCGATGAAAGAGAAACATCGATCAGCTGCCTCCTGTACACCTCCTATTGGGGATGTGCCCGCAACCAAAGCACATGCCCTTGACCGGAATCGAACCCTGGACCCTTCAGTGCGCAGGCTGACGCTCTATCCACTGAGCCAAACCGGTTAGGGTGGTGAATTCATCCTTTTGGGCAAGGGACGCATTTCCATTCTTTCAAACTTAGGTTTTCCCTATCTTTCTTCATGAATTTTTCACTCTTCTTTTACTCTTTCCAATATCTCTTGCTCTTCTTACTCCAGAAATATTTGTTGAGCAGTTATTGCATGCCAAGCACAGGGCGCCCTGTCCTGGAGAGTACGTATGTGCTGTGAGAATTAAGGTGCTAAGGTCTGTTGTCAGGGCCGAGGTTGGTGTTTCTGAGTCTCCGGGAGCACTGTGCCGTGAGATACAAAGTAAGGGTGTTTCCACCATCGGTTCTGTGTAGTTGTAGGTCTGCCCTTTCTTCAGGTGGGCTTTGATCTCTTCTTTAATTCATGCCTTTTCCTTCTTAAGGTTCTTGATTCAAAGGTAAAAAGCACTTGTTGGCCGATTGTCACTCATATGAAGAAAACAGAACCCCCAGAAGCTAGCTTAGTAGACTCGTGGAGAAGAAAGATCTGGAACCAGAATCTCTCGTGTCCACGCACTTTCCCCTCCTGGAGCCTCTCTGGGGCTGGAGCGAGCCCAGATAGTAGCTCTCCCCGTGCACATTCCCTCGCATGTCACAACCTTTGTGAGGCCACACCTGCTCGTCCCTGTTCTCTGTGAACCCCTTTCCAGGGACCAGGCTGTCTGGGCGGCCGTCATCCTGGTGCCACTCAGGCCTGCTGTTGACACAGGCCCAGGGTGGGAGGGATGGATGACGACATTGGGTGCAGGGAGAGTTTTGCTCGGAATCAATTGTGTTGTCTCCCCCAGTGCTGGACTAAAGCCTTTCAGAAGCCATAAGCACGCCCTGGCCAGTGGGGCGCAGTTGGTTAGCGCATCCTCCTGTACACCCAAAGGTTGCAGGTTTGATTCCCGGTCAGGGCACAGATCTAGGTTGTGGGTTCGATCCCCAGTTGGGGTGCATGCAGGGGGCAACCAGTCGATGTTCTCTCTAGCATTGATGTTTCTCTCTCCTTTCCCCTCTCTCTAAAATCAATAAGCATATCCTCTGGTGAGGATTTCTTAAAAAAGCCATAAACACCAAGAAATTCATGTGGCCAGCCCCCTTCCCCACCACCAAATGTAATTTGTATACTAAACTAAATTGTATAAAACAAAACATGTTTTTCCAGTTGCCAAATTCTGAATAAGCTGATTGCAGCTGAATTTTTCTCTATATTTCACACCCCTGCCCTGCTGATGTCCTAAACCATGTGTGGTTGGCTCTGCAAGTAATTCGTGGAGGTCTTGCTCTAGATAGTTGTTGGGATAGAGGCAGAGTGCCAGCCCAGCCCTCAAGCCCGTGTCTGTGTCCTCCCGCTGAGAGAATGCTGTCATGGTCTTTAGTCCCGCCCTCCCCCTGTGTGAGAATGCTGTCATGGTCTTTAGTCCCGCCCTCCCCTTGTGAGAATGCTGTCATGGTGTTTAGTCCCGCCCTCCCCCTGTGTGAGAATGCTGTCATGGTGTTTAGTCCCGCCCTCCCCCTGTGTGAGAATGCTGTCATGGTCTTTAGTCCCACCTTCCGCCTGTGAGAGAATGCTGTCATGGTGTTTAGTCCCGCCCTCCCCCGTGTGTGAGAATGCTGTCATGTTCTTTAGTCCCGCCCTCCCCCTGTGAGAGAATGCTGTCATGGTCTTTAGTCCCGCCCTCCCCCTGTGAGGGAATGCTGTCATGGTCTTTAGTCCCGCCCTCCCCCTGTGAGAATGCTGTCATGGTCTTTAGTCCCGCCCTCCCCCTGTGAGAGAATGCTGTCATGGTGTTTGGTCCTGCCCTCCCCCTGTGAGAATGCTGTCATGGTCTTTAGTCCCGCCCTCCCCTTGTGAGAATGCTGTCATGGTGTTTAGTCCCGCCCTCCCCCTGTGAGAGAATGCTGTCATGGTGTTTGGTCCTGCCCTCCCCCTGTGAGAATGCTGTCATGGTGTTTAGTCCCACCCTCCCCCTGTGAGAATGCTGTCATGGTGTTTAGTCCCGCCCTCCCCCTGTGAGAATGCTGTCATGGTCTTTAGTCCCGCCCTCCCCCTGTGAGAGAATGCTGTCATGGTCTTCAGTCCCGCCCTCCCCCTGTGAGAATGCTGTCATGGTGTTTAGTCCCGCCCTCCCCCGTGTGTGAGAATGCTGTCATGTTGTTTAGTCCCGCCCTCCCCCTGTGAGAGAATGCTGTCATGGTCTTTAGTCCTAGGGTCACCACTGTGCTCTGTACCCTGGAAGGTGGCAATGGGCAATGGGGATGATGCCTGGTAGCTGACCAGCGTCTTTTTCAGACTTTTAGAGAGTGAGCCACACCAGGAGTCATCATGGAAATCCAGGGCACGTGCGCGCGCGCACACACACACACACACACACACACACACACACACACAATAGAGATGAAAAGTTCCTGAAGCAGCACCTGTGTGCTGAGCTCTATTTTATTCAGTTCTAATGTTTTATTCTAGACTAGTTCACTTAAAAATTGTTTCTGGCCCAGTAAATTGCTTTCATGACCCCCAGCCTGCAAGCTGACAAACACTGTGCCACAGCCTAGCACCCTGGACCCTGCCGCCAGGTCCCATGGGCACCAGGTCCCACACCTCCTGTCTGCACTCCTGCTGGGTCCTCCACCCACACTCCTCCCCCTTCCAACCTGCACCTCTGAGATACACACACAACCCGGCTTTCCTGGTCTTACTGAGGCACGCATGTTTCCTGAAGCCTTCCTGAAGGCGACTCAGCACCCTCCTTCGGCATCTCTGGTGCTTGCCCCTGTGCCCACCTCCATCATCTGCCAGCTGGGAGCTCCCTGAGCCCACGGCCTGTCGGACTGCTGTTTGTGTCCTGCGCATGTGGTACTAGTGTGTGGTACACAGTAGGCACTAAATCAGTGCTTCTGGAATTGCATTAGGACAGGTGATGCCCTGGAGTGGCGGGGCCAACCAAAACCCGCCTTCCAGGCAGGCACATCCATATCTGGGTTCCCATGCACGCAGGGTTTACATACGCCTGCTTTACTATGTATGGGCGGAGGCATGGAAGTGACCGTCAACATAACCCAGTGTTTAGACACAGAGGTACAGAGGTCCAAGACAGATAGAAACATGAGTGTTGCAAATAATGGACATCTAAACACCTTATATAGAAGCAAAAACGTACGTAAAAATTGGTGCTTTTCAAATGCTTTGCTCATGATTAGCGTTGATTCGAGTCAGTGTCTCTGTAAACTGTATTCTGGAATCTCACCAGCTGTCCGTGGGGACCCTCTGATCGTGTCGTGGTAGAGCTGGGAAAGGCGCCCCGTTTTGCAGAGGAGACTGAAGGCCCAGGAGGCCCGGTGGCTTTCGCAAGGCCGCTCAGCTGCCTGCCAGCGGAGGTGGGGGGAACGCACATCTTCTGATGGTCCTCGGGGACTTTTCCACTGAGTCAGCCCTTCTCAGCGTCAGGAAGGTGACTCAGATGGCCAGGGGGGTGTGATGTCCTCCATCCTCATGCCCGTCAACAAATGTCTTCACCGTGAAACTCTTGATAATTGCTTGTTTTAAGCTTGTGTTCCTTCCTTGGGAAAAGTGATGAGCGGGCCGTCATTTCATCCTCGTTGAACGATATTGACACTCAGGCGGCTGTTGCGTAGTTACTGCTGCTCTCTGGCCTGGTCTCCTTGCATTCCACCCTAAAAATTACGCTGATCTCCCCCGAGGGCACAGGCGTGGCTTCTCTCAGCACCGGCTTTCATGAAAGGTCTTCGCACGTACGGGGGCAGGCCAACAGATTTCCCAATAAGCGCTCTTGGATGGGAAATCGGTTTTCACAAAATTTCTCTCTTTTGTCCCTTTCAGCAAATACCATTTGGATATGTCGCCAGCCATAATGAAAGTGAATAAGCTTGTGGGTGATGAACGAAAGCATTCATTTTGTGAAATTTGTGATCCTGTCGTTAGCTTGGAATGGAATAGTCTCTGATGTTTATTTTGTTTATTTTTTTCTTCCACTTTTGATCCTCACACAACCCGAGCACCCAGGAGAGGGGACGGCAGTCAGCTCCCCTCTTCCTGCCCACAGCAGCGGGGACCCGGCACTCTGCACCGTTGTTCCCTTTCTTAGGTGAAAGAGGGCGTGGGGCCGGCCTGACAGAGCTCTGCCCTCACCTGTCACTCCCAGTTTCCAGCACTCAGCATATGAATTAACTTGGGTCTGCCGATTCGCCGGCGAAGAAAGCTCATTCCTGTAGAGCTAATTAGCTAAGCAGAGCTCATTAGCTTGGCTTAGTTTAGCGAGTATGATCTCATTAGCTAATGTGACACCGTAACACACACACACTCAGCCACCAGTGTCGGACGATGAAAGGGGCCAAGGAAGGCGGCAGGCCCGCTCAGAGCGCCGATGCCCCGGCCTGGGCACCGGCTAAGCCATCACTGGCACCAGCACCAGCACGAGCCCAGACAGGTGCTGGCACGGACCGCAAAGGGTGGGCACACGAGCCCTGGTGTGGCTGGTCTGTAAGTGCCAGGTGCCTGTAAGGGCTTCCGTGCGTTATGTTCCTTAATCCTCACACAACCTCGGCAGTAGGTACTGCTATCATCCCATTTTACAGCTGAGAAGACAGATGAAGTCATCTATTGTGAGAGCCTGTTGCCCCTAAAAATAGTATTTTCTGAAAGGGGCAAACGGGTGTTTGCTAGAAGACAGCCTTTGTCCCTGCACTAATAGCGGTGTTTTGTTTGTTAGGGTTCCCAGTACTGACAGCCTCTGGACATCCGCGAGCTGCTCTGTGGAGCAGAGTACAGCCGCCCGAGCCTCGCTTTTCTCTAAAAGTGGGGTAACGCCGGCTCCTGGCGGTTTCCCGGCGGCGTTTGAGGAGAACACGTACCTGGCAGCACTGAGCGCTGTGCTTGGCTCCGACACGCTAAATAGAAGTTGGGTCCTTTTCTTTGCTCAGATGACTTGTTTTTAAATAACTGTTTCATGTTTGCATGCTTTAGATGCACAGAGTCACTGGAAACAGGCACCTTCGTATTCTGCACTTCCTCTTCCTCCGCACTCTTTTGCCATTGATAGAGTTAAGAGTTAATGAATGAACTCCGGCACCACTGACGCTCAGAAAGGAAGCTGCCCAAGTGAACTAAGGCAGTGGGGGGATCCAGTACCCCAGTCCGTCGACGCACAGCGCTTGCGCACGTGCCTTTAGAAGTGGGGGAGCTCAGCCTTGGGGTGCCATGAGCAATGGAGCCAAATCACCTCCATTTTATTTATTTATTCTCGACTCATTAAAAACGATATGTGTTTGAAGTAGCTCCGGACCATATTATCTTAGGGTCTGAATCCAGAACCGTGAAACAAGGAGAGAAACCCATCTGGGAACATTTTTACACGCCCAGGTCCAGCACACGCGTCCCCAAGTAGGCTCCAAAGTGTTGCTTTTCAGCATTCTTTCCTCTTTTGGGGGCAGACATGTGGTCAGTGAACCTGTCGGAGAGCCTGTGCTGGTGATGCTGGTGTGGGACGTGTGTGGTGAGGGTGAGAAAACTCCGCACATGTCCCCAGGGAGCTGCCTTGTGAGCAGTGACTACTTAACTGTAAATGGTTCTTTAGTGTGACGGCTTGGTCATGCTTCCACATCGCAAGTGTGGTCGGTGCTTGGCTGTAAAGACCGGCCTTCAACGTAAAGCGCTACAGCAAAGAGGGGCTGTCCTGGTTCCCTAATGACGTGGTGCTATGGAGAGGGGTGTGCACTGTGCCACGTGCAGAGTGTCTCAGATGGGGTGTTGATGGAGAATTCTGGGTGATTATCCCGCAGCTCCACCCCCACTGCGACCACCCCATTCTTTTCCTCTCCGTTGCTCCTTCTAATTGGGATAATACCACCCCTGGATTTGTTCGTTGAGTTAAGCCTTGTCCTTGTGAGGGACACTCTTTTAAATATCGGTGCCCAGTGGGAGAGGTCATGCATTCAGTTTGCATCGGACCAGCTCCGAGTGTGCAGCAGCTCCTCACCTTCCCTCCAGCCCTGAGCTCTGAACAGGAAGCTGCTGGGACGCGAGGGCTGGTGAGGACCGGGATCCGGGAGGGAACGGCGCACAGGGCAGCGAGAGCAGGTTGAAAGGGTTCTGAAGTCAGAGGGACCCGTGTGTCTGCTTGGACGTTCCTGACCCTTGAGGGCCCACAGGTGTCTAATCGGAGAGTTGGATGGAATTCGGTCGTTGAGTTAGGACTGCCTGTTGAAGACAGGGGTTCGCTGGCAGAGTCCTGGCTGCCCCCTCACTAACTTACCGGGCACCTCTGTGTAAACTTCAGGAAGTCATTCCTTCTTCAACATGGTTTATTTCCAGCTGTCTGAAGATTATTATTTTATAAATACTTTTATTAAAATGAGACATTTTCATAAAAAATAAAACAAGACATTCCTCCCTGCTGGAAAGTTATGGAAATAAAGATATGATTCCGTGATGTCTGCAGCGTAGGTAGGCCTTCGCTGTAATGCCTTGTTCAGCGCGCGCGGTGCAGCCGGCCCTGCGGCCCTGCTCCGTGCTGCTCCTCTGCCCCTCCCCCCATCCTCCTGCCGTGCCGGGTCCCCACGTGCAGAAGAGGCTGCCTGTCTGCAGGGGAGGGAGCCGAGTCCTGCTTGTCGGGTTCCCGGGGACCAGGTGTTAGCGTGTGCGCTTGCTGTTCACGTCAGCACCGTTCTCAACCTTGGATTGGAAGCGCCTGGATATATAACAGTATTTTCAGAAATGTAACAGGGGCCCCCTGTGGGCCAGGAATTTCCGTACATGTCACTGGTCCTTAGAGTAAATGGCCCTACAATGTTCTTGTTGCTCAGAGAGGGTGGGCGACCAGCCCGTAGCCACCCAGCTGGTAAGAACTGGAATGTGGCCCGGCCGCTGTGGCTCACTGGTTGAGCTCGATCTTTGAACCAGGAGGTCACGGTTCAATTTCCTTATTCTTTTCAGGTTTTCTTTTCTTCTTTCCTTCACCTTCCCATTCATCCTGGGACAGTAATCCTCTGGTTTCCTGTTTCCGCTGAGGGCACGTGGCAGCGCCGGGGAGAGGCTGGTCTCCTGTCCTGGACAGCTGTTCTGAGAGTGCTTCCAGGGCCTGTAGAAAGTGGGGTTCACGTGGCACTGCTCCCAGCTCCTGCTGGCTTCTGATTGAGACCAGGAGCCACCTCTGCCCAGTGGCATCTGTTCTTCTCTCCTGCTTGGGATCCTCTATATCCCCAAAGTTGGCCAAATTGCATCCAGAAATACATTGTTCTTATTTTCTAACTAGAGGCCTGGTGCACGAAATTCTTGCACTTGGTGGGGGTGTCCCTCAGCCCAGCCTGCGCCCTCTTGCAGTCCGGGAGCCCTCGGGGGATGTCCGACTGCCTCGGAGGTGGGAGAGGCTCCCGCCACCAAGCCAGCTGTGAGCCCGGCTTCTGGCTGAGCAGCACTCCCCCTGTGGGAGTGCACAGACCACCAGGGGGCAGCTCCTGCGTTGAGTGTCTGCCCCCTGGTGATCAGTGCGCGTCATAGCGACTGGTCGTTCTGCCGTTCGTCAATTTGCATATTAGCCTCTTATATCGGATCACCCTTCACCAAAGCGGGAACGGGTAGATAGAATCTGCGGTGTCATTCGGGCTGTTTGACCATAGGGGATGCCTCTCTAGTAAACTGGCTGGGTTTATAGTGTATTTTGTGTGAAGAAATGACTTCTGAATGAAAAAGTCAGAACTAATATATAAAAGCTTGCAGACTTTTGATCCAGATATCATTTTGAAAAACAACCTCATACAAACTCAATGATTAGGCACCTTGAGAAGAACAGGCAAGGAAGTGAAAGCCGGTTGAATTTTCTGAGGAAGTTTCACAAGCCCAGTTCCGTCTCAGGGTGAAGGTGAAGGAAGTGGTGGGTGCAGTGTTACCTGCCTTGAGCAAGAGACTTCACTCCATCTTTGACACCGGAAACACCATGGCTGGGAGGAAATGGGCCAGGCCAGTGGCCCGGACACTACAGTTGGTACGGATTCCCCGGGAAGCGTTTTAAAACTTTTGTGTCTCACCTTAGACCTACAGAATCCGAATCCGGGGCTTGGACAGGGAGTAGTGGTAAAACTTAGGGGATTCTATTTATTAAAAGCTATCAGTGCGTGGAAAAAGCCAATCTCCAGAGATTATATCTGTGTGTCACCAATTCTCTAACTTCTCCGCACTATAGAGATGGAGAGGGGACAAGTGGGTGCCAGGGGTTAGGACGGGGAGGGACGCTGTGACCGTGAAGTGCAGCAGGAGTCCTTTATGTGGCTGGGACAGTTCTGCATCTTGATTAATCCATTTATGTAATAAAGTGCCATAAGATCACAGGCAAAGACATCAAATATGTGAAAAACGATGCCATCTGAGTAAGGTTTATAGTCCAGTTCACGGCACTGTGTCAGCCGACCTCGTCCGGTTACGTGAGGTGTCACTGTTGGGGCAGGTTGGTGGATGGGCACTTGCTTACGTAGACGATCAGGTCTGTGAAAGGTTAAGTTAAGGAAGATAGGTAGGGCAGGAAAAGGGCAGTGAGAAGGCTGACCCTCTCCGTACTGCTTTCTATTCACTGTGTGTCTATAATGATTCCCCAGGAAACATGTAAAGGAACCTGCCAGATGCCTCTGAGGTGCAGCCCTGGGTTGGACCACGCAGGGACGGGATGTGTGTGCGGTCGTGCTTATCAGGGGTTAGTGTGAAACGGGGGCAGGGCTGGGAAGGTTAGCCTCGGTCCAAAGTGTGTTGAATATTTTATCAATGACTGCGTCATGGAATACGCTTTGCAGTGGGAATTGTCTTGGCATGGAGTGATCGTTGCCTTCCAAATTCCGGTGAAGATAATGAGACAACGAAAGGGACCTTGGCCAGCTGGGGAGTGAGGAGCCATAGTGCACCTGGGAGGGAAAAGTCCGATGGGTACATACGGACACAGGTTAAAATCAGAGCAGAACAGTAGGTCACATTTTGGGCATTGAAGTTCTGGGAATAAATTTGAAGGAGAGCACCTGTGATCATAAAGGGTTGGAAGTAAGCTCTTTAAAAAAGAGAAAAGGTTTTGGAAATCGGTATTTTCGCCCGGCCCCAGAGGTTACACATATAACAGCTTTCCAATGCGTATGTGTGTTTTGGAGAGCCAGTGGTTTACCGTGTGGGATCATCAGCAGAGTGAAAGGCGGTTACCTCCTGCTGCCGAGTGACAGACTGAAGGGAGATTTCATGAATGGGGGGCGGGGCGGGGGGGCGATGTGAACGGGGAGGAGATGCAAAAATGTGTAGAACAGTGGCTATGTGGGGCCTTACTGACGGGGGTGGGGGGGCAGCCCGATGATTTTCCTGGGTCTCTGTTCCTACCAGATCAAGACTTTATCTTTACGACCCAAACAGCTGGAGGACAGAGGTTTTGCTCACGAGATGCGGAGGCTTTCTGTGTGGAGAGAGAACTGCGAACACTCCTGTGCTCGCCCTGACGCTCAGTGCCTCCGGTGGGTAGCTCCTCTGTCTGACCAGTGCTCCGGGGTGTGATGTCACCGCCTTAGACAGTTCGCCCAGGAAGAAGACTTTCTTCGTTCACAGTTTTAAAATTGCCTCAAATGGCATACGATGTACTTTCAGACTGATGGGCTTGTTTTTTTTTTCTTTTTTGTTTTTCTTTTTTAGGTGCCTCTCTTTAAAAGCATTTTTTTAAAAGTCAGAAGGCAGCCAAAATTTTCTCACATTCAGATACTTAGTGGGAAGGCTGTGTGGGTGCTAAAAACCTTTCTACACTGCATTTTCTAAAATGTCTTTTAATGTCTAAAGTATGTCTCCACGGAACCTCAAGAGTCTTCTACCCACAGATGTTCCTTTCCTCCCTCTGGAAGTCCGTGCCTGAACCCAGGGTCCCAGCAGTGGCGCTTTCTCGTGGCACTGCACTTGCCATGGGGACGGGTGTTCTGTCTGTTCGCTGCCATCGTGGTCCTTCCTCCAGGAAGGAGGGCGCTGCTGGCCGTGTGGGCCGACTCCACAGAGGCCACCCAGCGCGGCATTGGGCCCTTACCTACTAGCCCTGGGAGCCGATGCATCACTACGTGGCCGGGTGACGAATGCAGTGACTCGCTACCACTTAGGGGGCACTTGCCCTAACTCGGCGACTGCCTCGGGAGTCTGCTCAGTGTCTAATGCAGATACACGTGGCACGGAGTAAAGGGCGTAGAATCAAGAAGAGAGTTTGGATGTTTGTATTCCAGGTTCCTTAAAAAAAAAATTAATTGATTTACTCAATTCCACAAATACGCATTTGGTGTTGTTGCATTAGGTGTTGAAATTAACTGGCAACCAAGACGAGGTCCTTGCACTCATGGGCTTATCGTTTGAGGGCTGCGTTGGCCGGGGTCCCTGGAGAAGCAGATTCAAAGGGACCAAATGGGCAAGGATTTTATGAGGGGAAATGCACGCAGAGGGGGAAAATGAGGAGGAAGTCAGAAACTGGGACCAGCCTTTTACACCAGGCCAGGCTGACCCCGGCGAGGGCAGGAGGGAGAGAAGTCAGTCTAGCAGCATTCTGTGGGGTCCAGGGAGGTTTGGCAGAGCTTTGGGAGTCCTTGACTCCAAGTCAGAGGACAAGGGTCCCAGGAAGGAGTCTGTCTTAGTATTTTCACGGCATTCAGCCCTCACCTGGCCAGCCCCCAGGAGCCCTGGCCTCCAGCACGCCCGCTCGCTGAGCTGGGTTTGCAAGGCGGCTGCTGGGCTGCCCGTCCTCCGTGCTCCCTGTAACGGGTGGTGTGGGAAGTTCACCGGGTCCAGTTGGCAGGCCTTTTGGATGAGCTATCAGATGGGCGGGGATAGAACACCATCAGAAGGGAGCTTTCAAATGATGACTCTGCTTTGAGTGTGGGAGCCGATCAGAGGGGCCGGAGTGGAGCGGGGAGAGAATTGGTGGGGGCGGGGGGAGGGGCTGTTCAGGAAAACCAGGTGGGGTACGATCCAGGTGTGGCAGAGGAGTGGGGAGATGTAGGCATTCTGGAGAAGGTATAGTTAGGTATAGTTGCCTGTGCTTAGATTGGATGTGGGGTTGGGGGTGAAGTAGAGGGAGAGATCATTGGTCAATCCTAGGTTCTTGGGTTGCAGTGTGGAGGGGATGGGGCCAGGAGAGGGAGGGAGGGAGAGAGAGAGGAGAGAGAGAGAGAGGGAGAGAGAGAGAGAGAGGAGAGAGAGAGAGAAGAGAGAGAGAGAGAGAGAGAGAGAGAGAGAGAGAGAGAATATGCAATGGTGATAATTGGGGCTTGTTGAATCTGAGGTGCGCTGTGTCCCCTGGGAGTCATCTGTGTATTACAGGCATCTCAGGAAACGGCTAACAGGAGGGAGAGGCCTCCTGGACACAGAGGGTGGGTGGAGCGGGATGCCACTGATACTGAGAAGGGGCAGGGAGGGGGAGGCAGTAGGGAGGGGCTGCTGTGGGCGGGGCGGGGAGAGCCTGTTTCTGGGGGTGATCAGCAGGAAGCTGAAGTAGATGCCGGGTTTGGTGGCAGGGAGGTCGGTGGTGACCTCCCTTAGCGAGGGCTGTTTAGGGAGCGATGGTGGGGACACCAGATTGGCGTGGGCTGGGGAGTCAGTGGGAGGCAGGAAGCAGCCTGCTCTTTCAAGTGTGGCCATGAGGGAAGGGCAGCGGTAGGGCAGCAGCTGGAAGGGGCATGAGGCTGAGGGAAGGAGGGTGTATTTACAGGGCAGGGTCCCCGAGGAGGCCGGAGGGTGGGATCCACAGCCCGGATGAAGGGCGTGGCCTCAGGACAGGGACCCATCTCGCTGGAGTCTCCGGGAGAGGCCTCAGAGGAAGGCAGAATCCACCCAGGATGTCGCTGCCGGTGGCTGAAAGTTTACTTTAAAGTCCCGGGACGTCCTCATCTGCCCTCTAACACCGTCCGTTTACCTCGGCTCTTAGCCGGGATGGTGCGGGCAATGCCTCATGTACCACAGAGCCCTGCCTATGGAGAGATCTCCCTGTGCTTTTCCAGGGACTTCCTTACAGACAGAATTTCCTGGAGCACTTAACATTGGTGATGATGCATTGGACAAAATTAAACTCTGTAGCTATGTCTTTAAATACTAAATGCTAATAATGTCTCCCAAAGAAGGAGGAGCTAAGAAAAAGCAGGAAGAAAGGAAGGTGGTCAACGATTTCAGACCAGAGCAGGAACTCTGAGGCACCCAGGGACTCCCACCCGCCAGCCCGCTTCGGGTGGCAGAGCCCTCGGGTAGGGGTCACTGCTGAACTTTAAATGAACCTGGGGCCGAGGCTGAGTTGCCCTCACACTTTCTAGACTGAATTTTCTGCGGGTTCTCCCCAGAGTGGCCGGCAGGTGCCAGGGGGCTGCCTCTGGTGGACACTGAGCTGTGTTCTCGTTGCCTGCGTTGGCTCGATGGCATGAGGAAAAGGCCTCACTGGGAACAGACACTTCAGCCACCTCCACAGCCCATCCGTGGATTTCCACGCAGAAGACCCGGCTCGTGCAGAATCTTGAGCTGTGCTTCTCGCCTCCTTTCAGAAGGAAGGGGCGGGTCCGTGGTTATTTGGTAAGCCGGGCGGCAGGCTCTGCGCATGCAGCCGTGAGCGTTTGGCTTGTTTCTCGAAGGATGACAGCTAAAGCGCCTTTCGGCACTTGTAGGAAACCATCACAGGTTCATGGAGAGACGTCCGGACCCTCGCCTCAGCTCTGCCTCTGTGCGGCTGTGTGCCCCCGGCCAGCTCCCCTTCCCTCTCTGTGCTCTCCTGTCTTCACCTGTGAAAGTTTCCTGGTGATCCTGAAGCTGTCCTCCAGCCCTGACGATCCCAGAAGCCGGGGAATTGGCCTCCTTGGTCACTAGAACCAGTCCTTATGGTGCCCGCCCTCCACTCCCGCTTTTAAAAGAAAACCGGAACGAATATTCTGCATTGGTGCACACCCTGCCTGGGAGGTGGGGATCTCCCAGGGAGCGTTGGTCCTGTAGTTCGAGGCCCCAGGGGACAGCACCTGACTGTGAGGTCCTGACCATCTCCGCTGGGCTGTGGCTGCCGTCCGAGGACCCACGGCTGCAGGCGTGCAGGGTCACTCTACTGCAGCCCCAGTGGACACGCGAGGCCCTGCTCATGGTCTCCGTGATGTCAGCGGCCACTCAGTGTCCCTTCCATGCAGGTGGTGGTGGTGGTGGTCTCTGAGTTCACGTGACAGCCTGATGGAGTTCTTCCACAGCTTCTTTCCATTCTTAATGTCCTGTGTGGGAAGACTGCGTTCTGCACCCGCGTTCAGGCCACAGCTCCTTCACAAACCTCTTACCTGCCCGATCGAGCCCGAATCCTTCTCATTCTCCCTGTGTGAACCACACGTTTTCTAGATGCTGTAGTAACTTAGATTGGTTTTCCGGGTCTCTTCGCCCTTCGCTTGGCTCGCTAGTTACAGCACTTCAGTCCCTCTGTGGGGGTTCAAGGGCCTAAAGGGCCGGGCTTCACAGAGAGGGTGTTGGCCGGATATTGGCAGAGAAGGTGGGTGCCAGGCTGGCCCCACTGACTGTCAGGAGAACGACACCAATAACATTGCGGACTTTCCCAGCTTTTCAATCAATACACCATCAATAAACCCTTTAAAAATAGTCCTATTATGTTCTGAGCTGTGTTCTGGGCTCTACATAGCTATTAACTAATATTACTCAGAAATATGGTCATAACAGTTTATTGATAGTGTCTTTATTGCCCGTTTATGAAAGAGCTTTGCAAGGGATGGGAAAGAATAAAACAATCCCCACTCAGATGACCTGATAGGCAGGTGGCATTATGTCGGGGATGGACGAGACCACCCGACACGTTTACCGAACCGCGAACGGCGCTCGTGTACTATTAGGGCGTTTGTAGGACAGGTGAGAGGTGCTCAGGAGGGAAAGCTCGCTAGAGAAGAACTTGTCGGAAACAGGATGTCTGTTTTGCTTTAGGAAAGTGGATTAAAAGTGGCAAAAAGAACTCTAGGGGAGGTACAGTTTTCTTACCTGAAAAATACCAAACACAACATATTCACTCCTGCAGTTCTGACGCGGGGCCAGGCCGGGAGGAGACCTGGCCCCAGGGAGCTGCCTCTCTGAGACCTGAGCCAGGAGTGCAGGGCTCACATTTCCGGCCTTGACAAAGCAGATGCCATTTCGGTTAAAGAGAAGTACATTTTGCTATTTCTTTCCACTCTGCAGTGTCTCGCCCCTCTTTAACATTCAGAACAGCCTTCTTTCCTTGGGAGATTTTTTTCCCCCTTTGCATAAATTTAGCACACATTTTCAGTTTTTCAGAACTGTTTATTTTTCTTGGATCACTCAAAGGCACTGCGCGGAGCCAGGTCAGCGCTGCGTGCGGGGACCTATATAAAGCCGGAAAGTAGGTCACGCACGCCAGCGCGTCAGGTACAGCGCTGCCTGCCTTTCTCAGTCATGGAAATAATTGGTCCAGAAGGACCCAAGTGGAATTTTAAAGATTATTCCTTCCATTTTCAAAGATCCTCTACGTTAAATAATTTCGCTTGGATGAGAGATGATGCGATAGGAAAGGGGAAGGGCCTGGGGGGAGGCGTTTTTAAATGAGCTTCTTTGAGGCCCGGGCACAATTCCTCGACTAATGCTGGAGAAGCGGTTCTCGCCTGCCAGGATCTCCACTGTGACAGCAGTGACAGAAGAGCCAGGGCCTGAGCCGGGGCGGAGCAGACGGCTGGTGCGAGAAGGTGGCCTCCCGGGCACCTGTCCTCCCTCCCTGCACACTGCCCCGAGCCCGCAGAGTCCCGCTGCTTTGGGCGAGACTCGAACCGCACAGGCCGATACGCGTGGGAGGACAATGCGTTACACAGAACCTAGGACCTTCTGTGTACGTCGTTGACTTGTCTGGTGGCCAGGACCCTTGTTTAAGGAACCTTCAGCCTGAACTTCATGTTTTAGGGTGGGACCACCAGGTGGGTGAGATAGGGGAGCCCTGTATCAGATAAGACTACTCAGATTAGTGTGCTCATCACGCATCTATTATTATCATCATTCTTGACTGTTACCACCACCAGGTCCCACTGTCAACAGTGTCCGATGACCTCCACTTGGTAAGTGAGGACACCCAGACACAGTTACTTAGCCGTGGGGGCGGGATCAGCATCCCCATGCTGGGTTATCTCTGTCCAACGTGCCTGACACTGTGCCAGGCTCCGGGGACACCACAGGGAACAAAGCAAGACCCAGCGGCAGCGGAGCAGTGCGCGGTCGGGGGGCGCTGGGCGGTCGGGGGGCGCTGGGCGGGCGAGGCTCCTGGAACCCATGCTCCTGGTTCTCAGTGCCGAGCCCTTCCCATCAGGCCCCACTGCAGCCGGTAGGAAGCGCGCTCTCCAGGGACCCCATCCTGCTGCTTCGGCTTTTTAATAAAGTAAGGGGACAGCAGCAGCAGAGGAATGTGGGCTGAGGGTGGGACGGCAGGACGCTTTCCGTATTGCTGAGGTGAACGTGGACCGTGGGAGAAGCAGTGGTTTCCCTCTGCATTGTCTTAACGAAACCCAGGTTGACTGGGAACCTCTCATGGCCATCCATTGAGCATACAATGGTTTCTATTTTAATTGAATGATTTTTGAGGATGTCTCATGTTTTTAAGTTCTCTCTCCCCCTCGTTATCAGATAGGCATGATGCCAGGAGGAGGAAAAGAAGATGTGTAAGGCATTGGCATGGACCTATTCTGTGCTTTTCTGTATCTTTATTTGGTATTTGTAAAACTTGGTACCTTTTTATTCTGTTTTTGCACATTTTCTTGCAGAACAGAACGGCTCTTTCCACAATATGACCACCCCGAAGGCCTTGTGTGTGTAGAAACACGGATCCTTGTAGATACAGGAAAAACAGCTTAAATATGTGCATTTTACTTCTCTTTTTAAAGGAGAATTTACTGCCTGGCTGGTGTGGCTCAGTGGATTGAGTGTCCTCCCATGGACCAAGAGGTCCCAGGTTCGATCCCCAGTCAAGGCACATGCCCAGGTTGTGGGCATGATCCTCGTCACATCTGGTTCTTTGGCAGAGACGGTGACACAGCCTGTGTGGTAAGTCAGGAGAACGAGTCCCCAGCTGCAGGGTAACTCGTGAGCCACGTGGCTTCTGCACTGCTGAGCCCACCTGGACTCTGGCCTCTCCTCGTGACACTGGGGATTGGTAGGAAGGCATCGCCTAGGAGCTCATTAGAAATGCAGAGTCTCGGGCCCCACCTAGCCCTGCAGACTCGGCACCTGCACTTAATATGACTCCCGGGAGATTCGTGTGCAGGAAAGTGTCCGGGCCGGGTTCAGTGCTTCCGGTGCACCCAGGAGAAAGCCCGGCCTGGCGGGTGAGGCGGGTGAGGAAGGCTGCACCTCAGCTTGTTTCCCACCGAGCATTGGCTGATGCCACCTGAATTTTAACAGACACAGGCCTTGTACCCAAAACAAATAGACTACTTTCTCATATCACACAGCACATCCGCTGGAATAATTTTTGCAGATGTTTTGAGAGGCAACTGCTGTGTGGTATATTTAAACTCACTCTGCTGTTTGAAAACGTGTTGGAAAGAGTTCGGAACGGGAGAAAGGCAAACTTCAAAGGGAGACTGCGCTGACCGATGATAGCCCCGCGGAGGTGAGGGCTTCCGTTGGACGTTAAGGGTTTATTTACACTCAGTAGGAAGGGTACAGACAGGGCGGAGAGGTCCAGCCCCAGCTAAGGTAAACATCCAGCGGGATTTAGGTCAAACTCAAACAGGGTCACTGCCCCGTGTTCTTTCTGGCCCAGTTTGGAATCACAGGAGGGAAAGGGGTCAGCCGGCTTTCGAGGCTGAAACCCTTCTGTCCACTAAAGATCCACACCGAAAGTCTAATGAACAGGCAGAAAGCAAAATTGGTGCTGCGCTTTCTTACAGTCACAACTGGTTCCACGGCCTTTCTGGTGGGCCTTGTTCATAACCCGAGGCGAGGCCCTCCCCCGGGAGCACTGCCGCCAGCAGTGATTTCAGGCAAGAGGTGGTGCATCTGCAGGAGATTTGATGAGTTAGTAAAACATACAAACCAGAAACAAAACTCATCCCTGGACATTCCCTCACCTCGCAGGCCCAGTCAATCACCATGTCCAAAGGTTTTCCCCAGATAAACATCTCAGATACATCCCCCCTCTGCATTCCACCCCAGGCCCAGGCCCAGCCCAGATCTCCTCAGCTCTCATTTGGGACCACTGCAGAGTCTAACTCATCCCTAGCCCCACCCACCTTCACTCCTTAATACATAGCTACACTATAACCATACCATTATGTAAACTCTAAGATCTCATTTTTATTGGGATTGCACTATGTTTGCAGATCATTTTAGGAAGAATCAACATGATTATATGTTGAATCTTTCTGTCCACAGGCTTTTCAAGTCTTCAGCATCCCCAGGTCAGTCTAAATTCTCTTCATATGGCTCTTGTCCAATTCTTGTTACATTCTGATTTTTGAATCTACAGTTTCTCTCTCCCACTCAAGTGTGTTGGCCAGCTCCCCAAAGAACAATGAGAGCAGACACTGTATCTTGTTCCCTATAGTAAGATGCTGCCAGTCTTCCCATTCATGCTGAGTCTTAGGCTGAGATCTGTTTTATCACCTTAGGGAAGTATCCATCGTTACTTCATTAAGCATCATTACAGAGTGATCTTTGAAAACTCAGACCTGCTCACATCACCCCCTGCTTCTCATTGCTCTGAAGAGGAAACGTTTCTCACCTGCCTCCCAAGGCCCTGGGCCTTCCCACCCCTGGTCCTCACCAGCCACGGATGCTCAGTATTGCTCCCTGGCTGCAGCCACACTGGCTGCCTGTGGCTTCTAGTGCATACCACGCCCCTTCCATTTAGAACCCTGGGACTCCTGTGCGTTCTGGGCCTGGGCCTGGGCCTGGACCTGAGCTGGAATGCTCATCACACTGCCTTCCCACCCCACCCCACATTTCTTTGCCTGGACAGATCCTACCGTCTTTCTCAGCTCATCTCAGTAGCCACTCTCATGGAAGGCTCCTGACCCCCTGGCTGGAATGGATCTCCACCCACTTCCCTGTCTTTTTCCCATAGAGCCAGACAGAGTCAGATCATGAGGTGCCATCATAGTCAATCCCTGGTGGCCATATCAGGGTGGGAGGTCCGAAGGAGGCCATCATGCTGGTTCACGCTCAAATGATGAGCCCTGGCGTCAGGTGATGGTCCTGGCAGTGGAAAGGAGGGACCAGATGTGAGAGACATTATGGAGATAAATGCTAAACGTTTTGATCACTAAATAGAGGCAGGGGGTAGGGGACAGGAAAGGGACATCTAAGGTGGCCTGAGGTCTTGTCTTGGGTGATCGATGGTGCCATTTGCTGAGATAGGATTCCAAGAAGAGGAGCAGGTTTGAGGGGGAAAGTGATGAATTTGGCTGGGGACATTCATTCAGCCATCATTTATGGCGTGCCTACAGTGCCAGGTGCTGTTAGGTTCTGTTTTCAGTGTGACACGAGAACCAGGTGGAGCTGTTGATTTGAGGGCCCATAGGACCCTGAGGGAGAACACCGAGTCCCTGGGTACCTGGGTGTGGAGCTGAGGAGAGCGTGGCTGAGCCTCAGACTGGGGAGAGGCGCTGTGGTCTGCAGAGGGAGAATCCAAGGAGAGTTGTGGGACAGTCAAGAGGGAATTTTGGAAGCAGCACCTTTTACGGTGAGAGAGGAGCAGAGCCTGCAATGAAGATCAAGAAGGAACGGTGAAGCCGGAGAAGGAAAGCGAGGATGATGGGGACCCAGAAACCTCGTGAGGAGAGAGTGTCAGAAGCGGGAGTGAAACTAGAGTCGACTTGGAGGTCACTGGTACCCTTAGCAAGAGCATTTTTGTGGAAACAGGGATGTCAATGCAGTGGCAGCATCCACTGTAGACTACAGGTTCACAAAAGGGAAGGAGGAATTTAAGGCAGTATCTGGAGGAGAACGGGGGGGGAAGTGTCAGTCCAGAGAAAAGGTAGAAAAAGCAGATGAGAAAGGGAATGGCTGAAGAGCCAGGGCCCTGGGGAGGGTGTGGGGTGTCACCCTTGGACAGGGGAGGCCATCCTGCCCTAAGACACGGAAGGGAGAGAGGCGAGAGGGTGTGTGGAAGGGTCGTTGAGAGCATATTCACCCAATGCCCTTGATTTTCTTAGAGGCCAAGTGCGGAGAGATGTGAAGTTGCGAGGTTTGGATGTGTCACTTAGTGAACTAGGAAGGGCACCCGCCTAGAGGTGAGACGGGATTCCTGGCATCTAGGATTGGGGACCTCTCACGTTTGGGGGACTCTGCTCCCTGCTCTGTGGTGTTCCCCAGCGGGGCCTAGGAGCATGGGGTTGGTGTGCAGATGGGGATGCTTGGCTTGATGCATGCAGGGCTGCAAGATTTAGCAGTGAAAATGCAGGACCAGGAGGCCGGGAAGCCAAAGACAATGGCAGGAGAGAAACCAAAGTGACGAATCCTGGGGTGCAGGCTGGCGGAGGGAAGGGAGGAGAAGAGAGGGGTCCAGGCCTGGCGAGCCTGCCTATTGAATTGGACTGTACTTCAAGGGTAGCAGGGCTGTTAATCCCGCAGGAATGGGGAGAGGAAGTAGGAGATGGAATTGACCCCCTTCCATTAGCCTGTGGAAACATCTTCTAAAGCAGACCTGGTTAGGAGGTTGTGGCACTTGACGAAAATGCATGGTGGGACTCCCAGTCACAGCGTGAAGGCGCCCCTGGGGCAGCGTGATCACAGGAACACTGAATTCCTTCCTGGGGGCGGCGCTGTCCCCCACGGGCGCTGTTTTCAGCACCTCCTCAACCTCAGCATTTTCTGCCAGAAAAGCTATTGCGGAGACGAGGGAACCTCTGCAAGGGCGAGGTCGTAAGGTGACCAGACCCTGAAGCTGCCTCTGTGGTGTCTGCGTCCCCCCTTGTCCGGGCAGCACCAGCACAGCCCGAAGGGAGAGGGCTGCTCGCCCAGCTCACAGACGTGGCCCACCGCACCTGCAGCGCCCCTGGCCCTGCAGCCCTGCTGCTGGGGGCTCTGCGAGGGAGCGTGGGCTGGATTGACCACGCAGCGTGGTGTTTTTCTGAGCTAGTGATCTGTGGACTGGTCACAGCCTAAAATTAGCCCATGAAAAGATAAGCTTTGAGATGTGTCATTGGGGGGAATGACAAGTCATTGGGAACGAAATCTCCCGTTTCAAACATCCCTGCACGAGCCAGGCGCGCGCACATGGGGCGCCGTGACTCTCCGCTGCTCTCTGCAGGGAGCCCTCTGCAGCTGGTGGCCAGGCCCCCGTGGGTGAGCGCGGAGCCAGGCCGTCCTGCTCGGCCGGTCGCCTTTAGCAAAGGCTTGCGAGGCCGGAGACAGACCTTTTGCATATTCCCTGGTAACCCGCCCAGTGTGGGGTGACTGCGGAGTTAATTATAGCACGTTCCCGGTCACTGGGCGTTCTGTCCCCGTGTCCTAGAGTTTCCCTGGCATCGAGTCTCACCTCCCTGCCTTGGTTCGGTCTGGACGTCAGAGCTTCCTCTGGGGGCGCTGCCCTCACTGCTCGGAGCCCTGTGCTGTGGTCTCACTGAGTGACAGTTATAGTCATGTACCTGGCTGATGGGAACGGTGAGTCACGGTTCTCCACGTTCAGTGCCTTGCATTCTTCTCATCGAGGAGGTGTGAGATGGTGTGCGCGTGTGCGTGGGAGCCAAGGGGTGAGGTGGTGACGGTTAGGGTTTAGAAGCCCCAGATGGGTCTTCCTGGGCTGAAACGGAGATGCCGACAGGCTGCGTTCCTCCTGGAAACCCTGCGGCAGAATCGGATTCCTTGCCCTTTCCAGCACCCAGCAGCTGCCACAGCCGTGGCTTGTGGCCTCATTCCTCTGTTTCAAAGCCAGCAGTGTTGGACTGCGTCCTCCTCGCGCTGCCTTCTTTCTGGTCCTTGCTTCCGGTTTCTCTTCCACGTTTAAGGGCCCTCACTAGACTAACTCAGGAAAACCTCCTGTTTAAACGTCAGCTGTTTAGCAACCTTAATTCCCCCTTCAACTTTCATCCCCCTTCGCATGTAATCCAACATATTCCCATGTCCCAGGGATTGGGGCATGAACATCTTGTGGAGCCCTCGTTCTGCTACCACATATGGTCTGTGATTCTGTGACTGCCCATCACTGGTGGCCCAGCCAACGCTTTTGTGTTGTGGGGAGTCCAGTCGGGCCGGGCTTGTGGTCCGTGACATCTGATGGATGTGATGAATGGTTCCACTCATGCCGAGCTGGGTGGCTGTCCCGGGAGGAGGGCTGGCCTGGCAGTGGTTGGCCTGGGTGAATTGGACGGCCTGGTTGCGGTACGCTCTCGTGTGGGCTGTCGCAGAGCCGTCACAGTGTTGCTGTGCTCACGACGTTGTCTGTAGATAGCAGCTGCCCTCCTCTGGCTCACCTTCTCCCACCTGCCAGGTTGTCCACGGGACACGGAGTGAATGAGGGTGAGTGCGGGGAACAGTAGCCGCGAGCCTTTAGGAAGCTCCGTGCAGCGTTTTTTGAATTTAACCTCCAGAAGCGCTGTCCCCCGTCGGTGCCATCACTACCCCTGTTTGGAGATGAGGCAAGCAAGGCTCGAGGGGGCTGGTCATTCGTCCAGTAGATGACTCACTGGTCCAAGTGGCAGGGCCTGGAGGCCGGCCCAGCACACAGAGCAGGGAGATCAGTGCCAGGCGCCTAGCGCTGGAGGGAATCTTTCTTGTTGGGTCAGCCGTGTGCTCAGGTTCCCACCTCCGTAACGGGAGTGATAGTCCGGAGTCTACCTCCAATGCGAGGGAACGCCTCAGTGACGGGAAGGAGCGAAGGGGCCGCTCAGTGGACGGGAATTCTGATGGGATGACTGAGGGTGCAAGGCCTTAGTGTAGTGGAGGTGGTTTAGGGCACATTTCTGCATTGTTACCAGCGTGGGTTATGTTGAACTCGCAGCTGTTGATTCCAGGGTTCCTCCAACTCCTTAGGAAACTTCGCCTGAACCGGTGGTCACAACAAACCAAACACGTGCCCGACCTTGGCCCGCTGGCTCTGTGAGGAGCTGTTGCTGTGTCTTCCCCGGGGCCTCATGGAAGTGCTCAGCCAGGAGCACTAGTGACGTAAAGGGGCTCGCGAGCGGCTCGGAAAACAGCCTGCTCGCAGTTTCTTCACGCTTGTGGGAAAGGTGTGTAAGACACAGTTTGAGGCTTCTTGTGCTGGGTGTATTTTATTTTTAAAATAAATGGAAAACATTTTGGGGAAACAAAAGAACCTCGTCTTACTCGTGTTTATGTCTCCAGGACTGGACAGAGTGGCCGCATGGCAACTGTGTAGAATGACTAATCACATTGTTCATCCCTTTATCAACAAACATCATTTGAATAAGAGGCTGTGGGCCAGGAGGGCAGGCAGAGCCCAAGCTTCAGGAGCCTCCTGTCGAGCGCTGTGTCGCCCACTGCTTGTCCTGGGGCGTCCGCAGCTGCGTGGACGGTGGACAGAGCAGCAGCGTCCGGGTCACCTGCGATGGGACGGGGTCGCTGCTTCCCTGAGCAGTTTCTTTCCTTCATGTGCCAGCCTTCCGCTAGGAGGCGGTTTCTTGGCTAATTTCCATTCTAATTTAATTCAAAACTTGATTTCCTGCGAGAGAGAATAAAAGGTGTTGAGACTGCCTAGAGCAGACCTGTTTTGTACTAGAAATCTAATTAGAGCGATTGCCACATGGTTTTGTGAATGGCACGATGGCTCTCATGCTACTTACACCACTGACATGAGGCAGGGCGTCAGCCTTCGGTGATTAGTGAAGGAATAAAGAAGAATGTAGCGGGCAAAGCAGCTCTCCCACGCTTTTCGAAGTTGCCATATACCCCTGACATTTAAGCATGTGCTGTTTTCTGGGATCATTTTTGTGTTTCTGAATCCAGATGGTTGCTCCAAAAGGAGCACCATCCTGCTGATCCAGTGGGAAGGAAAGAAAACGTGTTAAAGCTTTAAAGTCGACTGTGGAGACAGCCCCGCTCCTGTGGCCACGGGCCTGTCGCCGCTCACCTCAGAGACGGGGTGCAGCTGCTTGCGATGGAGGTTGCAGTGGCCTGGGGTCACTTTCTTTGGAAACCTTTGGTGTGCCTTAGCAGATGGCACGTTTGCATTTGGACATGAAACCCAGCACTTTGCTGGCACGGGCACTCTGTTTCTGGAGACTTATTTGGGTAATAGGAATTTATAATTGAATTACGTTGGCCCTTATCACTAATGATTTTAAGTTATGTGGGCACTCATTTGCAAGCCAGATACCAGATACCATCGTGTGTCTTTCCCGATGAGGAAAAGAGGCTAGTTTCCTTTGAATAATGACAGCCTCCTCCCAGGTAATGCTTTTTACTTGCCTAAATGCAAAAGTGATAGGTGTTCACTAAACAAAGGGAGAAAAAGGGTTACCGAAGGGGTGACTAGGCCAAAACCAGAGGCTCCGGACTCGGAGAGGCGGGCCTGCGGCGAGATGTTGGGGAACAGCTGTCTGGCCTCCAGGCGACTGTTTTGTCCTGGTTACGGTGGGGGAGTGGCCGGGTGAGCTCCAGGTCCGTTCCAGCACTGACGATTCTGACTGCACGACTGGCGTGCTTGAAGGCAGGTTTTGGCAACAGCAGCCGGACAGCGTGGCGTGTGCAAACATGTGCACAGATGCGGCCCCTCCTGGTCCAGAGCACAGCTGGTGGCCCTTGGTGACCTTGGCAAGCATCCTTTTCCAGTGCAGATGTTAACAAGTTGTGACATGACATGCGCTGTGAGCATGGAGGATGCTTTGATGTCTTCCAGGGGCTGGCTGGCATCCTCCCCGAGGGAGCACTGCACTGTGCGGTACAGGAAGTAGCAGTGATGGGAGAAACGCGGCCCAGTCCCTCCACAGGCACCCGATCCTGGTAACCGTATCTGTATGTGACTTAGCCAACTGTAGGCTTCATAGGGTGGTATAGACTCTGCCCAGAGGATTTCAGAAAAATCCAGCTCTGACATGACAACTGCCAACAACTAAAAGAAAATAGGAAAGAAAGGCAGTATTATAACTAATATGTAATCAATTGCCAATAATCTAAATAAGAGAACCTAGCTTACATATACTTATAAATTATGTATTTCATACAGAAGTTCTGTTATAGTCTGAGTTCAGGGTCATGGAGCTATTCTGATGTCCTGAGTAGATGAAGGCTGGACGCAGTGGGGATCCCTCCTGCTGACCCCCCACAGCGGGTGAGAACCGCCTTGGGAGCCGGGGGTTTCATGTCAACCCCCACCGTGGCTGGCACGGTCCTAGCATTCTCCCTTCTGCTCTGTAAGTCCTGTGAGAACCTTGTCTGATAAGATGATTTCAGCTTGTGGTGGTCACTTCCCACCAGTTCTTACAGTGCTCCGAGGTGCTCGCACACAAACAGGTATTTGGGTCACTGGAAATGCCTGTGCATCATGTAGGCCACAGCAGTAGCCGCAATCGGGCTTTCTGTTCCCACCCTCCGACTTTCAAATGCAGGTTTTGCCCTGGCCACGTGGCTCAGCTGGTTGGAGCATCGTCCCGCACACCAAAGGGTTTCAGGCTCAGTCCCAGGTGGGGCGGGTACGGGAGGCACTCGATAGATGTTTCTCTCTCACACCGTTGTTTCTCTCCTCTCTCTCTCTCTCTCTCTCTCTCTCTCTCTCTCTCTCTCCTCTCCTCCCTCCCTCCCTCATCACTAAAAACAAATCCTCAGGCGAGGACTTTTAAAAATGGATCTTTCGCCACACTTGATTTAGTTTTTCCGGTTTTTGTCAGTGTGGATTGCGCCCCGGGAAGATGAGCACCGCATAGGCTCTACATCATGGGAAGAGCCGGGATTCTTTCTAGAAAAGGCAGCTGTGGTCTCCTCCCTCCATGGATAGAGCCCGTGGGGCTAGCTGCCTAGTGAGCCTGGACCTGCGGCCCGGGGAGAGAATCCCCGCGTGGCCTGTTTCCTAATAGCCCCGTCCGGGCGGCCAAGGTCGCGGAGAGGGCTCTGTGCGGGGTTCCCGTTCCTGGACCGCCAGCCGAGCCTAGAGGATGAGGACCTGGGGGTCTCCGGTGGCCGGTTTGTTTTGACCTTTACACGAAGACACGATGCAGGCCGTTCCTGCCGTCGCCGGGCACAGAGCATCCTCCATCGCGCTGTGGGGTTTGTGGTCACACGGGAGGAACTGCCGTATCAGGGCCGGGGGTTACTCTGTGTATCCCACTGAACCCTCCTGACTTAGGAGCTTTACAGGAGTAAGAGGTGTGACCCCTCATGCAGGGAGTGTGTGAACCAGGAGGATCCCCACGGGCTGGTGAGCCGGCGCCGCAGCGGGACTCCCACCCATGCCTTTGCTGGGGCCCTCTTTCCCGTCCCGGGCCCTTTTCGCCCGACAGCACGTTTCCTTTTCCCGTGGTGCCCACGGAGGCGAAGCGGGACACCAAACTAGGTCAGTGGACGTGCCCTGGTAAGGAGGCCATCTCCACGCCCCTCCGGAGGATACCCAGATTCTCTTTATAGTGGCGGCGCCAGAGCGAACCCGTGGCTGAGCTCCGCCCCAGCGCCTTGGACGGGCCCTCATTCCGTTCTTAACCCACCGCGAATGGGTTTGTCTTTGCAGTGAGATTGAGGTCTTCATCTGTTTGAAAGGGAATAATGACTCATCTTCCCAGAGAAGTTCCCATTGAGCGTATATGGCATCGGGTCCACCCGTGGGTTCGTGGTCCCCTGGGGACCCTAGTGTAAGAGTCCTTCCCTCAGAGGCTCAGCCTCAGCATTTTCTTGTTACTACTTATAAAATGGCCATATGCTCTCAGATAAGTTACTGGAGCTGCGAGCTCTTCGATGCAGTCCAGTTGTTGATTGTATGGGATAGTACATCTGTGTATTGAAAACTGGGAGAAACAGTCCTGTGAATGCTATGGTTCTTTCTTCCCTGTGTGGATCAATTATGGGATCATGTGGATGTTGTTTTGAGGAAGGGAAGGCACAAGTTGGTTAACTTTACAGACCTTCGTGTTTCTAGGAGACGATCTAGTAAAAAAATACATCCAGGTGTACGTTCTCTTTATTTGATACATTTTTAGCTTTGGAAGGGGTTAGGCTAAAGTTACGTGTTCCGAACTGGCATGTAATTGGGGCCCTTGGCTTTAAATGCTGGTACCCGGGCGCCCCTGCAGACTTCTGTGTTAGAGCCTCAAGGGGGAGAGGGTGGGCAGCGGGGTCTGTAAAGGCTGCTGCAGGGACTCCCGCCCGCCCTGGCGCCTGCGGCTGCGGTTAACTTCTGCGGGTGAAGTGTTGCCTGACCTGAAAACGTCTCCTTTCCAGGAGCTTAACGTTCTAGCACCAGTCACTGTAACGTGGCTTAATGGCCGTCCTCTTTCCAATGTAAACATACCCACAAAGGTGAAGTTAACCAAACGCTTTGATTCAGATTAGCTTAGTGAGAGGACTTGCTTCCTGACCTTTAGCTAAGGTCAGCCCTTGAGGAGACTGGAGGTTTAAATAGGGTCGGGAAAGAACTCAGTTTGGAGCAGATCACGAAATGCTCCAGGAGAGGTGAGGTCTGCCGGCTGCGGGAAGGGAAGTGTGAGCTCCAGGAAATCATCAGGAGGAGCCCGAGGACTCCACAGACGCGAATGTGGAAGAGGGTGGACCAGGAGTAGGCCGGCTGGGAAGGAGTGGACGAGGGAACCACAGTCTGCTTGCAACTCCTTAAAAATGTGTCCAGGCCAAAGGGTACAAACTTCCAGTCATAAGGTGGATAAGTTCTGGGGATCTAATGTACAGCACAATGATTATCGCTAACAATACTGTATTGTATACTTGAAAGTTGCTAAGACAGTAGATCTTAAATGTTCTCACCACAAAAAAGAAATAGTAATTATGTGATATGATGGCACTGTTAGCTAAGCTGTGGTGATAATCATTTTGCCATATGTAAGTGTATCAAATCAGCATGTTGTACACCTTAAACTTACACAGCGTTCGTTATATGTCAACTAAATCTCAATAAAGCTGGAAAAAATGTTGTCTAAAAATATATTTAAGCCCTAGCCGGTTTTGCTCAGTGGATAGAGCATCAGCCCTCGGACTGAAGGGTCTGGGATTCAATTCCAGTCAAGGCATGTACCTTGGTTGCAGGCTCCATCCCTGTCCCTGGTCAGGTGCATGTGGGAGCAGCCAATCGATGTGTCTCTTTCACATCGATGTTTCTCTCTCTCTGTTTCTCCCCTTCCCTTCCACTCTCTCTAAAAAAAATAAATGGAAAATATCCTCGGGTGAGGATTAAAATAATAATAATAATAATGATTAAAAATATATTTAAAAATACATGTACATAAAAAATTAAAAAGTTTTAAAACTGTTTTTAAAATTTTTCAGTGACAATTGACATACAATATTCTATTAGTTTCAGGTGTACAACATAGTGTTTAGACATTTACATAACTTACCAAGTGATCCCCCATAAGTCATATACCCATCTGACACCATATATAGTTATTACAGTATTATTGACTATATTTCCTATACTTCACATCACTGTGACTATTTTTATAACTGGCAATTTGTACTTAATTCCTTTCACCGTTTTCACCCCAACCCTCTCCCATCTGGCAACCATCAGAATGTTCTCTGTAGCTATGAGTTTGTTTCTGTTTTGTTAGTTTAATTTATTCATTAGATTCCACATAAGTGAAATTATGTGGTATTTGTCTTTCTCTGACTTACTTCACTTAGCATAATACCCTTTAGGCCGATCATGTATCTTGTAAATGTTTTTATTGAAGTAAAGTATACATAACAAAATTTACCATTTTAACCCTTTTTAAGTATACAGATCAATGACATTAAGGATCTCGTGTAGTTTTAATTCTATCATGAAAAATTTTTTAATCTTCAAAAATAAATGAAGTGTAATAAAGTATTCGGAAAAATATACTTCTTGAACTGGGTGCTGAGTGTTACAAACTTGGGCTATTTTGGGCAAGAAGAAAGCAAGCATTTAAGATAAACATGCTTTATGACAAGTTCTCATAGATTCTAGAAATAGGATTGTTTTTTTATATGAAATGATTATTTTTATTTTGTTGGAGGAGGAAGAAAATCTCTAAATTAGCCAAATAAGAGAATTTTAGAGATTGTAAGATTAAAATCTGGGCTCTGAATTGCATTTGGAAGCACAGAAAAGCAGTGAGACTGGAGAAGAAATGTCAGGTGCAGGCAAACCTCTGCGTTTTTCATCAGCTGAAGTTAACAAATTATCCGCACAGTTATGTACGGTGTGGCACAATGTAAAACCCCGTGTGAACCCGCCTGTGTGAGTCACCATAGTAACATCTGTGTTAAACTTACATTTCAGCATTGTTAGGAAAAGATGCTGGACTTGCTCAGGGAGTAGCAGGAAATTTTTCCTTCTGTTGTACCACAGGATATGCCTCCCTTATCCCAGCCATTGTTTTTGAAATCCAAGAGTCTGGATGTCATATTAGAAGCAGCCAAAATATTAGTGTTGGTGTCAGGAAGTTAGAATACTATTTCCCATAGCAGTTTAAGCCAAAGCTATGGATTTTTGTGGATGTATTTGCCTTTGGGGGGTAGGAGGGAACGCCTTGGACAAATAGATTTTATAAGTGATAATTCAGGTTATTGTCCAGACGGTAGTGAGTTCCAAGAGCGGAATTCATCTAGAATTGAGCATTCATGCTGAATTAGCTTCTTTACCGCTTAAAGAATCATATTGCCCACAAAGACTCTTTATTGCAGCGCATGCAAGGGTCATTGGGGACTTTTTTTGAAAACATTCTGTCACTTAGAGTTGGCACAATTCCTTGGCCAAAGAAACTTTGTCATTTTCCCCGTTTAGTACAGTCATTTACAGCTCTTATTTCCTGCGAAATATTTCCTTTCTTCATTCTCAAAACATCTTAAGGCCCTTAAGAAAATAGCAACTACAGTTGTAGGACACTAGAGATGAGTTTTAAGAATTTGTAGAAGGTAGGAGAAGCTTTGTAAAGGTTGGAGGACTGGTTCTAAGATAGCTCTTACTGAAAAGAAAAGAAGTCTGGGTGGGGATTGATTTCTGGCCTGCCTTTATTTGAGAAGGCACCAAGTTAGATAAGCAAGCCATTTGCACACAGGCACGAAGAGGGGCCCAGGGTCTGAGGCACAGCCGGGGGGACTCCGGGAAGAGCGGAGGTGCCACCCTCACCGAGCATGCCCACGGCACAGCCATGCAGAGTCACACTCAGAGAACGCTTCGCGCTTCTCGCCGGACTCGGCCTGTGGAAGGAACAGCAGCGGTGAAAGCAGGATCCTTTCCCAGTCCCCCAGGGAGCCATTTCAGAAGACAAGGCATTCGCACGTGAACGATAAAGCCAGGGAGGTTGCAGTCTGTGGGATCAAGCAGAGCCATGTGGGACGGGGAGAAGCATCAACCTGCTTGGGGTTTATGAGGCCCTTTTGGTCTTCAGAAAGCCAAGACGAGGAGCAGCGAGGAGCGGGAGCTCTACAGCCAGGCTGCCTGGGTTCAGATCCCAGCTCGGCCATTTACCAGCGGTGTGACCTCTTATCTGTGAGATGGGCTGATAGTGAATTTACCTCAAAATATGTGATGATTAAAAAAAGATAACGCGAAACAGAAACCAAGATGGCGGCATAGGTAAGCACCTAAACTGCTGCCTCACACAACAATCTCAAAACTACAACTAAAAGACAGAACGGACATCATCCAGAACCACAGGAAAGCTGGCTGAGTAGAAATTCTACAACTAGAAGGAAAGAGAAAAGCTCACGGAGAATCAGAGGAGCTGCAAAGGGCTGAGGTACGGAGACACGCGCGCAGAGAGGAAGGGTGGCTGAGTGCCTGGCTGGCTTTCTCTGGCGGGAGGGGGAAGGAAGCCCCCGACTGCACTGAACCCCAGTTCCGGGCGAAACCCCGTGGACCCAGGCTCATATGGGGTGAGTCTGGACTGTCAGGTAGAGAGAAAGGCACACGGAGACTTAGAGACTCGGGGGAGCCACGGAGGGCAGGGGTCTGGAGGCGTGCGCAAGTGCATGCAGAGAAGACTGACTGCAGAGGTTGCCGCTGGCTTTCCCTAGTGGAAGGGAGTCGGAAGCTCCTGACTGCACTGAACCCCAGTTCCAACTGCACTGAACCCCAGTTCCGGGAGAGCCCCTGGGGACCCACGCTCTTATGGGGGGAATCTGGACTGTCAGGTGGAAACTCAGGGGAGCCGAGGAAGGCAGAGGTCTGAAGGCATGCGTGCAAGGGCGGTGCTGACGGGAAGCCAAGACTGTCTGCTCAGCCCTGAGACTCCGCCCCATCCAAGGTGAGCACAGAGGCTCTTTTGCAATTTTGCAAGTATGGTCCTATAAGGCTGTCTCCAGCACAGAAGGTCTCCCATCATAGACACAGCTAGTCCTCACAGCCAGTTGGCCTGGAGGTCAATTCCTCCCAGTGACATCAACAACAATCAAGACTTAACTACAACAAGACTGTGCACACAGCCCACAAAGGGATGCACCAAGAGTGTCCACCTCAGGTAACTGGGGAGGTGAGCCACTGGGCCTTATAGGACACCTAGCACACAAAGCTACCCTACCAACTCAGGGAAGCAGTGAAAATGCGGAGACAAAGAAACAGATCACAAACGAAAGAAATGGAGGAAAACAAACGCCTGGATATAGAATTCAAAACCACGGTTATAAGGTTTTTCAAGAATTTCCTAGAAAAGGCCGATAAATTTAGTGAGACCCTTGAGGATATGAAAAAGGACCAACTAGAAATTAAACATACACTGACTGAAATAAAAAATATTATACAGAGACCCAACAGTAGACTAGAGGAACGCAAGAATCAAGTCAAAGATTTGAAATACAAAGAAGCAAAAAACACTCAACCGGAAAAGAAAAAAGAATCCAAAAATTTGAAGATAGTGTAAGGAGCCTCTGGGACAACTTCAAGCATACCGACATCAGAATTATGGGGGTGCCAGAAGAAGAGAGAAAGCAAGATACTGAAAACCTATTTGAAGAAATAATGACTGCAAACTTCCCCCACCTGGTGAAAGAAATAGACTTACAAGTCCAGGAAGCGCACAGAACCCCAAACAAAAAGAATCCAAAGAGGACCACACCAAGACACATCATAATTAAAATGCCAAGAGCAAAAGACAAAGGGAGACTCTTAAAAGCAGGAAGAGAAAAACAGTTACCTACAAGGGAACACCCATACGATTGTCAGCTGATTTCTCAACAGAAACTATGCAGGCCAGATGGGAGTGGCAAGAAATATTCAAAGTGATGAATAGCAAGAACCTACAACCAAAATTACTCTACCCAGCAAAGCTATCATTCAGAATTGAAGGGCAGATTAAGAGCTTCACAGATAAGAAAAAGCTAAAGGAGTTCATCACCACCAAACCAGTATTATATGAAATGCTGAAAGGTATTCTTTAAGAAGAGGAAGACGAAAAAGGTAAAGATAAAAATTATGAACAACAAATACATATCTATCAAGTGAACCTAAAAATCAAGTGAATAAAAAATCTGATGAACAGAATAAACTGGTGAATATAATAGAATCAGGGGCATAGAAAGGGAGTGGACTGATAATTCTCGGGGGGAAAGGGGTATAGGGGGTGCAGGAAGAGACTGGACAAAAATTGTACACCTATGGATGAAGACAGTGGGGGGGGCGTAAGGGCAGAGGGTGGGGTGGGAACCGGGTGGAGGGGAGCTATGGGGGGAAAAAGGAGAAACAATTGTAATAATCTGAACAATAAAGATTTATTAAATTTAAAAAAAAAAGGTAACTCTCATGTCAGATGTTACCCCTGGGGAGAAAGGAGAGACAGGGACACGGGACCCCTCTGTACTATTTTTGCAGCTTCCTGTGAGTCTGTCTACTGAGTATGGATGTTCTCTACGAAATATTTTATATGTATTCTCATTTCAAGGCAACCCTGTGAGGTAGCTCCTAGGGCAAGCATGTCAAACTCAAAGGCTGACACGGGCCAGATAAACAAGGTTTACGTTGATGTGAGCCACAAAAAAACAAAAGCTTCAATTTTCATAGAAACTTAGGTTTATTTCTATAGAGACATGCTGAATACAAAGGGCTGAAATAAATGAGTAATCGTTAACATAAAATAATAGAACATTTTAATAAAAATTAATATTTTTTCTTGAACATTAACTTACCAGACACTGAATAACTGCACAAATTAGTAAGCAAATAAACCTATTTTTCTTGTTCTTTGAAAGTGAAATATTTCCTGGTGCGCACACCAAACAAGTCAGTCCAGGACTAATGACATGGCAATCGGCTGCTAGAATATTCGCTGCTAGTATTAGTGGAGAGAAATGGGGCACCTGTGTGTAAGGCGTGTAAGGGACATGAATGCAACATGATTGTAGTAATCAGTCATTAGCAACTGTTGTAGTTTGTTATTAATAATTATGTATAACAGGATATTGTAAGAATTAAGTTACGAAATTTTTATTAAAACGTTTCTTACATACCGTTATAGTGGCTGGACTGCAAAAATATTCCTTGTGGGCCGCATGCGGCCCGCAGGCTGCGAGTTTGACATGCTTGTCCTCGGGTTATGCCCATGTCACAGAAGGGGAATCTGAGTCAGGGGGAGAGGGAGCCACTTATCCAAGGTCACCTCAAGCGGGGAGCTGGTCGGCTGCCGGTGCCTCTCCTGGGGGCCAGGCGGTGAGCTCCTCCCACAATGCCGGTCTCTGCTCAGGCGCTCTGGGGGCCTCTCCCCTGGCCCATTTGCTCTGGCTAAGGTCACCCTGGCCAAGGTCACCCTGGCTTCTGAGTTGTTCCCCCCCCCACCCAGCCACTCCCCTTTGTGACCTGGGCACTTGCTGTTCCTTTTGCTGAGAATTCTTTTCCCCTAGAACTAAACATGGCTTCTTCCCTCTCTTCCTTCAGGTGTTCAGTCAAATGTCACCTTCTGTCATGCCCCCCCCCCCCCCAGGTGCATGGCCACCCTATCTACGTGGAAATCCCATCACCCCCTTCCCTGCTTCATTTTTAACCCTTTATTCTGATCACTATCTAATATAATACATGTTTTATTTTTTTATCTCATTCTTTCAATTAAAACATGAAGCTTCTTGAGGGCAGAATTTTTAAGTCTGTTTTATTCTCAGTATCAGCAGTGGGGCCTAGTTATAGTAGAAGCTTAGTAAATATTTGTTGAATGAATGAATGATGAGTAATATTGTTCACAATCAGTATTAGTTCCCTGATGATTAATGATAGGCACTCATTTCTGTGTCTCCTGCAGAAACTGGCAACACAGTATTACCTCAATAAATATCTGGTACCCTCAACCCACAAGTAGGTAGACAGTCTCCTGTGCTAGACCTTGAACTTTGTGGGTAGACAGCCTCCTGTGCTAGACCTTGAACTTTGTGGGTAGACAGTCTCCTGTGCTAGACCTTGAACTTTGTGGGTAGACAGTCTCCTGTGCTAGACTTTGAACTTTGTAGGTAGACAGTCTCCTGTGCTAGACCTTGAACTTTGTGGGTAGACAGTCTCCTGTGCTAGACTTTGAACTTTGTAGGTAGACAGTCTCCTGTGCTAGACTTTGAACTTTGTGGGTAGACAATCTCCTGTGCTAGACCTTGAACTTTTTTCAGGGAGGGCAGCAGGCTGTGTGACTTATTAGGTCTTTCTAGGGTCTTTGATCATATCAGTGCTAACCCAGAATGAGCCTAATAATTTCCTAGATTTTCATTTCTTCCCCTTTCGTGTGTCTAATAGTGTCGTGTCTGCGAGGAAGTCGCTAGTGGCGCCCAGCTCAGCTCTTGGGAGGGGAGGCCGTGGCAGAGTCGGGGAGTAGAGGTCTGTGTGTTGTCTGATCTCTTGGCTCAGACCTGCCGGCGGCCCAGCTCCTGCGCTAGTCCCTGCCGCTGTGGTGTTTGAGAAGAGAGCTGTCTGCTGGAGGCTGTTCCCAGGCCGACGCCAAATGCTTGTTCTTATTTCCCAGCTCCTGTTCATTTGGTGATCTGCTCCTGGGCCGCAGCCTGCGCATGGCTTGCTGCTTCTGCAGGCACTAGATTGGCAGATGTGCTGTGTGGGAGGAAGGAAAGAAAATTCCCTGTGTTAATTTCTCTCTGACAAGCACATGTGCGAATCTAGACAAGCCTGTGGTATAGAAGTAAAGGATGAAAGAGAAATAACGTCTCCGTTCTTTAGTGTGTGTGTGATTTCCATGCAGAAAAGGCTCCCTGTGTAATGTAAATCCATGTTCAAGACGTGTACGGGCTTCCTTTCCTTCTCACTCACATGTGGGATTTAATCAGGAAAGGAGGTCTGCATATCTCAACTATAGTAGTTTATTTGTTAGTGGAGAGCATTGGGGCAGTAAAATTGTTACGTGAAAAACAACATGAAATAGCTCCACTTGATGACCATGGGTGCAGAACTGATAGCTATTGACTAATCTATCTATATAAAAGGCTGATATGCAAAGCATCCTCTCAGGAGTTCGACCAGAAGTTTGATCGCTCGCTATGATGTGCGCTGACCACTAGGGGGTGGCGTGGAACGAAGGAAGGCCCCAGCTGGCAGCCAGAAGGCCCTGATCAGCCCTGATCGCCAGCCAGGCCTAGGAACCCTACCCGTGCATGAATTTCGTGCACTGGGCCTCTAGTAGTCAATAATATGTGTTGACCTCTTACTCCAGTGATGGCGAACCTATGACACGTGTGTCAGCACTGACACGCGTAGCCATTTCTGATGACACGCGGCCGCTGAGGTGGCCACATGCTGAGGATGAAACATTTGCTGCTCCTGAGGATGAAACATTTGCGAAATAATGTTTTTTCCTCAAAGTGACACACTACCCGAGTTATGCTCAGTTTTTTGGCGAAGTTTGACACACCAAGCTCAAAAGGTTGCCCATCACTGTCTTACTCGGTGCCAAGATCGCTGCCTGAAGCTTTTTGTGGGTTTCTCGTGTATTCTTACGATAAGCCGGTGAGGTGGATGCTCTTTCAGATGCAGAAAGGGAGGCTTAGAGAGGTCTTGCTCAAGGTCACATAGCCACTGAGCGGTGGAAGCTCTTGTTTAAAGTGGGTGGTCTGATTTCAGAGGCTCTGTTCTCACTGTACTAAAATCCCTTGCCCTGTCCCCCAGAAATAGGGGTAAGAAGTTTAGTGATGTAAAAAGGTATTCTGCATTTAACACCTGGCCTGCTCTGTCAGTCTTCACACTGAAATGCACTCAGTAATAGTACCATTTGCTTTGCAAAACTTGAAAATAACCTTTGTTCGCAGTGAAATTTACTTAGCTTACAGCAACAGAATAACCTGGCACAGTCCTTAGTACACAGGTGGTACCTAGTAAATATTTATGCAGAGAATTTCTGCATACAGCGTTTGGCAATGAATGCCAGAATGTCAGATTAGACTAGGAGGCTGAGCTCATTCAGTTCTACGGAGCCCAAGAGCGGTCCAGCAGTGCACGTTTAAAGCCTGCTCCAGCCGTAGCCGGTTTGGCTCAGTGGATAGAGCGTCGGCCTGTGGACTGAAGAGGCCCAGGTCTGATTCCAGTCAAGGGCACATACCCGGGTTGCGGGCTGGATCCCTAGTAGGGGACATGTGGGAGGCGGCCGATCAATGATTCTCATCATTGATGTTTCTATCTCACTCTCCTTCTCCCTTCCTCTCTGAAATCAATAAAAATATATTTTTAAAAAATGTTTAAAAATATTAGTAAATAAATAAAGACTGTTTCAATTTCACTGCTTAATAATAAGTTCCATCAATTACTGACTGTCATTAGTCCCACGACCATCCAGTGCTCTGTGCGATGGGACGTAGCTCAGGCATGTTGAGTGTCCCTGTTGGTCACCTGAGCCCTCCCGAGGAGCCACAGCAGGACCACATTTGTGCATTTGCGAAGAAGTTGAAGATCAAACCCAGTGATCATGTGATTCGTGCCTTAGGGCAGTGTGTCAGCTTTTCTGCTGTAACGCACCGTTCACTGGTTTTTAACAGTGAGTGTGTGTTTCCTGCTCGTGGAACACAGCATGGCCCCGTGTGGCCTCTGACATTCCAGGAGCAGCATGTGTCCGGATGTGCCGTTCTCATGGCAGAGGGCAGAAGCCAGATGCCGCTTCGAACCATCACATTGAACTTCGAGCTTCTCCTCTGATGCGGCAGGTGTCACGTTTATTCACATTCTGTGGCCAAAGCCGGTCCCCTGGGCGGTCTGGATGGTGGGGTTGGAGGTATATGCTGCCTGCAAGATGCACTGCAGGTCATGTGACAGAGGGCGTGGTGCGCAGTCTTCTCGGAGATGGGATGGGCCGGTGGGTAGCCTGCGGAAGCTGGCAGTCCGCACCTTCTCTTGGCCCGTGTAAGGGGGAGGCCTGCTCTGATGTTGCCACCGTGGCTTAGGTGTTTGACCCTGGTTTGGAAATAAAATCTGTGCAACTAAGTTTGCAATTCCTTGCTCTCACTCCGGGTCTGAACTCCCTTTGGGACCTGCTGCAGGGACTATAGGAAGCAGCAAAGTGGGTGACGCTCCAGTCTCTTGTGTAAGGAGGGAGCTCTGAGAATGGTCTTGACTTGAGAAGCATGACCTTGACTTTCAATATTCTTGGGGCTTATGAGTTGGAACTAGCGTGATATCCCACAAGAGCAAGGCCTCCTGTGGCCCTGGACTGAGAGAGCGGAGCCCAGGTGCGGGGAGGGGACGCGGTGAAGGAGTCTGCGTGGGCACTTGCCTGGAGGGAGGCAGGTGGCTGCGGAGCAGAACCGCCGCTGTGACTTCCGCTCTCCCTGTCACCGTCAGGATGCTGGGTTAACCAGGCCAGCCAGTGGCCACACAGTTCCACAGGAAGGCTGGGCGCTAGCCAGTTTGGCTCAGGGGATAGAGCGTCAGCCTGCGGACCAAAGGGTCCCGGGTTCGATTCCGGTCAAGGACACATACCTCAGTTGCAGGCTCCTCCCCAGCCTGGGCGTGCAAGGGACAACCAATCGATGTGTTTCTCTCACATTGATAGTTCCCTCTGTCTTTCCCTCTCTCTCTAAAAATCAATGGAAAAATATCCTCGGGTGAGGATTAAAAATAAATAGATAGATAGATAGATAGATGATAGATAGATAGATAGATAGAGAGGGAGGGACGGTGGGAGTGAACTCCCCTGGAAGTGGCAGCTCAGGGGTGTGGATGAAAACGACTTTGGGCGCATTCCTCTCCAACCTCAGATCAATTTTTCAGAGCTATCTGGAGCCAGCTTATTATTTAAAAAAAGGCAAACAGCGTTATTTATTCATTTATTCAATAGACACTACATTCCCAGTGTTCAAAAGTAAAAGAGACAAAAGAATCCTGGTGAGAAGTCTCCTGCCCTGTCTCCCCACTCCCTTCGGCTCCCCTCCGGGGCCATCATTCATTTCTTGCGTATTTTGACTCTTCTAACAGGTGTTACGTTTGAACCTGTTTGTTCCTTGGTACAAATATTTTGTTACTCCATGTACAATAGGAAAAGGCTTGCGTGTTCGTATAAATAAGTTTTCACTCTCAAGTTAAATAATGAAAGGAGGTGACGTTCATAAAAGAGGCGGCACAGGCGGAGTAGTGAGTATGTTAAGGTTCAGCGTTAAGTTAACTCAGGATGCACATCTTTTATCGTCAGGATGCCGTTCTATTAACTGTAGGACTGATAGAGTGATGCTCATTAGCTGGCCCTCAAAATAGGAGCAGCAGAGCTCCGCCGAAGGCACACGTAACATGCAGGACGTTACATGGAAACTTCCCAGGCTGCATTCATTAATGAGGCCGGAGCTGTGCTGCTCCGAGAGATGAGATTGGTCCGAGAAAGATGAGTCGATTCGGAATGGAACACAAGAGCCTCTTTCCTGCCTCCAGCTCCCCGTGGGTCTGCAACGCCCCTCTCCTAGAGTGCTGGTGTGTGGACGGCAAAGTAAATATTATTTCCATCAGCCAAAGAGAAGAGAAATGTTTGCAGTGCATCATTGCCTGGCCTTCTGCCCAGGCCTCTCTTATCCCGACGGAGAAAGCGCCGGAGCACCGAACAGTGTGCCTTTGTTGGCCGCGGAGGCAGCCCCTCCCCTCGGTCCCCGCAGGTGCGCTCTGGAGGCGGCCTCTGCCCTGGCAGTGCTTCGGTGGGTGTTTTCTTTAAAGAAACAATTGTAAGCCTTTTAAAGGAAGGTTTATCCAGAACTTAGACAAAGAACCTCGTTGGGCAAAGGGAGGGAGCTGTTTCCTTGTTACTGGTTTGAAGCCAGCCTAGGGAACTGTCCCCGGTTGCTTGGGTAGGGGTCCCCCTGCCAGGTGGAGGGACACGCAGAAGGGTCGGTATAATGACTAAGGCAAGTCCTGAGATGAGCACGTGGCCGGAAGTTGGGTTTCCCGTGGAGGCCCTGAAGAGCAAGAGCAGGTGTCTAGAGTGGGGCCTGGGCGGGGCCTGTGGACACTCGCAGTGACTCGGGCCGCAGGGCGTTAGCACTGCCCCGCCCATCACAGCGTCCCTCTGGAAGTTAATTTCTGTAAAACCATCGAGAAGGGGCGCTCTCAGTTACTGGAGATAAAGTAATATCACCCCCCGGGACAGAGGGGTCGAGAGTTACTTTGCCTCTGTCTTCTACCAGCTTCTTGCAGCATTTTTTATTAGACAAGGGCCATCATAGTTTATTAAAAACCAACAAAACCAGGTTGGGCTAGAAATAGATAACATCTTGGTTCCTTTGCCTTGCCCCTGTCTTCTTCCTGTTACATTTCCATTTTATGCGCTTGTCTGGCCAAAATAGTTTCTATTTTTAAAGCAACAGAGGATGCTTTCAGCCTGGAGCTGGAGAGGCCAGCGCGGCTGTGCCAGGGGTGCAGCCCCTCGCTCTGGCCCAGCCTCGCGTCACAGCGACTCTCGAGTCTCCTCTGCCTTCTTGGGACAGGGCACAGCAGTGCAGGTCACCGTGCATGGGCTGCGGAGAAGTTCGCTTAATCCTGGTGCCCATAGGTATTGTCTGGGAAATCTATTTAAGTAGAGTCTGATCTGAAAGCGAAACATCCCTCTTCCACTTTTCTTATTCCAGGCCTTTAATGAATGTTGTTTTTAAAAAACTATATTTAGATGTAGAAAAAAACCCAACTGAGACAAGGTGGTTTTACTTTGGAAAAAGCCACGGCGGGGAGGGGTGGAGAGAGGGGAAGAGAGAGAGAGAGAGAGAGAGAGAGAGAGAGAGAGAGAGAGAGAGAGAGGTGTGGGATAGCGGTGGGGAGTTAGGAGGTAAAACTAAAACCAAATGCCTAGAGCAGGGGACCTCAAACTTTTTAAACAGGGGGCCAGTTCACTGTCCCTCAGACCGCTGGAGGGCTGGACTATAGTTTAAAAAAAACTATGAACAAATTCCTATGCACACTGCACATATCTTATTTTGAAGTAAAAAAACAAAACGGCAGAAACACCTGCATGTGGCCCGCGGGCCGTAGTTTGAGGACGCCTGGCCTAGAGTTTAGTTAGTGTCATGAAACCAAGACATGAAACCTAATACCCCCTCCCAGCCATTGCTCGAGCCCACAGCCACCTCTGGGGCCGTGCCTTTGCACCAGCTCAGGAGCCATACACAGTGTTGACCCAAAAGACTGAATCCATTGGGCGGCATGGAGCGCATTAGGGCCATTGCTTGGGTTTTAGCAGTGACCCTTCGTTGTCTGATCACACGTCTCTGATTATAACCCTATTCCAACATGAAGCTGAAGTGGCCACACTTCCCTTGTTCCCTGCAATCACGTCTGATTTGGTGATTTGAGCCCACGGCGCCTGGCTCAGTCCTTCCCTGGATGGAGTTGTTCCGCCGTCCAGCTGCCATCTCCGGAAGCTCATTGTCTGTTCCCTGATGCACACACGGTCTTCACACATGTCAAGCCTTCTATTGCCACATTGTCTGTGTCACATAATGAGTGACTTGCTCTATCAGAATTAGATGCTGATACATCCATGTATGTGTATATATACACAATAGGAGCTGTATACATTTATCAATACATGGTGTCTGATTATAATATTGTTCTATCTGCTGAAGGTCTTACGTGTGCATTTAGTCTCCGGCGTGGGCAAGAGAGGCCCCTGCGCTGGGCTTTCTGTAGCTTGGGTCTCCCCGTGGGCTAAGGAGACCAGGGGGCCAAATGGACACAGCTCCCCTTCTCAGAGACCTTGTTCTGGACCCGGAATTCCTTGCCCAAATGACCTTGAACCCACTTACACTGGCCATGCAGGCTCCTCCCCATGCTGCTCTGCACCCCTAAGACTGAGGGGTGGGCAGGTGGCTGTCGGGTGAATACTGGGCTGTCCCCACATGAGGGGTCGGGAGGAGCCATGGTGGGGAGAAGGCGGGCTGGGAGCTGGGTGAGGAAAGCCTAGGAGGCAAGAATCCTCAATTCAATTAGGACTTGGCCTTCCAGGTCCTTGTGAAGACATTTGTCAGGGAGGATAAACCCATGTCATTAAGGCTCACCTTGATTTATAGCATCCACGTACTTAGGGGAGTGTGAGTGGGCACTTTTGCTCTCCTGTCCTATACGCCAGGCTTGTTGGGGCTTTTCTCCCCAGGGAAACTATCAGCTTTTGTCCGCAGTGTTTAAAAATATTTTATTAGATTTCCTTGCAACCATGGTTCTTAAAACTGACTTCAAGGATATATTTGGGATAATTGCCGAGTGAAACTTCGTTGTATCATGAAGTTTATCTATTTATCAAATGAATATTTTCCTTGACTAGTGTGTGGTGGGTGGATAAATTGAGCACAGCAACCTCACAAATAATATAAAAAACCCTTTTGTTCACTATTCAGTTCATTTCAACAAATACTATTTTTCAATTTATATTGCATTCACTTCTACCAACATATATTGATCTACCCTTTTACTGTCCTATTATCATCTACTATTGAAATCATTAAGTGGCTAGGAACAACGAGAGGACAAGTAAGAAATTTAATAAACTTTAGAATTTATGCTTTCAACTCTAGGTACCAGAGTACAGTAGATTGTCAGTGTCTTGAAGAGACTATTCCTACTTTTTAAAAGACATCCTGTCACATTAAAATAATAAAAATTAGAGTAATTTACAATTAGCCCATTTAGTTCTCATAAACCCTTAAAGCAGTGGTTCTCAACCTTCCTAATGCCGCGACCCTTTAATACAGTTTCTCATGTTGTGGTGACCCCTAACCATAAAACTTCGCTACTGTTAATGTAATTTTGCTACTGTTAATGAATCTTAGTGTAAATATCTGTGTTTTCCGATGGTCTTAGGCTCTACAGCAGCGGTTCTCCACCTGTGGGCCGCGACCCACAGGTTGAGAACCGCTAGCAGGGTTGCCTAAGACCATCGGAAAACACAGATATTTACATTACGATTCATTAACAGTAGCAAAATTACAGTTATGAAGTAGCAACGACAATAATGTTATGGTTGGGGGTCACCACAGCATGAGGAACTGTATTAAAGGGCCGCAGCGTTAGGACGGTTGAGAACCACGGCCTTAAAGGGAGACACTATGACCCCATTATATAAAGAAGAAAATTTAGGCTCTGAGAAGTTTAGCGACTTGCCCACGATCACACAGCTGTGATGCAGAGGGGCCAGGCAGGGAGTAAAAATCCTCTGACTCTCAGTGAAGGCCTCTTTGTTCAGACCTTGCACCTTCCAGGTGCCCAGAACCGTGATCTTATCATAAATAATCACAAACATTTGTCAGTCAGGGAAGGATAATTTTCCTGTGGGGTGAGGTTAGGCTCATAAAGAAATAGGAACTTCAAACTATGAAAGATTTTGGATCTTCAAATACGTTCAAGAGTTTTTCACCAAACGTAGGTTTTCCTAAAATTTAGACATAGGTGCATATATGCATAGCCCATGGACACAGACAGTAGTGTTGGGAAGGCCTGGGGTGGGGTAGGGGCTGGGTGGAAGGAGGCAAAGGGGGGGGGGGGAGAATGGGGGACATCAGTAATACTATCAACAATAAATAAATTTTAAAAAGGAATAGAAAGAGGACACATTGTATATTATAGGAATATTCAATTTCCTTTTAAGCCCACTTAAAAATCAGATTTATTAAGGTATCTATATATATAAAAGCCTAATCGACCAGATAACGCTTACTGAGCCCCAGGGGGTAGATGCTCAATGCAGGAGCTGCCCCCTGGTGGTCAGTGCATCCCCACGGCCAACCTCCAGGGGTCCCTCCCCCAGCTGGTCGGCCCTGATGGGACTGGGTGAGACGATCTTCTGTACCCCTTTGAACTCCCCCTCCCTCCAGCTCTCGGCAGCACCCATCTGCTGTCATCGGAGTTTGCCTTTTCTAGGGTTTCATTTCAATGGAATCAGACCATGTGTGGTCTTGTGTGTGTCTTTTACTTATTCCGAGCCCACTGTTCATTGTTTTTACTTTAACTTAGTCCTGGGGCACATCAACCCAGCTTTGCTCTCCAAGTGCTATCAGTTGGTGTCACCCTTCCTTCTGACCTGTCCTTGATGGGAGCGTTCAGAGAGTTAGGCACCTCAGGCAAACCGCTACCTGGAATTCCCCGCCCCCACCCCCACCCCAACGGGCTCTGACGTCACACAGCTTTGTCGTTGGAGTTGCAGCCTTTCCACTTCCTGGCCGTGTGATCTGGAGCAGGTCTCCGTCCTCTGGCCCTGGGGTCTCACTGTGCAGTGCGGACGAGAACAGTATAGGCCTGTCAGGCTTGTGTGAGGACTGACTGCTATTTCACAAGTAAAGTTCTTAGCAGAATCGGCATGTGGTGAGAATGCATGAGGATGAGGATGCTTTAGGCACAGCCATTACCTCTGCTTTCCGACTCATCAGTGCTAGGGACTGACAAGGTGAGGTTAAGGAAATGACCCATTTTACGGCATTTCTCAAACCAAGCTCACGTGCAGATTTTTCCATAATAGATCATGAGCCTTATCTGATGGTGCTTTTGAGACACATGGTAACTACTTCAGTAAATATTTATCAGTGTTAGCAGCTACGTGTCTTTGAAGAGGAATCGGTTCGAGTCTGTGAAATACACTGGGTTAAGAACTAAAGAAAGCAGTAAATCACCAAACTGTTTCATGAACGGGAGGAATTCCCGAACACTCGCTCTTCTTCTCCTTTCAGTTTGGTGTGCAGTATTTTCTTTGCAAACCGAAGGGTTTGGAACTAACCAGGCCGTGCGTGGGTCAACCTCATTACTTTAAGAGATAAGTAAAAAACCAAACCAGTTTCTAAAAATGCCATGTGTTTCTGCCAGTCTGTTTATGCCTTTCGGCGACTGGGCACCCTCCTCACCTCCGTAGTCGGAGCTCGGCCAGCCACTCAGGTGTGCAAGCAGCAGGACCGTAGCAGGCAGCCTGTGCTTTCTGGAGACGCTACCCAAGGAGATTCCTAACTCAAATTTCCCGAAGGCACATAGCCATAGTCAGCATTTTAGTTTACCCAGATTCTAACGTCTTACAGTATGATGGATCTCTTCATGCACAAACAGGCTGGTGTTTTTATTTCGTCATTGCTGTCACCTGCGAGAGATACTTTGATATAAAAAACCTGATGTTGTGTCTGTAGAACTGGTGTCCTCCTTTACGTGTGAGCTCGGACCTCCTGTCGTGTGGAATGCTGAGACGGATGAACTAGAATGCGTACACCACGCTCATGGTTTCCAAAGAAACCAAGTAAACTTTGCTATGATCTTGACCTTCACCAGAGCTCACCCTTGCCAATCCTCGGTGCATCTTTCGTTGATAAATTTAGCACAAATCAATATCAGAAGTAATAACAATTTTTGAGGTATTTGGAGAAGTAACAAATGGAAGAATGATGACCTTGTCTATTTCCTATGTCACGTGTTGTTGTCTGGGACAGAGAAAGGTGACGTCTATACCTGCTCCTTAAAAGCTGAGTCATTCTACGAGTTGGCCTTGGAGCTCCAAAAGGTCCGCGTGTCCCCAGGTCCTGGGACAGTGCCTGGCACATAGTAGGCTCTTTATTCAGTCAACGTTGATTTAATAAATATGTATTCATTCACTAAGCATTTACTAATAAATGAGTACGTGAGATGGTGAAATAATAGATTAACCCACTGCTGGACTACAGTGAAAAGAATTAACGTAAGAGACCAGTAGGTTCACATAAACCAAACTCCACTCCCTAGGGTAGAAGCATTTCACAGAAATTAAAAACACGCCCACACTCGCGTCACTTCATGGAAGCCTTGTTAACGTTGGTACGCGCTTTTTAGGGGAAGCCAGAAAGCAGTACTACCACCAGGTCAGCAAGTCCTGGGGGAGGCCAGGGTGCCCACTAGCCCCCCTCCACCCAGCCTAACCTTGGACGGGCAGGTTTCCAGTTTCGGGTGTGTGTTTTGCCGGTATTTCCAAACTGCCCACCACCTGTGCTACTAGTTTCCCAATGCATTTAGTATTTCTCTACGAATGGACCCACTTGGAAGGACTTCAGTTTGTCCCTGAACCCCTTAGCCTCTCCAACCTCACATATGCCGCCTTTGCTCTGACGCCTCTGTTTTCAAGCAATAATAAGCCTGAGGTCGGATTTTCTTGGAAATGTGTGTGTGTGTGTGTGTATGTGTGTGTGTGTGTATGTTGTGTATGTTCTGGTATGAAAATTACCTAACGCAATTACGGATTTTTTTTAAAAAAAGATCCAGAGACCTTATCCTACTTTTAAAATACAGCAGCCCCCGTGAAATTAACTCTCGAATTCCAGCCTTTGCTTTTGGTAGCGTCCATGATATCTTAATTTTCTGTACTGTCAAGGAAATTTGGGCTGAGATTTTGTAACCGAAAGAAAAAGATGTTTGACAGGTCTCATAAAGAACGCTGGACTATGGGAAGTGCCCTTTTTAACAAGGGAACTAGTCACTCCAGCGATGTTCAATAGGACGTTCGGTTTCCCTCCCGCCCCCACTGCCTGCTAGCTAGGGTTTTTTTACAGGATAGGATTCTGCCCTGCAAGGCTTCTGTTATGAGGTGGATTTGTTTACGAAAACAGTAGGTGTTACTGGCCTTGGTATCTCCAGGCCCTTAGGGGCAGTTTCTTCAGACAGGAACTCTAAAGGGATCTCTCTTTTCCATCTATGTTCCTTAGATGCATAGAGGACATTCTGTGTGCCTCTGTGCTGATCTTTTATCTTTAAGCTTTAGGAAATCTGAAGGACGGTACAATACACAGAAACCTGGACAGCCTTCAGTTCACGCTTTCTGATCCCACAGAATAAAGCTTTAACTTGTGTGAACTGTTAACTTCCGTGCTCCCAGCCGTGAAACTTGAACCCTCGAAGGGCTTTCATTCTAAGGCAAACTTGAGAGTTTTATATTTTATTATTTTGTTCTGTTCTTAAAAGGATCCTCTCATACTTGGGCTTAGATTGGCTGGCAATCGTTGGCGACAGTTTCGTTCACTAGGTAGGTATTTATTGGGCATCGCCGTGTCCCAGGACAGTGCAGGTGCCAGAGTGCAGCGTCTTGCCTTTGCAGACCAGGTGGGTGACGCGGTGTCCACCTGAACTTCTTGAGACTTCATTCGTCCTGTGGTCATTATTTTTGTGGGAGGGACCACGGATGACCCCACGTGTACTTACTTCTGGTGGCCAATGCATTATTTCCAGTCCTGGCTCTGAAAATAGCCCTGCTCATTCATTGGCAGCCGTTGTTACAAGTGCTTTAGGTGAGGGGTATATACTGTAGGTTGAGGTTGGTCTGTGAGGAATAGGAAAAATAATCATTTGTTTAGACAGAATAAATGTTTATTTCTCTCTCATAGGCTAGGGTTGATGTGGCAGTGCTGCTCATATTTCTCAAGTCCAGACTGTTTTTTTAAAAATATATTTTTATTGATTTCAGAGAGAAAAGGAGAAGGATGAGAGAAACATCAATGATGAGAGAGAATCATTGATTGGCTGCCTCTTGCACATCCCCTACTGGGGATCGAGCCCGAAGCCCGGGCATGTGCCCTGATGGAGAGTTGAACCTTGACCTCCTGGTTCATAGGTTGATGCTCAACCACTGAGCCACACCGGCGAGGCAAGTCCAGACTCCTTTTTGTCTAGCTGTACCTGCCTTACATTCCCGAGATTACCTCATAGTCCAACACAGGGCTCCAGCCATCTCATCTGCATTTCAGCCACCCTGAAGGTCAGGGGTCAAAGAAATAAAGTCAGAAGATAGGCGTCTGCCATTTGTAAGCATTGTCTATGCCTTTCCCTCCTTGACCTCCGTCTTTGCTGCTGGTGAATGTACTTCCTTCTGAGAGCGAGGAGTGACTCTCTGTCCCCTTTCTAAATGCAGCATGGTAACAGCTCATGCTCTTTAATTCTAGAAGACCCCTGGCTGTGAAACATGTTTGTCCATAAAATACAGGAGAAACATACAACGTAGTTATTACTAATGTTAAAAATGCTTCTGATGGCCCTGGCCGGTTTGGCTCAGCAGTTACAGAATTGGCCCTGGGACCGAAGGGTCAAGGGCACGTACCTCAGTTGCAGGTTCCCCAGCCCCAGTAGGGGCATGTGCGGCAGGCAACCAATCAGTGTGTGTGTGTGTGTGTGTGTGTGTGTGTGTGTGTGTGTGTCTCTCCTCCTCCCTCCCACTTTGTCTAGAAATCAGTGTGTGTGTGTGTGTGTGTGTGTGTGTGTGTGTGTGTCTCTCCTCCTCCCTCCCACTTTGTCTAGAAATCAGTGTGTGTGTGTGTGTGGGGGGGGGGGGGAATGGTTCTAATGCATCTTTAAACACGAACTAACAAAATGAAAAGCAAGCAGAGATTAGCGCTCCGTCTCTCTTGCAGCACACTAAATGTCTGAAAATTCGGCACTTTTCTCCATGTCAGCGGAGGGTTTATCTGATGGCAGCTCCAGGCCAGCCTGGGACTTCCTTTTGTTAATGCGCATTTGCTGCTGACATCGTGTTTAAATGCTGTCTGGGCCACAGTCTAAACATTACAGATTTCAGTTGGACCGAAAGCATCCTTTTGTGTGCCTTTGACGGTCCTGGGAACAATGTTGTTGGTTACTTTGGTTGAAAACAGGCCTCGGTTACGTGTCACCCATCTTAACAATTGTACTTCTTGCCAGTCGAAGTGCTTTGCCCATGCCGTTTTTCCGGCTGCGTGTCTGTGGCCTGACGGTTCCTGGGAGGCCATTAGGCCTCTGAAAGGCAGCAAAAAGCTTTTAGAGGACCCTGGCTGTGAAACGTGTTCATCCATAAAATAAGGGAGAAACACACGACACAATTATTACTAATGTTAAAAGTGTTTCTAATGGCAGAGCATTTGCTGTAGTAGCTTCGTCTTCCCGAGTTCTCGAAGCATCTCCCAGTCTGCGCTGGAGGTCCTGGTCGGCCCGAGGTCGGTCACCGCGTCTCGGGGTAGAATGACTCAGGACGCAGAAAGGACAAAAGCAAGAAAAGGGAGCAGGTGGGTCTGGAAGGTCACGTGGGCATGCAGGGTCCACGTGGAGACGGGGGTTCCTTCTCATCCCTGACCTCCACACCCCACCTGCAGCAGGTACGCCCCGGGAAAGGGGAAGCGGCCGGGCTTTTTAGACAGTGGCTTCCGCAGGCTTTTCCTGCCGTCCGTCCGGAGCCCGAGAGGCTGGGCTTTTTGTTTGTTGTTGTTTCCTGGCTCCTGGAGTCACAGGGCTGTGGGGTCCTGCTGGGCGGCTCCCGCTTCCTGGCCGCAGCTGCTCTTTCTGCAGGCCCAGCCGTGAGGGACCATTGTCACTGTCTCCATGAGGCACAGATGTAACCTTGCTTACAGCCAGCTGGGCGGACAGGCGGCCCTTGTGAGAGGGCAGATGACGGCGGAGCCAGCCTTTCTCTGATGGAGCGGACAGTTCAGTCAGGGAGCTGGAGAAACACGTTGGCCATTGTGTGTGTGCGCGAGCAGCGTGCTCCCTGGCGCTTATCTCAGCGTCAAATGACATCCTCTGATGGCTGCCACGGACCAGCCCACGCCCTGGCTGACTTGCGGGGGGGGGGGGGGGGGGGGAGGAGGAGAACTGACTGTGGGCATCAGAGAGAGAACAGCGGGAAGGGAAGGGAGTTTTTGGCTTTTTTGGCAGTGGCTCGAGGTCATCACTGGTGTTCCCTGATGTTGGCCCGTTGCTGCTGCGGTTGTGCAACAGCCTCCTCTGCTTTGGGGTGGGGGGAGGGCAGCGAGGGTGCAGGGGGAGGGGGAGGGCGACAGGGGGTGCAGGGGGCGCTTTTCCTGATTTCTGCTCCCCGGGGAAGCTGCCCAGCTCCTGGCCCTGGACTCTGAACAGAGGTGCCGGGTGAGGCCTGGGCAAAGGCAGTCCCCACCGTGTGTCTGTCCCGTTAGCCTTTCTGTTTTGTAACCACGCTCAAGGGCCTTGATCTTCTCAGTGCATTTGCTTTAATGCAGGTGCCAGTTTTGTAGTGTGTGGTCCAGGCGGCCCTCTCCTTGCTCATCCTGTAGTTGAAAGAGCCCCGGGCGGGGGAGGCGGGGATCAAGGCCTGGCCCAGTAACAGTGGGCTAGTCCCCGGCCTGTGGAACCTCGGTTTGTGCAAAGTGGGGTGGATGCCAGCTGCCCAGCGCAGCGCCCGGAGCTGTCAGGGACAGCCATGGGGTAAGTTATTGCCACACCTGAAAGCGTCTCGAGAATCAAGGCAAAGCATTGCCCCCTCCCTGGCCCTTCGTGCTGCTTCCCAGTACGTGTGGGTGGCGAGAGGCATCGATCCACGTCAGCCTACTCTCTGATCACCGCTTTTTAGAGTTTTGAAATTTCCCCCGGAAGGAGGAGGTTTAAGAGGAGTTTTGCAATTGTTTGGAAAGTTGGTTCAGCCGGTTGGCTTCTCTGTGCCTCTGCCAGGAGTTGCTGTGAAGCAGCGTCATTAGTGATTCCGTTCGTTAGCCAGACGGGTGTGACGCCTGAGTTGTCAGTGACGTCCCTGGACCTGAGCTGGCCCAGGCCGGACTCGGTGTCGGGCCGCGGGGCTGCACCGGTTTGGCCGCAGTGAACACAGACCCACCCTTGGACTCAGGGGCAGGAATAAGAGTTGGGACCGTAGAATCTGTTTTGTGGATCGGGTTGGTCAAGGTCAGCTGGGAATGGTATTTTCTGTAACCCAATATGAAATTGGCAGTTTGCTCTAGGAATTCTAGAGCAAAACCGCCCTGTAATGATCCAAAAAGCACAATAAGGGCTGCCCTGTTTTCCTTTTTGGCCTTTGTCAGCGAGTAAGAATACACTGAAATTCAGAAAAGGTCTCACAGCGTTCACTCAAATCTTCACCCATCACGTTCATGCTCTCTCCCTGCCTTTCTCATGAGCCTGATAACGGAGAAACACGGTTTTCCTGTCACCTGCTGAGAGGTGAGATTCATGTCAAAAATTATGCCTGGAGATGGCATCTCCTTGGGGACTGGCTTGTGGCTCCTGCATGCACTGTGCAGTCTTGGCTTAGTTGTTGCATGGGGTCGAATCCAGGCCCACTACCTGGCACCACCACCCCCTCCTGCTCCCTCCCAACCAAATGCAGCATTGGCAGAGGGTCCCCAGTACAGAGCCTCGACCTCCATGCTGAGCTTTTACAGTTGGCCTGGGGTTGTCCCGGTGACAAAGAAGAACAAATTTGGACGAATTAAAACACCAGCCTGGCTGGTGTGGCTCAGTGGTTGAGCATTGACCTATGAACCAGGAAGTCACAGTTCACTTCTTGTTCAGGGCACATGCCCGGGTTGTGGGCTCGATCCCCAGTGTGGGGGGTGCAGGAGGCAGCCAATCGATGATTCTCTCTCATCATTGATGTTTCTATCTCTCCCTCTTCTTTCCTCTCTGGAATCAATAAAAAATCTGTTAGACCACAGGAACAACAAGAAACACAACGCCAAAGAAACCAGCCCGTGAAACACTGCTGAGACTGGCTCCGCAGGGAGGATGAATAAACAGTGCCTGTCCCCACCCCGACCCCGTGCACTGGGGCTGTTTCCCCTCTTTCCCAGTCAGTGTACCTGGGACTCTGGTTACTGACCTTGATCTGTGTTCAAGCCGAGAGGAGAGTTTTCGTGGGGAGCTGGGAGGAGGAAGGGTTCCTGGGGTAATTTTATGGGATTGCTAACAAGTCTTTTCTCCTCCCCATAGTTCCCATGGTGATTTTTCTCGTTAGGCGTTGCATTGATCTTGTGAGTTTTAATTAGACTCTAATAGTCCCCAGGAGCAGAGAGAGTTGTGAGTCCTTAGTACCTTTTTAAATTTAATGTTTGTTGATGGTTGGATAACAGGAAGTGGTAGAACATCTATTCTGTTGAAATCTGCTACTTTGCTTGATACCATTCCACAGATGTAAGGGTGTCATGGAAGGAGAAGAATTACTAGTAAGTGGTTTTGCTTTTTTCCTCTTGGAAATGTCAATACAAAATTCCTTTGGGATTACCTAGTGAAACTTTGCCTTTTAGAATTCACATAAGAAGATAGGTCACATTGGTTCCCAGTCAGTGGGCCTTAGCCTGGGAGAGACTGGGGACAGGCAACAGGGTTACTTCAAGGGGTCAAGAATCCAGCATTGTCTGTAAGCAATAGATAATGCACCTTATATACATGGGTGTGCTAGTGCGTGTTTTCAAGCACATGTCCTGTGTGACTAATGAAACACACATTCAGTTAAAAGCATTGCTGAATTCATGATAGCCTTCTATAATTACACTAGAGGCCCGGTGCACGAAATTCATGCACGGGGCGGGGGGTGTCCCTCAGCCTAGCCCGCACCCTCTCCAATCTGGGACCCCTTGAGGGATGTCCGACCCACCGGGATCAGGCCTAAACAGGCGGTTGGACATCCCTCTCACAATCCAGGACTGCTGGCTCCCAACCACTCGCCTGCCTCTGCCTGATTGCCCCTAACTGCTTCTGCCTGCCAGCCTGATAGATGTCTAACTGCTCCCCAGCTGGCCCGATGGTCCCTAACTGCCCTCCCTTGCAGACCTGGTCTTCCCAAACTGCCCTCCCCTGCAGGCCTGGTCCCCCCAAACTGCCCTCCCCTGCAGGCCTGGTCCCCCCCCAACTGCCCTCCCCTGCAGGCCTGGTCCTCCCAACTGCCCTCCCCTGCAGGCCTGGTCCCCCCCAACTGCCCTCCTCTGCAGGCCCGGTCACCCCTAACTGCCCTCCCTGCTGGCCTGATCGCCCACAACTGCCCTCCCCTGCAGGCCTGGCTCCCCCCAACTGGCCTCCCCTGCAGGCCTGGTCCCCCCCCAACTGCCCTCCCCTGCTGACCTGGTCTCCCCCAACTGTCCTCCCTTGCTGGCCTGGTCTCCCCCAACTGCCCTCCTCTGCTGACCTGGTCACCCCCAACTGCCCTCTCCTGCCAGCCATCTTGTGGTGGCCATCTTGTGTCCACATGGGGGCAGCCATCTTTGACCACGCAGGGGTGGCCATCTTGTGTCTTGGAGTGATGGTCAATTTGCATATTACTCTTTTATTAGATAGGATATTTTCTTAATAATCAAAAGATAGAAAATACAACTGCTACCATATGGAGTGGCACATAATGTTTTAACATTAAAAAATAGTTCCTATCCTTGAAATGATCAGGTACCACACTTCTGAGCTATTTATCAGAGTAGCATTGATCCATATGTAAGCTTAGAGATACGTAGGATAAAGGTGTTTCTCTAAAAGCATCTATGTAAGAACTTTCTGGAAAATAAATGATTGACATTTGTAATAATGTCCAAAATGTGCCATCTAGCCTCTGCTGTTTCTAAATGGTAGCTTTCCAAATTACTGTGTCCTGGTGGCCCCAAGCCTTAGAGCAGAGGAAGTTTGTTTCTCCTTGGCTTCTTCCTGTATCCCCAGCCCTACCAGCGTTTAACACGTTAAGCGCCATATCAGTCATCTGTGACCGACACTATACTTTCCGTCCAGAAGACACCACAGGCTGGGCGCTTAACGTGTTACGATTTCCCAGGTGTTAGGAGGGAGACAGGTCCTTGTTTCTGTGGTGGTGGCTGGGAGTTTGGACACTCTGTAGGAGGGCGATAGGAGTTACAGAGCGAGACACCTTCCATCATGTGACAGCGAAGCTTGACCAAGCTTTCCTGTGTCTGGGCGTCGCTCCTGATGAGCGCCGTCTGCTGGTGCGGGAAGGGTTGGGCGTGGGGGGAGTCTGGAGCAGAGGAGCCTCGGGATTGGAATCTCCAGAACGAGGAGGCCCGGAGCACCTGGCGGTGCACCAGTGGCCTGTGCGTCCCTAAATGGGGTGCAGGGGTAGCTGCGAGAGGGGGGCAGTTAATGGGCAAGACCCCCACTTCCCCTGAGTTCACCTGTCAACATGCAGCTGTGATGTCTTTGCAAAAGAAGTCTTCCTGTGTCTGCTTCTCCAAGGAGCACTGATACCGACACGGCACTTCCTGACTCTATGGCCAGGCGCTGGGCAGAAGCCTGCTGCTTGGGAACAGAGAATAAGCTCTCCGAGCTGAGAGGATCATGTAGATGCCATCGAATCCAGCTTCCCACCCCGGGCAGGAATCCTTCTTGGCAAAGCACCCGCGAGGTCTGGAATATGTATTGTTTTAGTCAGGAGTTCCGGGTCTTCCTGGCACCTTGGACTTCTTTCTATAGAGGCAGGAAAGAGCGTGCCTAACCCTGGGCCTGTGTCTCAACATCCTCCATTTGCTTCGTTAGAAAAACTGAGTGAGGCCCCGCCAGCGTGGCTCAGTGGTTGAGCATTGACCTATGAACCAGGAGGTTGCTGGTTCGATTCCTGTTCAGGGCACATGCCTGGGTTGTGGGCTTGATCCCCATTGTGGGGTGTGCAAGAGGCAGCCGATCGATGATTTTCTCTAATTGTTGATGTTCCTTTCTCTCTCTCTCTCTCTCTCTCTCTCTCCTCCCTCCCCCATTCCTCTGTGATATCAAGACAAATATATTTTAAAAAAGTGAGTGAGGAAGGGTTTCAAGGAGTGGAGGCATGTACAGGGCAGTGCAGACTCACCATGTGCCTCCTGACGGCGGTCTTCTGGTCGGTTACGTGTCTCCCCGTTGCAGAGGTTGGTAACAACCGGAGGCAGGCAAATACCTCCTGGCTCTGTTTTTTCCTGTTTGGACAATGAATAAAACGAAGACTCCTTTTCCTGCCTGCTCGCCACAGCGATCGGCTTCGCAAGCAGCAAAGCCGGGGTCGCTGGTGGTGGAGAAGCTGATGTCACTGCCGTGTCCTTCTGTTTTGGAATCTAAAATAACACGCACGTTCCAGGGCCTGGGAAATTCCCAGGGGGCCACTGCCACGAACACTGTCTCATTGAATCTGTTTCAGCTGAGGCGTCAACCTCGAATGGTTCGGGGGCAAGGGTCTCCGTGGGGAGAGACGCCTTTGAAAGGCAGCCCACTGGTGGGCAGTCTCCTCTCTTCTGTGAATGTACTGGGTGTGACTGTGTCATCCTCCGGGAGAACAGTGATTGGCACTGAAAATGGCGTTCACAGGGACATCAGGATACAGCGGTCGCAGGCGTAGGGGTCCGGCGGATCGGTGGCTGTGGGGTTTGGGACTTGGCGGTTGATTACTGGCCCACGCCCGGCGGCTCACGTCGTTCCCAGTGGCAGAGGCGTTCGGGGTGGTGAAAAGCATGCTCCCTAGGCCTCCTCCTCGGTCTGAGCTCTTTCCGTAACAGCAGCTGTATTTTGCATTAGGGTCTTTCAATTAGAAGCCCCCTTACAAATACATTCTTCTTGTAGATTTAAAATGAAAATACGAGGGTATCTGTTAGGTTTGGGACAGTGTGTACCAGTGCCAGTGCCTGAACCAGGTCTCAGGGCAGGGCAGGGAGACACTGGCCTCAGCTGACACCTCCCTGCTGCTAAACAAGGGCGGAGGCCGCCGAACCGAGGGACAGTGGTGGGCGGGGCAAGCAGATACGTGAACGGCCACCTGGTGACCCTCGTCCACCCTATGAAGGGGACACCAGGAAGGGCAGTTCCAGCACTTTCCAGCCAGCTCCTGTGTACGTTGCCGTAGGCAGGGCTTCCATTTGTCACTCTCGGAAGCCACCCATCGGAGCCCCCAGCCCCTGCCACAGGTACAGCGGTTCCTCACATATTAAGACTCTGCAACAAAAAAGAAAAAAGGAAAAACAAAGACTCTGAAACTAATTTAGGATCATTGTCATGCTTTAGAAAAACATTTAAAAGCCCTGGTGGGTGGGATCGGGGTTCAGCATGTGACCTGGCTCCGAGGGGAGCTCTGTGGGTGGGCATCGGACACCTCACTTCCTGGTCAGTTCCCACGCTCACCCCAGCACTGCTCACAGTGGCCAAGACAGGGAAACAGTCTAACTACCCACGGGTGGATGAGTGAATTTAAAAATGTGGTCTGTGCACACAATGGAATAGTACTCAGCCATAAAAAAGAAGGAAATCCGCCATATGGGAAAACATGCATGAACCTGGAGGACGTTACGTTAAGTGAAATGCACCAGACACAGAAGGACAAAGTCCACATGATACCACTTCTAGGGAGTCTAAAATAGTCATATCATAGAGGCAGAGAGTAGACGGGTGGGTGCCAGGGGCCGGGGGGAGGGTGAAGTGGGGAGATGCCGGTCAAAGGGTGTAAAGTGTCAGTTATGCAGGAGGATTCCATTCTGGAGCTCTGAGCTTCAGAGGCTGAGGGGAGCGGCCCCTGCTCCCGGGAAGGCTGCAGCCGGGGGTTCGGTTTGTACGTGCATTTCAATGCCTGTACCTGCGGAGCTGTGTTCTTAATTATCCATGCTGAGTAATTGATCTCCCCTGAGAAAAGTCATTTCTTTACCCTTTTTACTCCTGTGACTACACATAGTTCCCTCCGATCAGGAAGTTTTAACTGGTTCTTAGTTTTGTACATAGTGGTGGTCAATAAATACGAAAGGAATCCTTCTGCTCTTCAACTTACACCTATAACCGATGACGTCGATTTTAGGGTGAATGCATGTGAAACTATCATTTGTCCAAATTCACTGTCCCTCCCCCCTTACTGCAAATGATTTATGAACAATGACCGCATTCTCTTTTTTGCCTTTTCAAATGACCTATTATTGTTTCATAAACCACCCCAAGCGTGGTGGCTCAGAACAAACTTTCTCATGCTGCCTCCTGGTTCTGTGGGCTGGCTTGGTTTGGCTGCACAGTTTGGGGTTGGGATGTTTCCGGCAGCTTCCGTCTGGTCCTGCCCGAGCTGGAAGCCACGGCTTCTTCGCGCACCAGGGAGACTCCTGTGTGGCGGAGGCGGGCACCGTGGAGGCTGCCATGTGGTCTGCTCCAGCTTCCTCGGGGCTTGGTGGCCTCGGTGGTCCGACTGCACAGGCCGCATCCCAAGAAGCCAGGGCGGGAGCCGCAGGCTCTGAGGCCTGAGAAATCGCAGCAGAGTCTTCTGGTACATTTTCTTGCTCACATAGGCCACTGCGGCCGGCCCAGGTCAACGGGAGGGCGGGTAGGTTTTCTCTCTCCATGGCAGAAGCAGCCAGGAATTTGCAGCCATCTTTAATCTATCACATGACATAGTAAAAAGTAGCTATTATTATTATTATTATTTACATTTTAATGATTGCTTATTGAGTTGGACCAGTTAACAAAGGGAGACTTATTTTTGTTTTGGAAAAGCACAAACCGGTTCGGTTCTCCCGCTGTGCCATTAAATAAACGGTAGATGATGGCCGCTTTAGATTATGCCTGTCCTCACCAGCCGGCAGCCTGCATCCCGGCGCCCACTTTGAAACTAAGGCTCGCCGTCAGCTTTGAGGTCATGACTCCCGTTATTCCTGAGAGCCTTTCTGAGAATTGTCTCCTTAAGAACAGAACTCCGGGGGTGGGGTGGGGAGCGGGGGGGCAGGAAGTCACAGTGAAGGAAGTAAAAATCCCAAGCGCATCTGGTTAACCTGGTTCTATTTAGCAAGAGACTGAGAAAACCAGAGCTCTCCCGAGGCTGGTCTCACAGGTGCCCTGAGGCAGTGCTGTGCTCAGGTATTGTGCCCCAAGGGCAGGCTGGCCGCAGTCTTTCCGGAACAGTCTGAGCGGAGGCGGTCAGGCTCCCTGCCCTGCCCTGGCCCGCAGCCTCCGAGCGACGCTCACTTGTCTCTCAGTGGGAACTGGGGAGGGTCCTTTGCAGCCTCTGGGCTCCCAGCTCACGTCCACTGTCTGTGTCCGCCAGCAACACCGGTTCCCATGGCAACTCTGGGCCTCAGTTTGCCCTGCTGTTGGGACAGCTCAGCGCATGCTGTGCAGGCCTTTTGCTCCCTGCTGCCCCGTCCACACAGAAGGAAAGCCAGCCTGTCCCTTGGGCCCCATCACATGGGATGACACTCAACCAACTGAGCCACACCGGCCGGGCTCAGCTAGCATCCTGTTTTAAACGTCCATGCACGTTGTAGTCAGTGTCAGTGTTTCATTCCTTCTTATGGCTAAATAACACCCCATTGCACCGATATCCCATGGTGCTTGCCCACTCACCAGCGGATGGACATCTGGTTGTTTCCCCGTTTGGGCCATTATGGATCGTGCCTGGAAGGGCATTCATCCTACTGAGTAACTGTGTACTGTAGCATGTTAGGGATCAGAGGAGAACACGTGACAGCAGGAAAACAAGGGCAGGTTATCGACGTTTTAAAGCTTGGAAAAGCACAGCTGAAGAAGGAGCCATACAGCCTAGCAACTCCCGGGTTATAGGAGGGAAGGGCAGCGCCAGGGAGAGAGTCCGGGGAAGGAGTGCTGAGGGGAGGGAGGAGGTGACGCAGACACGCAGGAGCTTGGTCCTTGGCCGGAGGGAGCCGTAGACGCTGTGGCGGCAGCGGTCTCTCGGAGCTGAGGCACCCAGGGCACCGTAACTCCCGGTGGTCACCGCAGCTCCTCTGGGCTCTGGGTGCGGAGGCGGCAGCACCACCTTCTGAAAAGACCGTCCGCTGTGGTGCTGTAGCCCCGTCGTGGCGCCCGGGGGGCCAGTGGGAAGAACTGGGCGCGTGCAGAAGCTGTCCCCTCGTTGCCGTCTGCGTCATCTGCTCCCGGGGCTGCTGTGGAGGGGGTGCCGCTCCGCTAGGAAGAGAGTTTCTTAGGATTGCCAGAAGCCACGCGGCATTGGTACGTCCAATCTGGCCAACACTGCACCCCTCAGATAGTCCCCCGATGGCAAGAAGCTCCCCTACCTCGGTTACCCAAAGACAAAGCACGTTTTCGGAATGGTTCCCTGAGTCTAAGATGGAACGGTGGAAGGAGGCCTTGTGTTTTTGTGACTTTGTTTTGCTACAGCCGTGGGAGGATGTGGCAGATTTCCCTGCTTTATGTCTGGGAGGACACATGCTTTATAACCAAAGCAATAGATACAGTGTATTGGGGACCTACTGTGTGCTAATAAGCACATTCTTACTTTTTTAATTAGCCCAGAATCCTATGAAGTGGCTATTTTTATTCCCATTTAATAGATGAGTAACTTGAGGCTTAGACATGTGCAAAGACCTAAGGTCATTCAACTGGTGAGGTCTCAATATGAATGGCAGAGTCACATCTTTCTGAGGCAAGAGGTGGAAGGCAAAGCGGTTCAGTAGGTGAGTCCCACGTGCCGGCCCTCTCCTCCAAATCTGGCACCCTGCCCAAAATACAGCCCCCAACGCTGTGCTCTCCCATGGGAGCTGGGAGCCTGCCTCTGTAAGGGTGTGAGTGACTGGGGTTGCACACACGTTACCTTCACCATCCTTCGCTCCAACGAATGTCACTCAGGCAGTGTTTCTGGGCAGCTGTGCCCCAGAGAGGCGTATGTGACAGCCACTCTGGAAGTTGGAAGGACATCACCTCGGGCAGGATAAGCCGGGCTGTGCTGTGGTAACAAACATCTGCAGAATTTTAGTGACTCATGTCAAGAGACGTTCATTTCTTGCTCAAGCGACGTGACCGCTGATGTCAGCTGGGATTCTGCTCTAAGCTCCCCACTCCAGGCGCATGGAGCAGCAGTGACCTCAGATGTTGATGGCTGTGTGGCAGAGGGAGAGAGAGTTCTGGAGGCCGCTCCAGCAGTTAGATGCTCTGGCCAGGAAGTGACATGCATCGCTGCCACTCACAGCTCGTTGGCCAGAACTATGTGCGTGGCTCCCCCCAGCCACAGGGGCCAGAATACAGTCCTCCGCGCTGCCCGCACATCGGAGAGGGGCTGGAAATGACGGGCAGACAGCTCTCATGTCTACCACAGGCATCTTAAGGTGTCCCTCCCCTCCCCTCTCACCATGAATTATAACCAGGATGGGCCTCAGTCAGAGAGACCCAGCCCCCCACCCAGGAAGCGCTGTGAGCTTGGGCATGTCGCCTCTGTAAAATGGAGACTGCTGTTACTTTGAAGTATGTTGTTGTGATGATTGCATGTGCCTGGCACCTAGTAGGTGTTCAGTAAATGATAACTTGTGCGTCGTTATATAATGAAAGTTACAGTTTCTGAACAGCCAAAAAAAAAAAAAATGTCCAGTATTCCACTGTCTTCCAATTCCATTGTCCCTACATAAGCCAGTGTCTGGGATTCTATTCTAAGGGTAGAAAATCAATACATTTTAAAATGCTACTATATATACATTCGAAAAACTGGAAGGAACCAAAATTACATGTCCAACCGTAGGAGAATGACTAAGTGAATAATGATCCATTGACTTTGTGACATGTTATACAGCCATAAACATAACAAGAAAGACCACGTCACAACATGCAAAATGCCCACGATAGTACATTGATGATAAGCGTGTTAGAAAGTTGTAGATAGTCATTGACCACAAGTATGTTCAAATGAATGTAGTTGAAGGAAAGACTGAAAATAAAAATACCAAAAAATGGCAGGTGTATTAGAGTTGTAGAATTATGAATGTTCTTCATTGTTACTTATATAGTTTTAAAAACTATTATTTTATAGATAGAAAAACTTCAGAAAAATAACCTAAGTGCATTCATTTATTTATGCCTGAAAAACTACCAAGAAATTTTAAAGTGAGATGCATTAATACCATGTTGACATAGTTAAAAATACTACATAGATTATCTCCAGTTTCTGAATCCAGGGCGAGAAATTGGGTCAGAGATAAAATGACATGTTTTTAAAAAGCAGGGATAATAGAGCATCATGTTTGGGCAGGAAATGTATGCACACATACATCACCATGACTTCCAAGTGTGAGTAGGGGTACAAAGCTTTGCAACGTGAAAAACTCCTGAAGAGTAGAAAGCTCTTAAGATGTGCGCTGGCCAGCCTGGAGGGCTGGGGTAGCAGCCGACCACGCCTTTGGTTGTTACTGGAGGTCACCACATGAGTCTCGCCCAGAGACGCCAAGGCCTGTGTGTGGGAGGGAAATGGGTCCTTTCCATTTCTGTCGTTTTGGGGTCTATTCCAGTGCTTGACATGGTCTTCAGAATCTACCAGGGCCTGATTTCAAGCTCAGATTCTTGGGTTTCCACCAGAATTTCCTTTCAGACCTCTGGAGGGGTCTGGGAGTCGGCGTCTACTTGGTCGTGGTGTGAGGACAAGTCTGTCCCCGGCTGGAAGGCCTCCAGAATGTTTGTGAGGTGAGCAGACTGTCCAGAATTGAGAAGCACTCAGCTTTAAATACTTACACAGCTAGCATTTTCCTGGTGATTCCTGTGTCTGCTGGCCTCTGGCCCCCGAGCCTCCCCCTCCTGGGGGCCACCCCCGCCCCCGCCCCCAGCACACCTGCTCTCCCCCTGGGCTCCCCCAGGAGCCGGGATTTCCATTGCACAGCCGGCTTCCCCAGGGGCTCCACCCTCTGCGCAGAAGTGGTTTGTGCTGGTTAATGCTCGTCCCGGGAGAAGGAGGGGATTATCACAGGGGGGAGCTATCTAAAATTAAGAGTTTGAGGGCTCGGAATCGCTGGGAAAATGGCTGCCTTTGTGCAGAACACTGAGCCTGTTTTGCTGAGCACAGTGGTTGTCAGACGCCCGGGGAGAGAAGAACATCTTGGAAGCTGGAGCAGAGGGAATGAAACCAACGTTTAATTGTTTCCGCCTTTGCAAGCACCCCTCGGAGCCAGCTGCGTGTTCTGTGGCCAGATCTTGGAGACGGGGCTCAGAGGCCCTGTGTGTCTGTCCCCTCATCTGTGAAATGGGCGTAGCAGCGGTGCCTCCCTGTGGATCAGAGGAAATGCTGTAGACAAAGGGCTCAGCAGGGAGCTGTTATTCTCCTGACTAGAGCGAGCTCCTGGCATTCCTGCAGGTGAGGCCGGGGAAGGGCACTTCCGTCACTGCCCACTCACTCTGCCGCCAGCGAAGATGCCGGGGTCAGGCCCCCTGTCCACAGCCGGGCGGTGGGCCCTGCGGAGGCCCTGGTTCCCCTTGTCCCAGAGCCCCCTGCTAGTGGTGGCTGACCCTGTGGCTGCAGGATCCAGCTATAGGACAGAAGAGTGTGCCCCGAGGCTGCTGACCCTGGTGCCTGGAGGACACCTGGGGAGGTTAACCCTGACCTTGAAACCACTGTCCCATCAACTGGGCACGGGGAGTGGATGTGGGCCCCGGTGGGCCGTTCACAGAGAGAGAAGTGTTAATAGACGAACACGTGTGTCTCCAGGAACAAGAGCTGCGATTCGTGCTTTGACCTCAAACTATACTTGACCCAGCGAGGAAGTGGAGTGGAGATTTGATTCTGGGAGAAGAAGACACAATCTTAATGCCAGAATCCACATTTACTACGTGAAATTTTAAAAATCAATATAGAGTTTAATTTCTCCTTTTGTCATCCCCGCTCCTTTGCTAGGTGGGACTTTTCTATGAAAAGCGGATGAAAACACGTGTTCTAGCAGCAGCGTATCTGAGACACTTAGCGTGATGAAGGGTCTGACTGGGGAGGCGTGTGTGGTCCTTCCAGGCGTACACAGAGGCCGCTCTGCTCTTAGATGCAGACAAAACAAGTACCAGGTTTATACCCGACAACATTAGTTGGCCATGTGTCGTACCACGTGTCCCTTTTCTGAGTAAAATTAATGCTTTGTGGACACTGCTTTGGTTGCAAGTGGAAGTGGGTCCTTGCAGTGTCACGAGAAAAGCATTTTCGGGGACCCACTTGGGAGAATGAGGTGTAGTGGTGGGATTTATTTGGATGGAAATAGAAGCTTGTCCCAGGCTCCTGGGGTCTCATCTCCATCTGTCCCGGCCTTGTCTTCATCAGGCCCAGAAAAAGGCCAGTGTCCAGACGTTTTGCACCTTTGGTTCGTTCCGGTCCAGTCTTTGTCACCGTCTGGCTAGTTTAGTCTCGATTCCTGGCCGCGCTCCGGCTGGCTGTGCCCAGGCCCACGCCTGGGGTCTGCGTAGCTGCTAGGCCCGTGTGGCTGTTAGGCCCGCGTGGCTGCTTGGAGAGAGAATCCTAGCGAACAAGTGGGGGCTTCGGTGTGAGTGAGAGGGAGAGCTTGTTTAGCCTGGGTTATGTTTTCCTGCCTTGGAAAGGACCAGGCTTCAAACTAACCAATCAGTTTCCTAAGCTTTTGTGGGCTGGTGCTGGATCCTCCCCCTAACCAATCCACTTCCTAGGCCTGGGGTTCTGTGTCCCTTATCCAATCTGGTCCTTTTCCCAGGCGAGACTGACAGGCCTCTGTGCTCATGCCTCATAGTAGAAGCACCTCTCCGGGTGCCATCTTGGCTTCTATTGGGCGTGCGCCCAGCAGAGGACTGTCCCCTTTGCTGTTCTGTCCCTCCCCCCAGTGATCTGCGGGGCGTGGACCGGTGGTCCCGGGGAGTGTGAGAAGCTGTAGCTTCCTAGTGAAGCAGGATTCCCTTTGCTTCCTTTCTCTATTAATATGGAGCTGCCTACACCAACACTTCGAAAAGCAACGGCAGCGAGGTGATGGGTGCTTGTGAAATCTATGGCCCATTTTAAGAGTTGTATTCACTTTTGATTTTTGAATATATTCCTATAAATGTAGAACCCCCCTCCCAAGTTAACTATAAGGTATATATGTGTTTTAAATTTATCCTTATCATAAGGAAAAGCCTACTTGGCTAAACGGTTCTTATTAGGCAGACATGGGCAAAGTGGATTACAATAAAGATAAAATTACAAACAGTTACTTGAAATTTTCTCTATTTCAGGCCTCTGTGGAACCACAGTGTAGCTCTGGATCTCATAGCTATGGTGTTTATTTCCATTTAGGAAGTTGTAACACTGTCTTTTGCCTCTGGGATCTTTGTCATTTATTTACGTTGCTGGAGCCAACAAGTAAGAACGGCTTTCCCTGCTCTTTTTGTTAATATAGTAGGAGTTTCATCATATTGTTGTATGAATGATGTTAACTTTCTTTTGACATAGGCAACATAATGAGCAGTCTCCTTTGTGTTTTGGTGCTGTGGGTTTATCCTCGTAGACATGAATTAAATGCCCTTTGCTGTTCAGTTATATGTCTGTCTATTTAAATCAACTTGACTTTAACACAGAGCTACAAGGTAATTAAAACAGTGCAGTGGCACATCCTGGATTGACGAGAAGTCCTGATTTAGGAGCACAACATTGGAGGAGACCTTTGCATTAAGCATGTGCTCAGGAGTCTGCGACATATTAAGCCTTCAGTCACCACTACCTGGAAGCAATCATGATTAAAATGAGTTGGACAATTATAGAGATTTGTATTATGTATTATTTGATAGCATGTATGTAAGTTATGAAGCATAGTGATAAAAGGAACACCCATAAACTAATCTTCTAATCTAAACTAGAACTTCACCAGCACAGCTATGCGTCTCTTACAACAACCTCACAATCTCATACTCTTACCTTTCCCCAACGTGAACCACACTACCAATTTTATTTTATTTCTTCTGAAAGGAAGGTAGACTCAGATGTGAGACCTCTGTTTTCACGTTTTATTCTCCTTACTTCTGATCATTTTGCTGGAAGTGACTTTCCATGGAGTGGATGATCTACACTTTGGTCAGACTGCTTTTTACTAGCCTTGTGCACACGAGATAGTCAAAGAGCGGTGCCCTAGCCGTCTCTGGGGAGGGACACTGTCTGTTCAGATTGTCCCTGGGCACTCAGGTCTGCTGGTGTAACTCTCCCAGTAACAGGATCATTCGAAAGTTTAGCTTTGTATCCTTAACACTTAGACTAGCGCCTGGGACTTAGTAAGTGCTTAACAAGTGTTCATTATAATTAATCATTTAATAAATGCTCATAGAAAAATATTTAGGTGGAAAACCATTTCAGGATCATATTTCCTTTAAGATCAGTATGAGCATGTGAAGTCAAATATGTATACTAGAGGCCCGGTGCATGAAATTTGTGCACAGGAGGGTGGGTATCCCTCAGCCCGGCCTGTACCCTCTCCAGTCTGAGATCCCTCTCGCAATCCAGGACCACTGGCTCCTAACCACTCATCTGCCTGCCTGCCTAATGCCCCCAACTGCCCTCCCCTGCCGGCCTGGTCACCCCTAACCCCCTGCCAGCCTGATCTTGCCCTTAACTGCTCTCCCCTGCCAGCCTGATTGCCCCTAACTGCCCCTGCCTTGGCCCCTGCCACCATGGCTTTGTCCGGAAGGAAGTTGGACATCTGGAAGATGGCCAGTCGACCCGGTCTAATTAGCATATTACTCTTTTATTAGTATAGATAGATAGATAGATAGATAGAGATAGATAGATAGATAGATAGATAGATAGATAGATAGATACAGGTAATGTCTTTTTTTTTTTAGCCATGAAGTGAGTTGGTCTATGACCCACAGCACCAAGGGGTGGTCTGTGGGGAGACATACGTGAGCCACCTGCACGGAGTTGGAGGCCACCCCTTCTGTTTTCCCGCTGTAACCTGCCTTCAGAAGGCCCGCACGCACCCTGGAGCCAGCCTCCTGATTTCAGGTCCCGGCGCAGCCACCAATAGCTGTGTGATCTTGGGCAGGTTACTTAATCTTTCTGTGCCCCAGTTTCCTATTATGGGAAATGGCAATATAGTGCCTTCTTCATAAGGGTGTTTGGAGGATTCAATGAGTACAGACAGGTGAAGCTCTTAGAACCTCGATTGGCACATCCTGAGTTCGGTGTAAGAGTTTATTATCACGTTAGGTGTCTAAAGACTTGTTCCACCAGGTTCATAGTTTTAGTTGGCTGTCACCCCTTTTGGGTAAACGGGCTCCTCACACCCAGCAGGGGAGTGGAGGGCTGCCTCTCAGGGCTCTGGGAACACCTTCCTGCCAGGACTTCATATAGAATTTGCTCCCCCCCCGCCCCCTCCCCCCCGCCTTTTCTCAGCTTTCCTCAAAGCCCTTCGCACAGGAGTTTACAGCGACTTTTAGCACTGCTTTTGCCTCAGGCTTCTGAGCTCACGGGCGGTTGGTTGGATTTCCCTCTTGAATGTGTAAACAGAGGTGGCAAGATGTTTACCCTTGAACCTGAGCATGTTGTAATGGGGGCAAATATGTCAGAGAGAGCAGTCACTCAACCCCAGATATGGAGTAGGATTGCATTTGAATGTCCCCGAAGCTCTTTGTTGTGTTGATGTCTTTCAACACGGTCTTATTTTGATGGTGCTATTCAAGTTGCTTGTGATTGATCACATTGTTTAGAAATAAGAGTGGTGGGAAGAATGCTGTTGGTACGTTCTGCACAGGGTTTGTGTGGCTTGTACACGTGGAGACCACCTTGCCTGGGTGTTCTCCCGCCTTTTCATGTCACAGGGAGACACTGGTTGTTGCAATGCAGTGGTGTGCCACATGGCAATGTTCTGGTCAACAATACACCCCATACCTGACCATGGCCCCATAAGATCACAACGGAACTGAAAATTTCTCCGGCCTAGTGACATGCAGCTGTCCTAACGTCGTAGCAACTGCTCATTACTTACATGTTTGTGGTGATGCTGGTGGACAGCGTGTATAAAGTCTCCAGTGTGTACAGCATGTCCTGGGCCGTCACACTCACTGACTCACCCAGAGCAACTTCCAGTCCCGCAGGTTCCATTCATGGTAAGCGCCTCGTATGGGTACACCATTTAAAATCTTTATACTGCATTTTTACTGTACCTTTTCTACATTCAGATACACAAATCCTCTTCATTGTGTTACAGCTGCCTACAGTATTCAGCACAGTAACATGCTGTACAGGTTTCTAGCCTGGGAGCAGTAGGCTATGCTGTACAGCCTAGTTGTGCAGCAGGCTGGATCATTTAGGTGTAGGTGAGTGCATGCTGTGATGTTTGCACAAGGACAAAATCACCTAATGATGCATTTCTCAGAACGTATTCCTGTCATAAGTGATGCATGGCTGTAATTCCACCATAATAATTGAACTCGTCCAGCGAATCTGGGTTCATTGCCCATTTATCGCCCCATGAGGGCAAGGACCTTATCTTACTCATCACTTCAGTGCCAGCCCTTAGAACTGTGCCTGGCACATGGTAGGGGCTCAGTCAAACTTAATTGACTGAATGTATAAATGAGTTGGCCATGAAGCATCCTCCTGCAGGGGGTTGCCTGCTACTTCTGTAATGATCATGTGTGTTTGTCACACAGAGGCTGCTTGCTGGGGAGGATAGCGTGGAGACGTGTCATGGAAGCTGCTTTCCATCATGGCTCTTACCTCTCCACCACATTATAACCAGTGTCCCCAAATCAGGTAGGAGTGTAGGGGTGCACAGAGAAGACTTGAGTTCAGAATGAATCGCAGTGAATTGACTAAGCTAAGCGAACTTTTCATAACTTGACCAATTCCTGGCACATAACATCCCCATCGATACTACTTCACAGAGACAACGCTCACAAGAAAATGACTCCATGCTCTGATCTTCTTCAAATTCTGGGAGTTGGGTTTTTCTAGGAAATTATGCTAAATTATAAACCTGGACTCTGATAGTAGCCAATTGGAAATGCTTGGTTCGAATGCCTGAGTAGAGTGAGGGCAAATGTGTAGAACATTCTAGTGTCTGTATTTCATTCACTGCTTCTCCCTTCAAAAACGATCTAGGTGAAGGTCAAGCCAGTCCACACCCTCTTCGCAGCCCGTGGGCTCCCAGCCTAATTGGCCCGAATCTTGCTCTTGGTGTGAACGGTCCTCTCTGCTCTCAGGTCAGGATTTGATGACATCTAGTGACCCCCAGGGCGCACCCGGTGATGAGGCCGGGTGAGGGCGGGCCTGAGCCGGCTGCCATCGCGCGCTGGCTGCGTGTGTAATCACGGTTCCCTCTCCGGGCAGCTTGTCCAATCTGAGTCTCTTGCAGGACTCGCCAGACTGTAGGGAAATAAGTGTGGTTGCACAGAGGCAAGAAACCCTGCCCCCAGCCCTGCTTTAATCAACTCATCTTCAGAAATAGTGCCTCTCTCTCCGCTGACGCTCTGCAAACAGCTCCGTGTGAGGTCATGCTAACAAAGCGGCACGTCTCCCAGTGTCTGACCCGGAGCCTCGGGCAGTGCGGCTTTTGTTGTGAAACTACCCTTAACATTGGATGAAACATACTCTTCAAGCTTATTTTGTCTTAACTGCTGACTCACTTTCCTGTATATAAAATCAGAGTAGGAAGAAGTCAGAGTGGACGTGGCCTCCCAGTACTGTTGGCGGCCTTGATTGAGATGTAAACCATCTCATGGTCATTCCAGCTAATTCCTGGAATCCCTTCCACTGTAAGGGCGATTGTTAGGTTTCTGACAAGATGATATCCAAGAAGTGGTTCAGGCGGCGTGACAGTGGGTAGAGCCCTTTGCATCCCGTTCTCCTGTGTGTGTGTGTGTGTGTGTGTGTGTGTGTGTGTGTGTGTGAGTGTGTGTGTCTGTGTGTGTGTGTGTGTGTCTGTGTGTGTCTGTGTCTGTGAGGAGGCCAGGCTTCTTCATTTGGGGGGACTGTAAGATGCATGACTTACTGCTCTTTATCTATTTCTATTTGTAACCTGCTAAAATCTTTCCATGTGCTGAAACATACCAAGGCATCCAAGGACTTTGGGGCTACAAACCCAAGTGAATAAAACGGGGGCCAGAAACCTTTTGGAACATTCCTTACTATGTTATAATTAGGGATATTGAAGCTGATAGAAATGGGAGGATTTGCTTCCTTTGAAAATGATATAGATATTGGAATCATAGACTCTCAGGCCTAGAAATGAACTTGAGGCCCTTCTGCCTTCTGGAGGTCTGGGCCTGGGGGACCTCCCCCCCTCCCCCCAGGGTGCATGGGATGTTGCAGCAGAACCAGGGCCTCTGCTTCCGGTGGGAGGGCTGCCCGTGCACGGCGCCCAGACCCACCCTGGGAGGCAGTTTTGTCTGGAGAAGGTTCCAGGAGGGAGTGTCGGAGCGGGAGCTTGGGGGTGTCATTTTCCTTCTCCTGCGGGGCCTTTCCTTTCCTTAGGCCTTCCCGGGCTGAGCCTCAGCCGAAGTGCTGTCCCTGCGGTGGGTTTGTAGTTGTTTCATGCCCGCCACTGAGTGCAGCTGCTGCCTTGGGACCCTGTGCCGCCCGGAAGACCTGCTTCCCACCTGCCGTTGTCTCTGGCAGGAACGCGCAGGCCCCGGGACTGGATGCTAACTTCTGTGACAGTTACGATGTAAAAATCACACCTGTAGCGCCCGTCTCTGCTGTTTCCCTTCACGTTGGCACCTGGGAGACGAGGTGGCTGTGTGTGCCAGTCGGTGGTCCTGCTGGCGCTGTGGGTCAGCCAGGGCCGGTCGCGGTGTGCCGGCCCCGCTCCAGGCGTGCTCCTGGTGGCTGCGGGACAACGCCATGCGCAGCGAGAGAGAGCAGACAGGGCTTCACTGAAGGCTTGTTTGTCAGAGTGAAAAGCCCCAACAACCCGGATGCTTGTCCAGCGTTGAAATTGCAGGCTCCAGAGCCACCCAGGTCGTGATTCTTCTTGGCTCCGTCCACCTCTGACGCGTCCGCGCCTGGAGCCGCACAGTTGTTCCGCTCTGTCCCGCACAGTGCCTGCCCGCAGTCTCCGGAAACGTCCCCTGAGCCACCTGCTTGGCCAGGCCCTTCGGGGCGGTCACTGAGTGTAGCCCGCTGCCTCGGAACCGTGTTGAAGCGGCCGGCATGCCCTCCCTCCCTCCCTTCCCATCCATCATCCACGTCCACCTCCCTGGGACCTCGCCTGCTCCATCACCCATGACGGTGCCCACTCCCCTAAGGTCTTGTACACTCTTTGTCTGAACCTACGTTGCTCAGCGTGAAAAGACGGATGGGGTGAGGCAGAAACTAGGCACGTGCGGGGTCCATAGATCCAGGAGCTGTTAAAGGGTGACCGGGGGGGGGGGGCGGGGAGAGGCAGGGCATCCCCTGAGGCTGTGTCCTGAAGGTATGAGCGGCAGCCAGTTGTGGTCACGGTCATGTGAGGGTGCCCACACTGAACTTCATCCTGAACCCGGGCACTTTTTATTGCCTCCTCAGCGGGGACCCCCATTTGCCACCTCTTCCCACATTCAGGGCTGGGTGCCCACCCTGGGGAGGGCATGCAGATGAAAGGAGGAGAGGTAAGTGAAGCCGGGCCAGGCACACAGGAGGTCCCTCCTCTGACGGTGGCGGGCTGTCTACCTCTCGGTGAGGAGGGAGCCCACACTTGCAGCTCTTCCGTGTGCTTAGTCAAGGGCAGGAGGCACATTTATTTCCTGCTCCCCCAGGGCACCTGGCACACTGCTTTGCATGTAGCGGGTGCTCACGAACTATCCGTGGCATGATTGATTGGACTAGGGTACTGTCCCTGGAAATGGAAAGAAAGGAGATAAATTCATCAAAAGGCTTTGTAAATGGAAAAACTGTAGGATTTGATGAATACATTTTTAATGAGATCATATAGCTTTTCCCTCTTACTTTTTAAATCAATCTCTGTAAATGAGCTGAATGTGAATTTCTACATTAAAATTTAATTTGTTGAACTCAGAAACCAAAGGCTCAAACCATCCATTTTGGTGGGGAGTCCCCAAGCCGTGGGCCCCTTCAGCTGGCTCACGTCTGGCTTCGGTGACAGGTGGCCTTGGCTGTCACCCATCAGCAGCGCTGGCTCCATAAACCGGCAGATAATAGGAAATTGGAGAGTAATCATGGAGTCTGCACATGGCAGGCAGCTCAGTCATAATCCGGAGGATTAATTATTTTGATTATCCAATTATCTCTGGTGCGGATTTGCCACTTTCAGAATCGCACAGAGCTCTCCCTGCAGACCGACCGGCCCCTCATCACATCCGCCCTGAGCGTCACCTCGTCTGTCCCACGCAGCAGCCCCCCAGGGACGCCATTACTGTCCCCACTTCCCTGGGGAAGAAAACCAGCACCCCCCCCTCCTCTCCCTCTACCTTGTCTAACCCACCAGCCCTCCTTCCTAAGTACAGGTCTCCCCTCCCTGCATCAGGCTGGGGCCTTTCCATATTCCAGCCCCACCTGTCCCCTCCCGCTGGGAACTAGCACCGGGTCCCACCTGGGCCACCTGTGCGCCTCGTCCGCCTCCCCTGCCCCACTCTCAGTCCACCACACTGCCTTCCTTTCGTTCCAGAAACCTGGGTGCTGCTTCCCCCTGTTCCCTGCCCTTCCCCGCCAGCCGTCCGTCACTTCCTGGGGAGGCACAGCGAGTTCTAGAATTGGGGAGAGAGGCTTCGGGCAATTCTGCTCTTGTGGGCGGGGCAGCGGAGCCAGAAAAGGAAGCCCTGTTCTTTACCCCGTTAATTCCTTTTCCGAGGACCCCAGGGTCCATCCTGAGTGAGGCCCTGCTCTGGGGGCTGGACCATCCCAGACAACCACGCCAAGTCCCCGCTCTCTGGGACCCTGGGGGGAAGGTCAGGCCTGGCACGTTCTCAGAGCCGCGGGCAGGCGGCGGAGGGAAGCGGGCGGGGCGGGGTGTGTGGGGAAGGACATCAGGACGCTGTGGCGGGATACCGCCCGGAGGGGCAGGTACAGTTCGGGATTTTATTCTCAGTGGATGGGAAGCCGCTGGAGCGTTATAAGCAGAGGAGCCACGTAGCAGGTTTTAAAGGTTCTCCTGGCACCGAAAGGGCAGAAGCGGGTTGACCTACACAGGGGCTATTGCAAAGGCCCAGGCAAAGGGGGTGGCGCTCGGACCAGGTGGTGTTCTGAGGCTCAGAGGGGTCGGACGGACGTGAGACGTGGTGTGAGGTCGAGCCTAAGGCCTTGCTGAGGCACTGGATGCGGGCGTGAGAGGAGTCCGGAAGGAGAGGAAGCCAGGCGCTGAGCTTGGACCAGGCGCTCACTCCGCCTTCACTGTGATCTTCCGCCCGTGACATGCGCCTTCTCGGAGGAGGTGCTCAGCCCTGTGCCTGAGCCCCTGGTCTGGGTCCCGCCCTGGCTGCACACTCGGATGGAAACACTCCTCCTGGGCGCCGGTCTCAGTGTTTGCTCCTCCGTTAACTAGTGTGACTGCGTGACTCCGTCCCTCTCATCAAAGCAGCCTCCCCTCCGCCGCCTCCTCCTTCACTGCCTGGCCTTGTATCTCTGTGCCTAGCACCGTGGCACATAGTAGGTGTGCAGCAAACGCCTGAATGAATGAATGAATGAATGAAGAATGAGGCTGAGAGAAGGTAAGAAACATGCCAAGCCCTGTAGGTAGCAAGTGACTTTGACACCGCTCTTCACCTCAGGAGCTCTCTTCCTCCCACCCTCGGTGGCTTTGGGGGCAGTTCTCTCACAGATGCCCTCCCCCTCCCCCTGCTACCCCTTCCCTCGCTGGCCCCCTCCCCTCCCCTCCCCATGGTATTTTCTGGACCACTGCACGCCCTCTGGGACGTGCGGCTGCTCTCTTCTTTTAGGAAGTCTGCCAGGTGCGCTCTGGGTCCCGTCAGGGCTGCAGCCTGAATCAGACCTTCCAGCTGTGCTGGGTTTCGGGCATCTTCATGGAGCCTTCTGTCCCCTTTGCTGTGAGCTGAAGCCTCGGTGGACGGTCCCTTGTGGGAGATGGACACCCGTTGTCCATGGAGGGTCCACAGAAGGTGGCAGGGCCACAGTGGGGTCACCAGTCCCACAGCGTTCATCACGCAATGGGAAACAGGGAAGCGGGGCGCCAGGACCCCATGGTGAGGACCGTGTGCGGACAGAGCCAGGCTCTCGCCGGCCTGCTCAGGGCCTGTGCCCTCCGGGGGTGAGGGGCTCCAGTGGCCAGGACGCACGTGCAGCTGGGCCCCGAGAGCCGCAGTGACCCCGTGCTCTCCTGCTGCTGATGGTGTCAGCATCCTCGAAGCCGAAAGCATGCCAGGCAGACCTGTTTCTAGGGAAAAGGATCAGCAGCAGGAAAGCTCTCCCAGCCCAGAGATGAAACAAGACCCAGAAAAGCCTGAGTTCTGACCGTGATGGGCCAGTGGGCGGCGTCAGGGGGTCGGTGTGACTGGGAACCCCCTCCCAGCCCGGGAGGCGGTCGCTCAGCAGCTCCAGCTCCAGGTCCTGCCATCTCCTGGGCGGAGGGCAGCACACGGCCCGTGTCCCCGCCTCGGCTGGAGGGCAGCACACGGCCCGTGTCCCCGCCTCGGCTGGAGGACAGCACACGGCCCGTGTCCCCGCCTCGGCTGGAGGACAGCACACGGCCCGTGTCCCCGCCTCGGCTGATGGGCAGCACACGACCCGTGTCCCCGCCTCGGCTGGAGGACAGCACACGGCCCGTGTCCCTGCCTTGGGCTGATGGGCAGCACACGGCCCGTGTCCCCGCCTCGGCTGATGGGCAGCACATGGCCCGTGTCCCCGCCTCGGCTGGAGGACAGCACACGGCCCGTGTCCCCACCTCGGGCTGGAGGGCAGCACACGGCCCGTGTCCCCGCCTCGGGCTGGAGGGCAGCACACGGCCCGTGTCCCCACCTCGGGCTGGAGGGCAGCACACGGCCCGTGTCCCCGCCTCGGGCTGGAGGGCAGCACACGGCCCGTGTCCCCGCCTCGGCTGGAGGGCAGCACACGGCTCGTGTCCCCGCCTCGGGCTGGCGAGCCTTTGGACGTGGTCCTTGTCCTGGGCACCATCCCTGTGCTCAGCGGCTCCCTGGGGCGTGCTTAGTCCTCAGCCCTAATCGTCGGCCCACTGAACGTACTGAGGTACCCCAGCTTTAACTCCCGAAAGGAGTGGGATCAAGGAGTGCGTTTGTACGCGGTTTGGGGTGCTTCGTTTATAAAGAAGCGTGGTTTCCCTGAGGAGCCTGGGGGTCCTGGCTGGGCACTGACCCTTGAGCCGCCTTGGACATGTCCTCAGTTGCTTCAGCTCTGAAATGAGTGGGTTGGACTTGATTAACTTTAAGAACCTTAAAACCCCTAAATTTTTGAGAGGCCAAGGCCAGAGTCCACGAGGTCACCCTCCTGCTATTTCACTGCCACGTGCTGGGCACTGCTCGCTGTCTGACACGAGATGGGAGGCCACCTGTCCTTGGGTGCTTGTCCTTCCCTCTCCTAAGCCCTCTGACCCTCCTCGGCCCCCTCTTTCTGGGGGCTCTGCAGTCGGATGGCAGTGACGACAGTAATCTGGTCCATCCCCTCGTCTGAACCTCAGTCCGGAGGGGTGTGCCAGGCACTTGCTACTATTTCCATGAGAAAGAGGGTGACCTGAGGTCCAGAGAGGACACCAGGCATCCAGGACTGGACTCCCAGGCTCCGCCGTTCTTCCCAAATCCGGGAGAGAGGCCCCCAACGCGGGCAGATTCTTATGCAGAGGGACATGCTGGCTCTCCCCCTAGAGCGAGGCCCCGGGAGAACCCCCATTCTCGGGAAGCCCTTGGTGGCAACGCAGTTCACTTCGTTTCATGAAGGCAGTTTAAAGGGAAATAACTTTTCAAATATCTAACACATTCAAAGAGAGAAAATGTAAAATTGCGTTTTGTAGGCTCTGAAGTCTCAAATCCATTTCATTTCCTGAATGTAGATCTCCAGTCCGTCTCATACCCTGAACACAGCCTGCGTTTGAATAACACCGGGGCGGCGAAACCAAAGGCGAGTGGTGAAATGCTCCCACAGCCGGAGCGCTGCCTCTTGTCTTCCTGGCCCCAGAGAAGCAGCATTTTCCTGCCTCACGTTCCCAGAAAGAGCCGAACTTCCCTCGGCATCGCAGCTTCTCTGTTCGGCTGTGTGAGGCTGGTGAACGGGCCAGGGCGTCCTGGAGTGCTTCATTGGGGTCGTTTTCCTTTCCTTTCAAAGTGGATGTAGGAGAAGTGCACCCCAAGGTGACTGAGAGTTTTCCAGACACCGTCCACCCGCCTCCCGCCCTGTCCAAGCTCCCATTTGTAGATTTCTTGCCAAGCACCAAGAAATTCAGGCGTCTGTATTTTGGAGCATTTAAGGAAGCACTAATTTTGTTGCCCTGTGTAACCTGGACTTTTTAAAGGTGGCCTAAAATTGGGACAGAATCCGCGCCTTCTTCACTTCCTGTGTCATTCCTCTGGCCACCGTTGTGGTGGCCATGCAGGGTGCTGGGGACATGGGGTCTGTCAGGAGGGGAGGCAGGAACGGATGGCGTCAATGAAGGCGTGAAAGGAGGGCAGGGCAAACATTTGGGGAGGATGTGGAGGAGTCCGGGTGAGTGGCTGCACCTTCATTCTGGGGTGGACGGGAAGCGGGCAGGGGTGTAAGGAAGGACAGGGAGTCTGTGGCTCACCAGGCAGCGGGAGCTCTTGGAGGACCTGGAGCAGGGAATGGCTACCAACGTGGGTGTTAGTGAGAGAAATGCCCAAGCCCCACCCCACCCAGGCCGTGAGTTTGCTGCCAGAACCAGGCCTGAGGAAGAGGCAGGGCGGCTGGTACCCCAGAGTGGAGGGCTCAGCTGAGTCAGCTTTAAGAGAACCAGGACTGTGTTGAGGAGAGACAAGACAGCCGAGGGGAAGTGATGACAAATGTTGGATACGGAGGACAAGGGGAGAATGAGACAGGAAGGTGGGCCGCAAGCCTCCCCTGGGGGTGAGGAGGCAGGTAGGGCCGAGTGTGCAGCTCAGGCTGCAGACTTCAGCAGAGAGCTCACGACCCGGTGAACCTCCTAGGACAGGGACCACATCTGTGTCACCCCTGGACCGAGGGTCCCACTTCCGCGCTTGCCCACGATGGTGCTCAGCACGTGTGTTGCCTTCCGCTCTCTTCTGACTTGGTGTTTGGTGTGGCTGCAGGAGACGGCACAGGCACACGGAGGCTCCGGGGCCCCTGGGGGCTGGACAGGGAGCACCGCCCAGGGGGCTGCCCTCCTTATGTCGGGTGCTAGTCCATTCAGGCTGCTGTGCAAAAATACCGTAGCTGGGTAGCTTACAAACAACAAAAATGTGTTTCTCACAGTGCTGGAGGCGGGGGAGTTCACGATCAAGGCACCAGCCGGGTCACATTCTGGAGAGAACCCATTTCCCGGCTCACAGAGCCACCTCACTGGGTCCTCACGTGGTGGAAGGGCCCAGGGACTCTCTGGAGCCTCTCTCATGAGGGCTCCACCCTCAGGGCCTACACGCCTCCTAAAGGCGCCAGCTGTTGCTTGTAAGCTGTCTAGTCGGTGGTATTCGATGCAGCAGGTAGAACGGACTAAGACCCAGGAGAAGACGCCCATGTGGCTGGAGTGATGCATCCACGCGCCAGGCAACCCCAAGGACTGCGGGCGAACACCAGAAGCCAGGAGAGGAAGGGCGGGTTCTCCCGGGCTTCCAGAGAGAGAGCGTGGCCCGCCAGCACCTGAATTTCAGACACCGCGCCTCCAGAGCTGTCTGGTCTGTTGTTTTAAGGCACCGGTTTGTGGTCCTTTGTTATGGCAACGCTAGGAAACACACACACACACACACACACACACGCCAACTTGCATAAGCCTTCAGAGGCTTCCTCTGACACAGGTCACAGAAACCAGGCTCAGTATTTCCTTCACCACTTCCTCCTGATCGCTTCTTATCTGCCTTCCTTGTGAACGCAGCAAGCAGCAATGTCAGATATTGAGTGGGTGTAGAGGCGGGGCGGTGTAGCCGAGCAGAGGCCGGGAGGTTCTGCCCGCTGGGAGTAGGATGGATTAGAGAGAAGAGTTGTCGGACCTGTCGCCAGAATGGGGGCCTTGGAGGGTGGAGGAGGGTGAGAGGAAGCCAGGAGCCTGCCCAGAGTAGAGGTGAATAAGGAAGGAGACTGAGGGCGAAATCCAATATAACTTCATGACTTTGAACTTGAAGGCTCTCTGATTTGGGAAGTTGTTCCTTGCTTTGGAGAGTGATTATAACTATAGCCTCTAACTGCTTCTGCCTGCCAGCCTGCCTGCCTTCCTGATCACCCCCTAACCACTCTGCTGCCAGCCTGTTTGCCCCCAACTTCCCTCCTCTGCCGGCCTGGTCACCCCTAACTGCCCTCTCCTGCAGGGTTGATCACCTCCAACTGCCCCTCCTTGCAGGCCTGGTCCTTCTCAACTGCCCTTCCCTGCAGGCCGGGTGCCTCCCATCTGCCCTCTCCTGCTGGCCATCTTGTGGTGGCCATCTTGTGTCCACATGGGGCAGGATCTTTGACCACATGGGGGCAGCTATATTGTGTGTTGTAGTGATGATCAATCTGCATAGTACTCTTTTATTAGATAGGATAGAGGCCTGGTACAGGGGTGGGGGCCAGCTGGTTTGCCCTGAAGGGTGTCCCTGATCAGGGTGGGGTTCCCTTGGGGCGTGGGGCAGCCTGAGCAAGGGGCCTGTGATGGTTTGCAGGCGTGCCACCCTCCCTGGCAATGCAAGCGGAGGCCCTGGTATCTGGAATGAGAAAGTGAGGAGGCATTTAGGAACAATTGTGGATCCCATTGCTAACAGGGAATTGGAAAAGGTGTTGTTTTTAGGGCTTTCTGGAACTTCAGTAGTTAGGAGAACTTGAAAGGTATAGATGGGCACAGTTGGTGGGATGTTGGCACTCATGGATTAGGATTAAGAGTTTATACTGTCCTGTGAGTAGTCCCCAAAGGTCATAGTCTCTACTAAGTGGCAGAGGATCTGAAGACACTATCCCATTGGGGTGTGGTCAGGATTACGTGCGTAATGTGCCGATCACAACGTGAATCCCGTGAGGAAGGAGTTCTGAGGGGTAGGTTCCAGGGAGCCCACGGCAGCCAGAACCTCCGTCACATTTACAAGAGGTTTTGAGTCTGCGGGTTTGACAACCTGAGATTGGTGAAGGAGACACAGTGTCTGTGAGCATGTATTGTTCATGAGTTATGGGATCAGAGTTAGCACACTCAGAACCAGAATCCCCTTTTCCAAGGCTCTCTGTGCCACCCCAGCCAACCGACATTTTAAAGTCATTACCACAGGAGATACACTTTCTTTTGGCCTGTAACCTAATCAGAGAGGCCAGGCCAATCGACCCGTGGTGTGTGTTGAAGACAATAAGGGCAATAAAGACGGCCAAGCTTCCGTAGATCCCTTAACTCAGGGAAAAAGTCTTTTCTTCATCTGTATCCTGGACTAATAATATTTGTCTTGTCCCCTGAACTAGTTATCTGAAAACAGTCAAACGCACTGTGAATGGCGACATATTATTAGCAACAACAAGTCCGGGGAAGAGAGACTGGTTTAGAGTTGGGGAGGAGGCGACTGCATTCAGTGTCTCTCGTGGGTGTGGATTTGACAGAAGACATTTGTGACTGAGGAGGGTGCCCAGGAAGAATGAACACGAGCAGAGATGGGAGGGTGTGCTTTAGGGGGCATATTGTTCAGCTTGATCAGTTGGACTAGGATGGGGAGTTACTGTACATCTTCCAGCCAGTATTTGGGGTCCACACCAAATCAGTGACTCAAGGGGTTTGGTGCAGAATAATACCGTTATAGACAGCACCATTGCCCAGGTTAGTCTTCTCTTATGGAAGGTCTTTGAGACACATTGTCCCTGAAATCCATCCCCTAGACCAGTGGTCGGCAAACTCATTAGTCAACAGAGCCAAATACCAACAGTACAACGATTGAAATTTCTTTTGAGAGCCAAATTAAACTTAAACTTTTTCTAACGCCACTTCTTCAAAATAGACTCGCCCAGGCCGGGGTATTTTGTGGAAGAGCCACACTCAAGGGGCCAAAGAGCCGCATGTGGCTCGTGAGCCGCAGTTTGCCGACCACAGCCTTAGCAAACGTCTGTCCCATTGAATGGGGAGAAAGAGAATCTTACTGAAACAGATGCTAGCGCTTTATTCATTCCCCCTCTTGTCTTACTTTATTCCATTTGCATGTGTAAAAGTTAAAATAAAAATAAGAAGTTCAGAGAAAGGTGGCAGTGTATCCAAAGAGCAGTGCCAAAACATCCGTTAGTTTAGATTGAGGCTTTATTATTGAATTAAAGCTACCTATGCTTTTATCTGTGTTGACTTTGCACTGACTTCCGTGGCCGCTATGCAGGCATAACCGAGCAGAGTACGACCCCCCTGTGGTTAATTAACATAATTTGATTCCTATGGGCTCTTAATAGCTTTGGTAAAATGGAACTGTGTTTGACACTGTTTTTATTTGTGGTTAGATGATGTATTCATTTCTGAAAACTTACCAATGAAAAAAACATGCAGAAAATGCTGACCACCTGCCGGTTTTAATGCCATTAGCCCCGTGCAGCTCCCTTAAAGCTCTCCCAGCTACATTCCCACCGGGCTCAGGGCACACTGTGGCCGTGGGCACTGCTGTGGCAGCCCTTTGCTGCAGAGAATCGTTCGGTCTGAACCCCTCCGTCCAGACCACCCTCACCGAGAGGGTTTAGGGGCTGACAGTGACAAGGACGCCTGTGAAGGCCGGCTCGCGGGAGGAGGGGCGGGAAAGCCGTGTGGTCCGAGGCGCTGGTTTCTGCCGCGGGGATCACCCTGAGCATACAAGCGGCCAGCTGCTTATCATCATGGTGTACTCTGTTTTTTATAAGAAGTTGGGATGTGTTTGGATTTTGCAACTCTTAGGTCTGCAATAGCATCATCCATTTAACGTTCAACAAATATTTAGTGAGGACGGGGCCTTGTTCTCAGGACCATGTTCTAGCAATGAACAAGACAAAGTCCTTGCCCTCCATGGCCTTACGTTCTAGTAGGGGTAACAGACAATATGCAAATCCACATAGAGCTGTGTAATGTAATATCACATAGTAATTATGACGGTTAGAAGAAAATGAAAGAAGGTAAGGCAGTAGATCCGTGACCTGGCGAGATTAGGCTGTTTCAGGTGGAATTGTCAGGGAAGGTGGCACTGAGCAGGGATATGAAAGAGGGAGAGGGTGAGACTTTGGAGTATCTGGTGGAATGGAGTTCCCGGGAGAGGGAACAGCAGGTGCAAAGGCTCTGCAGTGGGATGAAACTGGCGTATTTGAGGAGCGAGGTCAGCGTGGCCAGAGTGTACTGAACAAGGGGAGAGTCATAGGAATGAGGCCAGGGAGAGAGCCAGAAGCCAGATCCGCAGGGTCCTTACAGACAACGGTCCAGGGATTAGGTTTTGTTCTAAGTATAATAGGAAGTCATTTTTTAAAAAATCACTCTATCAGTTGTATGGAGAGTGGGCTATTGGTGAGCATGAGAGGAAGCGGGAAATGCAGAAGCTATTGCAAGATTCCCGGTGAGAGATGGGTGGACTTGACTGGGGCCAGTAATGGGGACATAGGAAGTAATGGGGATGGGGAGTATTTGGACAGTTGATGTGACTTGCAGATGGATGGATGAGGGATGTGGGTATCAGGACAACAGCTCTGTTCTAAATCTCCAGTTGGGGGATCCCACGGACCTCGGTCGTAACCCCCACTGCCATTCCCACCCCATTGCCCCAGAGTGACGAGGGTCCATGGCATTGGAGTCCACGGCCCCTTCATGAAGGTGGACGAGGAGCGAAGCCTTAAATGGCTTTCATAATTTAACATAAAAGTGGAAATTTTAAATGTGATATGTTTTCAGTAAAGAATAGGATAAAGATTTTGCTTACTTTGTAGCACCTTTAAAAAAACATAAAACAAAACAACACAAAAACCTTTCCTTAGCAACCTTTCAAAACCACAGCAGATGTTCCTTAGAAAAACAAAGTAAATTGCCGTTTTCAGCAAGAAGAGACCCATTATCGTGGGCTCACTACAAAGTTCATTATTTTGTGTATTGGAAAGACTGGGTTTAATGTAAGGTTTCTCCTCCTGGATCGGAATCCTAGACACAATCAGGACAGTTAATGGTGAAAAGGAGGCAAATAATGAAAAGTCCCATTTTCCTCTCCTCGGCCCTGGCATCTGAAATTTTAAATAATTTTCTTGTAGAAACAATACTCAGAGTTGGGTGGACTCGTTTTGGGTTTCCTGTTTCCTTTCCTTTTGTTCTGCGATTATTCCTTCCTTCCTCCCAGGCTGTTTATCAGATTTTTCCCCTGCAAAAAATAATTCGACATACTTTATGGTATCTAAATGTTTCTAAGACAACTATGTTATTGCTTTAGGATACTTTTTTTTCTTAATGTGCAAAATGGAAATAATGTGATTTTTGGGTGGGTGGGTGGGGGGGGGATCAACTATTTCTTGGTATTTTTTCTGAATAATTACCCCAGGAATCCGTTCTACTCTACATCAGCTGTGTCTTTGGATAGGTTCTTGTCCTTTAGGATTAACGGCCAGCCTGTGACTGGATACAGTTCATAGCTCTGAAGTTTAAGCTGATAGTAAAACTGTCAGCTCTTGTGTTGCACGAGGTTACGAAAGAGCGCATCCATGTTCAGAGCGCGCCGTCTCTAAAGCCAGTGTCGGTTTATTACGGAATGCTCGGACGGGACCAGTGAGGATTACGGGTTTCGTGTCTTACTGTTGTGTGGAGCGGATAGCTTTGCCTGTAGCAGGGTATCCATGGTTAGTTTTATGAATCTGAGTTGATAATAAGATCATCATTCTTCAGCAGACATAAATGCTGTTCAGATTTTCCTGTATTGATAAGAATGTAATTTAATAATGTTTTTTGCTTCTTCCAAAGAGGAAGACTTTTCCAGACTCTTTAGGACATAGGACTTTATGTCCTGGTCTGGAAGGGATCCTAAGGCTAAAACTTGGCTTTTGCCCACATCTGGCCGCCCTGGACCTGGTGCACTCATGTACTTCCTCAACATCAGTCATTGATGATCATCACCCACTTAGTATGTGTTGTTAGGATCCACCCAACAGGCTTGCAATGTTGTTTTTGTAACAAAGAAAGCAAGTGAGGCTCAGCAATGGCTCTCTCAGGGTCCACCGGAGCTACCAGCAGGACCAGTGCTCATGCCGGGGGAAAGGAGGCTACCACGTAGAAGACAGGGTAGCACTTTCCTTTAGAACATGTCCATCCTGTAAGGGAAGACCAAGGAGGTGAAGATAACGCCGTGTAAGCAAGAACCCTGACGGGACCTGAGCTGCCTGCCTCACATACACGCTGAGAGAAAGCCAGGAGAGCCACGAGCACCGGCCAGCCCATGGAGGAGATACCGGACTGGAATTTAATTAGTAATTATTTTGAATGTTCCTTTTCGGGGGAGGAGGGTTTAAGAGCTTGCCTTTGGTAGTAAAACTTGTGCTCAGCAATCCCAGATTTCTGAATATTATCCCTGCTGCCTTTCCCCCACCTCTCATCCTCTCACATAGTGACAATGAGGGGAGCTGAAGTTCATAGACAAAATTCCACCTTCTTCTGTTGGCCAGCTCTCTACAAGCATCAGGAATGCTATTCATGGCTCACAGTTTTATGTTGTTTTTAAACCACAGAACTTGTATCAGGATGCGTTTGGTTGAAGTAACAGAAAGCCAGGTTCAAATCGGCTCAAGCGATGCGGAAATTTCTTGGTTTTCCTAAGGTGGCGCCCCGAGATAGAGTGGTTCGGTGTTGGTTCGCTTGGCCGATTAGCAGGGTGATCCAGGACCAGGCTGTTCCCATGGGTCGGCTCTGCCTGCCACAAGGACCACTTCCTTCTGACTGGTCTCCTGGCGGGCCTAGCACGCTGCCGCGTGAGGACCCCCCCGCTTCCTCCTTCCCACCTGGTGTGTCCGATAGATCGGGCTTCCCACTGCTGCTTGCAAAAGAGAGGAAGGATTTTCCTAGAAGCCTCCAGTAGACAGACGCGGTTCACATCTCCATTCCTAAAGCAATTACTGGCAAGAGGGTGGGATTCCCTTAGACCTGTGGTCGGCAGACTGCGGCTCTCGAGCCACATGCGGCTCTTTGGCCCCTTGAGTGTGGCTCTTCCACAAAATACCACGTGCGGGTGCACACATACAGTGCGATTGAAACTTCGTGGCCCATGCGCAGAAGTCGGTTTTCGGCCTGGGTGAGTCTATTTTAAAGAAGTGACGTTAGAAGAAGTTTAAGTTTAAAAAATGTGGCTCTCAAAAGAAATTTCAATCATTGTCCTGTTGATATTTGGCTCTGTTGACTAATGAGTTTGCCGACCACTGCCTTAGACCGTGGATGCCTACATGTGCCTACACGTGAGCTGAATCCAGCTCTCCAAGCCACAGGCTGCCTCTGAGGGAGTGGAATTAAATGGTCACGGAGCCAAGGGCATGTCCGTTACAGGAAAACTCGGAGCCTCTGCATTTCCGGAGGTGCCTTGTTCTCCATCCTCCCACGCAGGACTCGGGGCTGGCCAGTAGTTTGATATGCAGTGCTACAAAATGAATTGCCTAAAGTTATTAGGGGCCTGGCAACAGACAATTTAAAAACATGGGAACATGCTCAGCCTCATTAGTAATCGAGGAAATGTAAATGGGGATTACAATGACACACTCTTTTACTTCCACTCAATTGGCAAAAATTAAGAAACCTGACAATACAAAGTGTTGGCGGCGATGTGTGTAGAGAAACAGATCACCTCAGGCACTGCTGGTGGGAGTATAATTTGGCCACTTTGGGGGGAAAGTTGGTGTTACCTTGTAAAACAGAAGATGCATATACCGTTTGATTTAAACTAAAGTGTATGTACTATATATGGTATATGTACATTTATAAGATATATAATAGCTAGAAAAAAAATTGCGATTTCTTCAGAATCATGTTTAGGAAGGCACAGATCAGAAGTAAAAAACAAATTTAAAAGAGGACTTAAATGAGCCTTCATCTGTGGTCAGAAGTGTAAGGTTTTAGTTTCTATAGCGATCAGTCAGTATTTGCCTTATTGCACATTTTTAATATATAATTTGGAAGAGGAATGCACAAGCCAGAGGGTTCCTTGGTCAGAGGGGATGGTGAGGAAGCCAGGTGGTGCAGCGCTGAGCAGATGAAGTGTAAGCTCAACAGCAGGGCCTGTTTGACTCAGAAATACAACAGATGAGCTTTAGTGCATTCGGCACACCTGTTTGGTGATTTCCACTTCTCCTTAACCCCCCCCCCCCCCCCGGGGCATTGATCCTCGGTGGGAAAACACCACAGCTCCTGTGGTTAATTAAGGGTTTCTACCAACTGAGCCTACGATGGAAGCTCTCAGTGGTTCAGTAGCAAGTCCTCTTTCAGGTGAAGGTGAGGCTTGTGGGGGCATCCACCTGAGTCAGCACCCCCCCCCCCAGCAGGAACGCTGAGTCTCACTCAAAGTGTAAACCCCACACTGAGCCCAGCGTTCAAGTCACGGTCTAACCCCAGTGACTGCATGGGACAGTGTGACTTTGTCACCCTCTCTCGATTGCCCCGTTAGTAAAGTGAAAGCGTTGAACTTGAGATTTCTGAGGTCTCTTTCCGATCCAACTCTGAGACTCAGGGAATCTCTTGATAAACAGCCCCACGGCCTGCTCACCTCTCCTAGTGTCGGGAGGCTGACGTTACCTGTCCCCTTGCTGACACTTCTCTGTGCTTGAGATAAGGCAGACCTCTGTAAGTCCCTGAGACATACTTCCCAGTCATCTTAGTTATATTCTAGGTGCCTCTCTCGAACTGTGCCAATGATAGTACACTTAGCAGTGACAAGCCAGAACCTTCCCAAGTCTCTCCAGAGTATGTGGATATAAAACTCAGATGGTGTGCGGAGACGTCCGCTAATTTTGCTGAGCTCATGTGCTCACTTGTCTGGGGGAGTGTTAGTGTAGCTACAGGAAAGCAGGCCCTCTGGACACTGGGCAGTAGATTCCTAATCTGTCCTTAGAATGACAGACGATTGGCCAGTGCCCCTAGCTGCCCGCTCTTAAAAGGTTCTCGTTCCTCAGTGTCCTGAGTCCTGCAGGCGCTGGGCACAAATCCACAGGCAGGCGCCTGACTTCTGTTCCAGTCTCTTCGCCCGCCTGCCCTGGGCAACCCGGCAGGTCCCGTGCCATTGAACCCTCAGCCCTAGCAGGATGGCCACGGTCCTCTTCGGGAACTTCCTTCTCTCGGCTTTCTGTGGCTGCTCTCTTGGATTCTTTTCCTACTCTCTGCCTACTCTTCTGTAGGCACGTTTCCGATTTCCTTCTCGGCCTGCCTTCCAAGGGTTGCTGCTTCCAGGTCTGCTTGGCCATCTGCAAAGGGGAAGCCAGTACAGCCGCTCTGGGGAGGGGCTTGCAGGAAGCAGAGATGGGAGGGTCGCCAGGGTGATGGGCCTGTGCAGACCGCAATGGGCTCACCAGCCCATGTCACCTCTTCCGTGTGACACAGCGCCCTGCCAGCCAGCCACGCCCATCTGTGGGCCGGACACGGCCTCCAGGCCCCAGGCGTCTGTCCTCAGGAACCTCGCTGCTTCAGCCACCACAGCTCTACCGCTTCCTGCCCGTGTCTCTGCCATTTCCTTGAAAACTTCCTCTTTTTTAGTATTAAAGGTGAGATAAGTGCACATGTAATAGTCCCTGCAGTAGGTCTGATGATTAGCCTCGCCTTAGAGTTAAGGAACCTCCAGCAGAGGGAGGTGAGGTAACTTGCTGAAGTCACAGAGCAAGTACGCGTGAGCCAGGATTTTGACACTGTCACCTTGACCGGGCTCGGCACCTGTGGCTGCCCCGCTGTCTCGGGTGGGCTCCCTGCCAGGCTGACTTGTCCCCCAAGAGCCGTCTCCGCAGCTCACGGCTGCACATCCTTCTGGAAGATCAGCAGCTCTGCTCTCAGTTTGCCCATTTCCTCCCTTAGGATTTTCTGTGCTACGTAGAACACAGTGTGTGGTTCATAACACACACACACACACACACACACACACACACACACACACACACACACACTCTCACACCTTGGGCTGCTTTGGGGAAAGAGAGTGATAATAAATTAGCTGCTCGTTTAGAAGTGGGTAGATTTGTTGGAACAGATCATGTCTGTCTTTTGATGTCTGTATTTTCTAATTTGTGCACTCATTAGAATTTAGGATTCAGCTACTCTAAACATTCTTAAAGTGTTCTCATCATCCTTACTGAGGAGTTACATATTCCACACGTTCCAGTGAAATATTTTCCCAGGAAAAGCTTATGTTTCTGCCTTTGTGTACAAGTAGGATTTCACCATCAGTAACAAGTTCAAAAGAACCCAGAAAATAAACAAAATCCTCGTGTTTGGGAACATGGAACCAGGCGTGTGTGTAACTTGCATCAGCTCCCCAGGAGCGTTTACCCCGGACCCCACTAAGTAACGGAGCCACTGCTAAGTGAAAGCATCGTCGGTGCCGTTCCTCTTGAGGAGACGTTGGCTGGGGCGCCAGGAGAGCGGGCCCCGCGTGTTCTTGCCGTTAAGCACAGATTGCTCTTAATAGCGCACTGCTCTCGGTAAGAGGAAAGCGGAATGGACTCTTCAGCACCATTCCCCTTCTCCCGGAGCCATTAGCTTCCATCAGAGCCCGGAAATCGTAGGACCTGCCATTGGTGTGTCTGCAGAAAAGATGTTTCACAGCTGAGACTGTGGCCGTGGCTCCCAGACCCGTCAGGAAAGCCGGTGCTGGTCATGTAAAGAGTCGGGTTCTGGAGGCGACTGCAACCGGTCCATTTTAGATTCGGAACCACCGTTGTCTGGATGACCAGCAGGGGAAGGCCTAGGGGCCAGGCGCTCTGTGGTCCCGGCACGCCCCTCTCAGCTCTTCCTCTGTAAAAGCCAAGGACTCACCTGGTGTGTGGCATCAGACAGGCATCGACAGGTGCCCCTGGAGCCTGTCGCTCTGCTAGGTCCTAGGGGTGAAAGCTAACCACCCGTCCTGATCAGACAGAGAAATAAGAAAGTCAGCAATGAGACTGCAGTGGGGAACATTCCAGATCTAAAATGCTGAGTCTAATTGAGGTGCGTGATCCTTCCAGAACTTGGGCTTCCCTGGGGCCCAGCCCAGCCCTGTTCTGGACTTGGGGGTGGCCCTTCCCCATTCTGACCAGATGGAGGCCCGGCAAGGAGGCTCAGCTGGTTCCCTCCGTTCCGGCCCGTGATGTGCTCAGGCTGTCTCAGCTTCTAGGTCTTTCCTTCCCAGCTGTCAGGCACCCAAGTCCTATGACATATGTAATGATCCAGCCAAGAGCCCACACGGGGAGTCGGGTCTCTTTTGCTTTGTTTTGTGGTTTGGAGTCAGACGTCACGGCGAAGTGTGCGTTACAGCAGCCCATCACAGAGGGCGGCCTCAGACAGTCCCGGCGCAGCCTGGAGGAAAGGCTTCCGTGATTTTCCCTCCGAACCTCAGCTTCCGAGCAGGAGGCTGCACAGGTGTGAGAAGGGTCCCCTGCCTCCCGGAGAGGTGGGGCTCAGGGAGGGTGGGTGCCAACGTGAGCTCTCGGGGTGGGGGTGGGGGTGGGGCTTCAGCTTCCACAGTCACATCTCTCCCTCCAAGGAACATGGGGAGCAGCCACGATTCCTCGGTGGACGCGTCAACCCCCCAGTCCACATGCAGAATGGTGCTTTAGCAGCTCTCAGGGCACATAAAGGGGAGGATTTGAGAAGGTTGCATGAACCTAACTAACCTGACATTGCCTGAGTGCGTAACAGATGGCGCTGAGGATCTCACAGCCCGGGCCGCCCTGGCACCCGGCTGTGCCCTGAGGTGGCCCCGGGTGCTTTGCCCTTTCACTGCGACTTAGCTGTCGTGGACAGGTTGCGTGGTGACTCTGCTTCATCACCTGCCCTGATTCCTACACACAAGACTTTGTGACAGTTCAGTGCAGTCTTCGGGTCAGGTCCCTGGACCGAGTCATTCGGTATGTGAGTTCCTGCCTTTATAAATGTGAATATCATGTCAAAGCTTTCACAACTAAAAGTGAGAAATCCCGCCATCAGACAGACTTAGACCTGATACATCATCTCCAGTTAAACTCCGATGTTAACGAGAAACGGGTGAGTCTGTGTCGCCAACAGGAGTGGACTGGACGGTGTCCCAGCTCTCCTCGGGGGAGTCGGCCTGTGCTCCCGTTCCCCGCTGCTGTGATCCGAGAGAAGAAACTGACACGGGAAACAGGCGAGGACAAGGCCGTGCGGCAGCCTCATTTGGGGTGGTGTTGACTTTAAGGAAATTATTTCTGGTCTCAAAAAGCTGCCCAAATCATTTTAAAATGATGTTTTTGCTATTTAAAAGTAATTTTTTATGCTTCCTAAAAGCCTACTTACTGTACGTTGTTTTTTCTTTTCTTGCCTTCCACTTCCTTTACCTTCTCCCCACGCCCTTTCCTTCTGTCCATAGGAAAAGGGCTTAAAGCAGAAGGGACTTTAAACTGTCAGGCTCCGGGCGGTACTTCCAGGCCACGTTCTAAGGAGGCTGCGTGCGTCTCTGCGCTCCCACCCATTCTCGCATTCTCCCTCCCCCCTTGCCCTCCCTCCCCCTCCCTCTCCCTCTCCCTGTCCTCCTTCCTTCTCTCTGAAGTCTTAGGGGCATCTGTCCATGTGAATCTACAAATGCTATTGTGAACGTGCCTTTATTTGATTACTAGTGGGGTTGGTGGCGTTTCATTTTCTTCTGTTGTGGAGTCCTTCCCTGCCCTTTGGGGGCCGTCTGCTTTGCTCTGCTTTATGGTGTGTGTGATGTGTGATGTGGGATCCAGAATGCCTTTCTCTGCTCGTCCCCACCAGCAGCCTCTCAGTGGAAGAGCCCTGGCCCGTGCCTGTGGAGTGCTCTTATCTGCGGCCGGCACTGCTGCTGACATGTTTTCCTTCGTGTCACCAGGAGGGTCTAAGGAAATGCAAAAGGGGAAATAGATGTTGGTGGCGTCTTGCACAGGATTAAAGAAACACAGCGGGTAAAAAAAGAGAGTTCAGAGGATCTTCAGGAATGCCTGAGGGCTTATTTGCGCTCACTTTATGAACTTGTGTTTATTTGCAGTTTTTAAGGAGGTAGCCATTTTTCAGCTCCCTCGTTTAATTTTAAGGTCTCCCCTGTGGATAAACATATGCTTTCTCTTTTTACGTATTAAGAAGTCAGATTGTCCCGGTCATTGTTTCTGTGAAGTTTTCCCGTCGCCTTGAACATAGCCACTTGGCCCACGGAAAGGTAACTCGGGCTTCAGTTAAGCAGAGACAGAGCCCAAACGAATCATTCGTGAGTCTTCCTTCTCTCCGGAGGGACCCCTGTGTGCCACTCGGCTAGTCAGAGCACGTCACAGGGGGAACGGATGTTCAGGATCTACTCTGTGCACTGGGGTGCCATTCCCTTCACTGGAGGAAGACGAGGATTCCGTTTTACTTGGCATATACAGTGTCCAAATGCAGTCTGTGCCTGAGAGAGTCATGTGTGCTAGTCAGCGATTGCTGTGTAACAAATCACCCCAGAACTTAGGAGCTTAAAACAGCAAACGCCTATTACCTCATATTTCTGGGTCAGAAATCCAGTGCAGCTGAGCTGTGTCCTCTGGCTCGGGGAGTCGCACAGGCTGCCTTCAAAACAGGGCTGGGGATTCCGTCACCTCAAGGCTTGCCTGGGGAGGGTCTGCTGCTGAGCTCACTCACCAGGAGCCTGCTGGCCGGAGGCCACCTCCGTCCTGAGCCGGGCCACGGAGCCTCTGAGACCGTTCACAGCTGCCACCAGTCTGCCTTCTGAGAGAGCCAGCGGGAGAGTGAGAGGAAGCCGGAGGGACATTGCTATGACTTTTGCCACCTAATTCTGGACGTGATACCCATTACTTTTGCCATTTTCTAGAAGCAGGACCCTAGGCTCAGCCTCACTCCCGGTGACTGTGACTACCTTGGAGGCAGGGATCACTGGAGCCCTCCAGGAGTCCACCTACCGTACTGTGGATTGTGATTTATAACAGGAAATATGTATTTGGCCTTCGTCTACCATTTCTGGCTCATAGCTTCCAAAACCCTTGAATTTCCAAAGTGATGAGGGGGAACAAAGGTGTGTTAGTTCGTTAGTGAGGTGCCTTTGGACAGCACCTAAGGGTGGGGGCTGGTCCCCAGGAGGACCACCATGTGATCAGAGGTCCCACCTCTGACCTCGGGGCGGGGAGAGGAGCTGGAGGTTGAATCAGTAATGCCTATGTAATGAAACTTTCACAAAACTCCAAAGGACAGGGTTCTCAAACCTGTAAAATAAGCACCAGATTTAAGATTTGAAGCCAGCTGGCCTGATTCCACTGTCTAAGGACCTCCCACTAACACCATGGAACTTTCCATGGCGCTCTCTGTACCCCCTGCCCTCCGATTCTAGTGTGGAACTGAGTCAGGTTCTTCTCTTAACTGTCGGTCCACTTGGTCTCAGGCGGCTCCGGACAAGGCTGGGGATGCGATGGTACCCCCTCAGTCTCTTCCAAAACCTCCTTCTTACTCTCCCATTGGCCTTGGCTCTCCTTCTCCTCCTCCTCCTCCTCCTCCTCCTCCTCCTCCTCCTCCTCCTCCTCCTCCCTTGTAAAATATATTTTCATTGATTTCAGAGAGGAAGGGAAAAGGAGAGAAAGCTAGAAACATCAATGATGAGAGAGAATCGTTGATCGGCTGCCTCCTGCATGCCCCCCACTGGGGACCGAGCCTGCAACCCACGCATGTGCCCTTGACCAGGAATCAAACTATGACCTTCTGGTTCATAGATTGATGCTCAACCACCGAGCCATGCTGGCTGGGCTGCCTTGCTGTCTTTCTTCTTCATGCAGCAGTTGTTTCAGCTTTTAGGAGTCATGCCCACCCTCAGGCTCCCGGATGGGGAAGGGGCTTCACTAGCTGCCCCCGATTTGCACCAGCCACGAAGTGGCCCCTCTCCTCCTCCCTCTTCAAAGACTGTGCACCCATCTGCTTTGATGAGACTGGGGCGTGTGCACCACGCCGGCTGAGAAGCTGGTTCCCCACGTAAGGCCTGAGCTGACAGACAAATTACTTACGACCTTCGGGAGCTGGGCCCTGGAGGCCTCCAGCCTGGGCAGACAGTGGCTCTATTTCCTGGCTCACGGCGCGGTCCAGGGGTGTGGGGAGCGGGCGGGGCAGCTGGGGAACGTTGCGGCACTGGGGCAGCGTCTTTAGCCGCCGGCGCGGGAGTGCGTTTCCGAACAGGTGCCCGGGTACACACCTGCCTTCCTCGGAGGTGTTCAGTGCTCTCGGGGTCACAAGCCCCTCGGAGCATCTGTGGACCTTCTCTCCATAGACGGGATAAGACACGGCGCCGAAGTGTCACTGAGCCTCCCGAGAGCTGGGCAGCCGGAGGGCAGGTTCCACCGGCGAGGCTGGCTGCCTCAGTGTCCCCACGCCTCCCGGACGCTGGGCTCCTCCTGCCTGCTCTGGAGGAGGGAGCGCTCGGCATTGGTAGCAGCAGTGGCTGTTCCTTGGTCAGTGGGTCCTTTCCTGGAGGTCCTGTCCCAGAGCTCTGCTCCGAGAAGCACGTCTGCACAGCCTGCCGCTGTTTTCAGACGGCACCGCAGCCTGTCGTCCTGAGCGGCTCAGCGGCCTGCTTCCCACCGAGGGCCGCTCTGGCCGAGAGTCTCCAAGAGCCGCCAGAATCAGCACTCCGCCCGAGGTCTGCCCTGAGCATGGAGGCGCGGTGAGCGCGTTGGGAAGCCTTCTTTCCGGGCGCCCTGCGCGGCGGACCTCTGTGTGGCGACATCATGAAGTCTCACCAGGGCTTCCGACCTGAAGTGATGCTTCTTGGCAGCCACGTGACAGCCCTCCCAGGCTGTGGTCTCTGGAGACGGGGAAGGCCGTTCTCAGAATGTGACTGTCTTTGGATGCACTCGTTCTGCTGTTCAAACCAACTGGCCAGCGTGGCCCACTCCCTGGATGAATGAGGTCTGACTCGGGGCCGCCTCTCCGCCGTTCCCTCTCTGTTCTCCCTCTCCCCTCCCAGGAAGCGTCTGGGGCGCCAGGGACAGGGCAGGGACTGAACAACCTGGAGAGACCCCTGTCCTGACAGTGGAGCGGTCCAGGTAGGTCTGAGAAGACTCTGCATATCGCTCATCAGTCGGCCATGGAGGCCTGGACACAGTGAATACGGGGAGGTTTTGTGTCCTTGTCCACGTCTTTCCTCTTAGCTGGTATACCTACTGCTTATTTTTTTGTTATTGAGTTATAGGATTCATTTATAGATTCAGTGCAATTCCTATCAAAGTACCGATGTCATTCTGCTCAGAACTAGAACAAATAATCCTAAAATTTATATGGAACCACAAAAGACCCCAAATAGCCAAAGCCATCCTGAAAGAAGAACAAACTTGGAGGCATCATGTTCCCAGATCTCAAACTATATGACAAAGCTATAATAATCAAAACAGTGTGGTACTGGCACCAAAAAACAAAACAAAACAAAACAAAAACACACACACAAAAAAACAGACACCATAGATCAGTGGAACAGAATAGAAGCCCCAGAAATAAACCCTCGCTTATAGGGTCAATTAACCTATGACAAAGGAGGAAAAAATAATGACAGTCTCTCCAACAAGTCGTGTTGAAAAAACTAGACAGATAACATGACAAAAAACATTAAAATAAAACTGGACCACTCTCTTACACCATATACAAAAATAAACGCAACATGGGTCAAGACTTCAATGGAAGGCCCGAAACCATAAACCTCCCAGAAGAAGACAGCGGAAGTAAACCATCTAACATCAGTCTGAGTAATACCTTTTTGGACACATACCCTCGAGCAAGAGAAACAAAAGAAAAAACTAAACGGGACTACATCGAACTAAAAAGCTTCTGCACAGCAAAGGAACACAACAAAACGAAAAGGCAACGTGCTGACTGGGAGAATCTGTTGGCAAATGCTGCATCCGATAAGGGGTCGATAGCCACAACATGTAAGGAACTCGTACAACTCAATCACAAAGAGCCAGTCGGGGCAGAGTAGTGCTGGCTTTCCTCCCGCTGCTTACACACTCGTCAGAAGCCTTTGGCTTCCTGGAATTTTGAATCAAACTCAAAATCGCTTGGCAAAAACTCTGAAACACCAGTTTTCCCTCATAAGCCCTTGCACATTCCTAATGGTAGATGGGTGTATCGGGCTGTTTACACACTTGGATTTGACGCCTGTATTTGTAAACTACAGTTTCCCAGGTGCTCTGTCTATAACTGGGTCTGTCTGGGTGGTCTGGGGACCCCCGAGTTAACAGGCCTGCAGGGAAGCACCAGGTTCCCTAGGACTGGGCCCTGTCCGTGGGGTGGGTCCTCCGCCTTCTTCCCTTCGTGAGCCTGGAAGCTGCCGTTGTCCAATAAGAAAGCAGACGGAGATGGTTGTAACAATGAGCCTGTAGCCCTGACCGGTTTGGCTCAGTGGATAGAGAGTCGGCCTGCGGACTCAAGGGTCCCAGGTTCGATTCCGGTCAAGGGCATGTACCTTGTTTGTGGGCACATCCCCAGTGGGGAGTGTGCAGGAGGCAGCTGATCGATGTTTCTCTCTCATCGATGTTTCTAACTCTCTATCCCTCTCCCTTCCTCTCTGTGAAAAATCAATAAAATATATTTTAAAAAAACACACACAAAAGCAAACAAGCAATGAGCCTGCGGAGCTTTTGATGATGTGGTGAATCATCTTTACAGCCTGCAAATTTATGAGCGGAGTTCCACTCTCACCCAGCCCTGCTCTCTGGGTCTGAGTTATTCCTTCCAGGTTTCTCTTGTTACATCCCCCACTTTGGCCCCTGACCCTGTGTATTTTCATTTCCTCCTTCCATGTCATATTGGTAGGTTATGATTACGCGCCATTACTAAGAAGGAGCTTTCAAACACGGGGTGCTGCCGTGGGGTGTCTCGTAGAGGAATGGCGCTCTTAGGAGCTTTATGAAATCGTCTTCCTGTTATTTCCCCATTCTGGCCTTGTGAGTGGATGCTCTTTCCGCATCTCCTTTCCCCTCGATTTGTCTCCCCGTAATGTACTCAGCATTGCCCTGCAATGGTACATTGCTGTGTATGTGATTAAGGAGCAAACCATAAAGTTAATGGTGTTTATGTCCCTGCCTATAAATGAAAAATACATTTATTTTTACAGTGACTCATACGCAAAGGAGGAAGATCATTTTTATTATAACCCTTACAACCTCCATTCTTCACAAAGCTACGCTGTTGTTGTTTCAGACGTGTGAGTCACTGGCTCAGATTATTTCACTTTATGATCATTCGCCTTAACTGTTTATTATGGAAGTGCAGGGCAATGAAGACCCTGAAATTTAAAATAATAGGTTAACCGTGGGATTTCTGGAGCACAGAAACCCGCGAGGATGCAGCATCAACGAAGCAAGGCCACTTACGCTTCCTGTACAGCACTCTTTGCCGACCTCGTTTTGATGTATAAAGAATAGCATTAAGCTTCCACAGAACACAAGCACCAGGCCCAGGCCATGTTGTAGTTATGGGTCCTGAGCCACAATTAACAGGGTTTTTTTATTTTTTATTTTTGGTCTGTGCATCCATTTGCAGGCAAAATATTAACAGATGACTCAGATGGTTTTGACATGGAAAAGGATTCTCCACTTTTCGTTCCCAAGGCCTCTTGGTTTTAATGTCTGCTACATCTTGTTAATATTGTTTTGGTTTTGTTTTTTAAGGAAAGCTAATCTTTCCCCAAAGAATGTCCTGTGGAAAAAACAGAGACTAGCTACCCGATAATGAAATCCAGATTTCCTATCTGAAATGTTTAAGAAGTTAGTTTAGTCCCAGGATTCTGTCCAAGGAACCAGTTTTACGTCAGATTACAGCATGTGAGGCGGTCAGCCTCTGACCATGAAAGCAGGAGTACTGGCAGCATTGCTTCTGGGACGTCAGTATCTGATGGCAAAATAATTCTGTCATAGTTGATGACAAAACACACTAATTGCATGGTGTCCGGTAATATGGCACCCAGCAAACAGTTCCACCCTTCATGTATGAAGATGGAAGCACACATAATTGTTTTTCCTAAAGATTTGAGAAGATACCCAGCAGGCGTGGCTCAGGGATTGAGCATTGACCTATGAACCAGGAGGTCACAGTTCGATTTCCAGTCAGGGCACATGCCCAGGTTGTGGGCTTGATCCCCGGTGTGGGATGTGCAGGAGGCGGCCAATCAATGATTATCTCTCATCACTGATGTTTCTCTCTCTCTCTCCCTCTCCCTCTCTGAAATCAATGCGTGTGTGTGTGTGTGTGTGTGTGTGTGTGTGTGAGATTTGAGAAAATTGCCATTGAAACTGGAAAAACTGCTTCCCATCCTTGGCAGTGCTTCATTTTCTACTCGTTACCTGGAAGGCCCTTCTTCACCTCTAATGCACAGGGAGCTGACAGTTTATAGTAGACGTTCAATCTTCACATGGAAACTCAGCTCGCAGGGATGTGCGTGGGAGGCGGGGCCGCTCCGAAGGCTGCGCATCCTGTGAGCATTTGTCTGGTCTGGGGCCACCATCGCCCGTCCTTTTCTGCTGTGAAGTGCGTGCTTTCGCATTCTCGTGCTCTCCCTCCAGCCACCTTCCCGCTGAGCTGCAGGAAGACTGCGCGGCCCTGGCTGTATGTAGGTCACGGCCCCTCAGACGGAAAGAGGCCTCCGCGTGGTGTTTATCGCTGTGGCAGCTGCAGCCTCAGCTTGCATCAAACCCAGAGCCGCAGGGAAGGAGGGCTCCTCCTCGCAGATGCCACTCGGGATCGGAGCTCCCAGCACAGTCGCTCAGAACTGGGAAGGAGCCATTTCGAGGGGTCTGGACCCGGGCTGGGAGTTTTCTTCTCTTTGTGGTGCCCTGGCTGTCACGCCCTGCAGCGGCTGAGGGCGGGCTGGCTGAGCTCCCCCACGGGCCTGGCCTCCTCTGGAGGTCTAGCGATCTGTCAGTCTGTCATGGGCAGGTCCGCTTGCTGCCGCCTCTTTACCAGAAGGACTGCACACGTGCCCTGCTTTTCCTAGCAGCCGCTCGAAGGGGAGGGTGTAGCTCTGGCCTCAGGGTTTGCTGAGGGGCGTGGATCCTGCAGCTTTTGTAAAGAGCATTGTCCAAAATTCCAAGGAGAAACTGACGTGGTTCTTTGTCACATGGAGGCTGATAGGACAGGGGACTGTACCAGGTTGTACCAACAGGAGATGTTTCATCTGCTAGAACTTCAGCGTGTGGAGGGGTTAGAGGTTCAGGTTAATGCCGGGACCGTGTTCACTTACATGCTCAACTCAGGGAACTAAGGAGAGTCCACACCTTGTAACTCGGCCACGGAAGCCTCCTGGACGGGCAGAGCCTCTGCACCTGTGGGAAGGAAGTCATGGGACCCAGCAAGCTTGGGAGACAGAGAAGCGAGCCCGAGACACAAGGCACCTTGTTGAGGTTGAGGGCCTGGCTGACGCCACTTTCCTCTTCTCCGTGTTACAGTGAAAGTCAGTCGTGGGTCCCGTTCATTGAGTTCCTCAACAAGTGTTTGTCAGCACCTGTCGTGTATGGCGCGTTGTGCCGGGTCTCACCCGCGGGACTTCCAGCCCAGCCAGGCCCTGAGGCATGTCCACAAATAGCCACAGGCCCCCAGGGAGGGCGAGCCAGAATGTCAGGAGGTTCAGACAAAGAAGCCATCACTTCTGTCTGGGGATGAGCAAGGCCAACTCCTCACAGCGTCTTTACAGGAACGTGAACGTTGGGGATGTGTTATGGAGCCTAGATGGGCTGGGTGGGCAGGGGGCTGTTTGGGAAGGCTGAGAGGCCCGCTTGCCCTCGAATGTGAGAGAAGGGGAGTGGGACGGAGGAGGAGGAGGAGGAGAGCTGAGACGGGCACGTGCGATAGGCTATGGATGGCAGACCAGGAGCTGGAACGTGATTTGGCAGGAAGAGGGGTGGTGGCAGGCTCCTGAGCGGAGCCGTGGCACAGAGCCGGCAGTGTGTGGGCAGACGGAGAGGGGAGCCTGTGGTGGGCAGAGGGCCGAGGGGGCTGCTCCAGCTGTCCCCCGGCGAGGGAAGCCGGAGCCAAGGAAGTGAGTGCAACCCAGGTTTCGGACAAGACAGGAACGGGGGGGGGGGGGTGGGGGGGGGGTTGGGGGGCGAGGGGCAAAGAGATGTGGGAGGGAGCCCGGCCGGAGTGGCTCGGTGGTTGAGTGTTGACCTATGAACCAGGAGGTCACGGTTCGATTCCCGATTAGGGCACATGCCCTGGTTTTGGGCTCGATCCCCAGTAGGGAGCATGCAGGAGGCAGCCGATCAGTGATTCTCTCTCATCATTGATGTTTCTATCTCTCTCTCCCTCTCCCTTCCTCTCTGAAATCAATTAAAAAAATATTTTCCCAGTAGGGAGCATGCAGGAGGCAGCCGATCAGTGATTCTCTCTCATCATTGATGTTTCTATCTCTCTCTCCCTCTCCCTTCCTCTCTGAAATCAATTAAAAAAATATTTTTTTAAAAAGAGAGAGGTTGGGCCCTAGTTGATTTTGCTTAGTGGAGAGAGTGTCAGCCTGTAGACTGAAGGGTCCCAGGTTCAATTCCGGTCAAGGGCACATGCCCGGATTGTGGGCTCGATCCCCAATAGGGGCGTACATGAAGCAGCCGATCAGTGATTCTCCCTCTCCCTTCCTCTCTGAAATCAATAAAAATATATTTTTTAAAAGAGAGAGAGAGAGAGGTAGAAGGGTGGGCTCTGGGTAGAAGGAGGGCAACGGTGCCTCAAGGGCAGTACACCTGTGGGGGCTCTGAAGAACTCACAGGCTCAGAGTGAGGCTTAAATGTCTGGGAGACCCCCAATACGAAAGCCACCTGGGATGGAGCTGTTCACATCAGCACTTGCCAGCCCCCTTCCCGCCCTGAGCCACGGAGGGCCAGACTGCACCTGCCAGATGGGTGCGAGGAGGAGGTTTACCTCATCGAGTTACAAGTGTCCACGTTCACTGCGACTGTGCCCTTGGAGTTCCCTTCATCTCATGGCCGGGAAAGCCCTGGGCCCGCGTGTTCATGCAGGGGCAGGGGCAGGGGCAGGGGGCAGGGCAGGGGCAGGGGCCGGGGCAGGGGCAGGAACAGCTCTGAAAGGGAGACGGAGAAAGCTGTGTTTCAGACTCACGTGTTGCTCCCACTGCAGCCCACTGTGGAGTTCGAGTTCGGTGCAGTGTATGTGTGACTGTTATTGTCAGTTTATGTTGAATCTGTAAAGGGAAGACGGGCATTTTCTGACCAGACGTTTATTCTCCACGTGTCTCAGGTGGAAATGCCAGCTCTGCACTAGCCCCCGTGCGGGGGTGCCATCCTTTCCAGTCTCCCCCCTTGTTGTCGGACTCCTAGATGCAGGAAAGTACTCCTGCGACAAATCCAGGGTATACCCTGAGTGCTGTTTGCCACTTCTTAAATCCTTATTTAACCTGAAGCTTTTCCGTTTTCATTCATTTTAGAGGGAGAGGGAGATGGAGAGAAACATTGATGTGAGCCGAAACCGGTTTGGCTCAGTGGATAGAGCGTCGGCCTGCGGACTCAAGGGTCCCAGGTTTGATTCCGGTCAAGGGCATGTACCTTGGTTGTGGGCACATCCCCAGTAGGGGGTGTGCAAGAGGCAGCTGATCGATGTTTCTCTCTCATGGATGTTTCTAACTCTCTATCCCTCTCTCTTCCTCTCTGTAAAAAATCAATAAAATATATTTAAAAAAAAAAAAAAAGAAACATTGATGTGTGAGGGAAACATGGATTGGTTGCCTCCTGTACACGCCCTGACGGGGATTGCACCCAAGACCTTTCGGTGTATGGGACATTTCCACATACTGAGCCACCCAGCCAGGGCAGCAATGATCGTTTTTATATAGAGCATAGCTCTATATCTTTTTTAAAATATATATTTTTATTGATTCCAGAGAGGAAGAGAGAGGGAGAGAGAGATAGAAACATCAATGATGAGAGAGAATCGTTGATCGGCTGCCTCCTGCACGCCCCCTACTGGGGATTGAGCCCACAACCCAAGCATGTGTCCTTGACCGGAATCAAACCCGGGACCCTTCAGTCTGCAGGCCAGCGCTCTATCCACTGAGCCAAACCAGCGACGGCAAGTTTTTTATGTCTCCTTGCTCTCTTTGCCAAATTTGCTCTCCTATGAGAATCCCTGAGGATGTTAAAAAGGCTCCACGTATCTGGGAGTTTGGGCGGGCCGCATTGGAGCAGGAATGACAGTGGTTTTTTATGGTTTCCCATGAATCCTGTGAAGAGAAGTCACACCCCAGTCCGGATGAGGTGACACGATGTTGTTTGTTTGTTTTGCTCAGTTTCTGCAGGTGGTCGGTGTGGGGGAGGAAGAGATGTTAGAAATGTCACATATTTTTGTCTCTGAATCACATGACTCTTTTGGAGGCCACCCGCCTGGTCGTGTTTGGGGTCACCGTCCACCTTCTGAGAGTAGTCGGGACGCCTCTGGGTTTCCTCAGAGCAGGGATCAGGCGAGGCCTTGGGCCTTCAGTGCAGTGACCATCCTTAGTCCACGTCACCGTCCTCCTGAAGGCCCGGCCTCTGACTCGCTGGTGTCTGGCCCTGGCAAAGGGGGTCATGGCCTGTGGTCCTTGAGGCCTGGACATCGCCTTGCCATCCCATCAGGCACCTTACCACCCCCCCCCCCGCCCCTGTAAGCACTGCACGGGAGTGGGGTGCTGGTCCCCAACACCCCCACGACTGAGCCCAGTCGCCTCCTCATCCTTCTCCAGCCCCTGTTTCGCCTTCAGCACCTGGAAGAGGGTCACTGATGAGGTGGAGCCTCTGGGAGGCGCTCCTCACTCGAGCTGTGACAACTCCACGACTCCGTGCTGTGCTCCGCGGCACCCCCATGGCACTGAGCGTGGTGACAATAGATGGCAGACCCCATCCTTCCCTCAGCTTCAGGCATCGAGCGGATTCTCACGCGGCCTCTCTCGCCCTCTGTGGCGCCAAGGGGCAGCAGCAGTGGGCCAGGGCGTGGTGCGCACAGCTGCCCTGGCTCCCGGCCCCCGAGCCCTGCTGGCCTAGACTGGAGTCTGTCCCAAGGACCCCTTTCCCGGCCCCCCGCCGCCCGGCTGCCTGTCAGCTCCCGGCTGGAGGACAGTGAAGGGGCTTCCAGAGCGAGCTGGCCGTGCGCCGCCATGGGAGCTCCAGTGCCTTCCGGAAGAGCAGGCGGTTAGAACAGCCCGGCCACCGAACCCCTTCATTCTTCCTGGAAACGGGTTGCAAGTTCATTTCCGTAGCTCATTAACCTCTTTTAATAGATAAGCTCCAAAAGATTGATTAAAAAAAATGTTTTTTGCCTTTTGAGGATGAATCTGCATTTCTCAGCATTTGGTGCCCCAGGTTGCGTGACCCATGAGGAAAGGCCAGCTCAGTCTGGTGTCTCCAGGGACGGGAGGGAGATCACAGATCCATGGCTGTCTGTACATCCGGGGTGATCGGACAGCAGGGTTGTTCCATTCTCCCGCCAGCCTCTTTGCTGGTGGCGCTGTGGGAGCCGCGGGCCTGGCTGGCTGTGGCTGGGAAGGGAGGGTTGCACCGTCTGCGGGAGAGAATGGCAGGCCTCCCCAAATGTAAATGCTCAGCATAGATGAATTTTTAATGGAAATCAATTTCGCTTCTCCAAAGAAGCCTTTAGCTTGGAAAATCTAGACCGCGGACTGTTGATTACTGACGTTATCTTTCCTTTCTCCCCCCTCCCGCCTTCCCACCTGCTGGCAGCTGCCCGTACCTCGCAGTGAGAATCACCCCTGCCATTCCCGTGGTTGGTGGCATCCTGTTCTTCTTTGTGATGGGGACCCTGCTTCGCACCAGCTTCAGTGACCCCGGAGTCCTTCCGCGAGCCACGCCTGATGAAGCCGCCGACCTGGAAAGGCAAATAGGTAACGCTGAAGACCTGCCCTCACCTCGGTCCCCTCCCGCCCGTGCTCAGCTCAGCCGCAGGGGCCCTGCGAGAGGGCCAGGGCGCTGACGGGACGAGGCGCTGCGGCGGAGTCCCCGAAGCCTTCACGCACTCTGTCCGCGGGAGGACCTGAGTAGAAGGTGGGATGGAAGGTGGCCAGAGGTAAGACAGGGCGGGTGCCCCTGCCCTGCGGCGGCCTGTGGTGCCGCTCACCCAGCATCGCCACTGAGCGCCGTTTCCTGCTGTCCCCAGGAAACCCAGGTCCGCGCAGTCCCGAAGGCCTGCGGTCGGTGCCTGTGCTCCGTTCTTTGTGATCGTCGTAGCCTAACTCTGGTCCCGTCGTAGGAACCCGGAAACTGAGACTAAACTGTAAACTAAACCTGAAGCTGCTGGCTCATGTCTCCGGCCGGGGACCAGAATCTCTTTCTTTCATGAAGAGATAACACAGAGACGTATCTGTGATCTGTGTATTGAGATGACAGCTTTAGTCTTCCTGAGATAACGAAATCCTATGGTGAAAAGTTTACCGCAATCCACTTGAAAGCTATTGAAACAAATCCCAATCCCTCGCACAACCAACCTTTAAAGTCCTTTTTTCTGTTAGATGGGAGCTTTTTCCTGAAGTGTGCATTTGTGAGCTTGTAGCTTTGCGGGGCAGGAGTGGCAGAGGGCAGTGGGGGCTCTAAGAATGTTAGGTGACGCATGAGAAACCATGGCAGACGTCCTATCTCTGTCCCCCCCCCCCCCCCGCTCCCCCGCCCCGATGCCCGGGCATCCGGCCCAGCCTCACTCGGCTGAGAGATCCCCATCGCCACAGGGAAATGGGATCCAGGTCTGGGCCTCAGTAGATAGCGTCTGCTCTGGTCTGCCATCCCCGGCACTGAGGCACAGCTGTACCCTTCTCTGAGCTCCCGCCTCCATCCACCGTCTCTGTCCCCGCGAGGAGAGCAGTCAGGGAGCCGATAGTGGGAGTGCGTGGGGAGATGTCAGGTGGGGAGCAGCCTTCCTGTGTCCTGAGGCAGGGAGGAGGGGGAGGAAAACCCCTTTCTTCTGCTGGGGAGAGAGACATCTCTTTCTTAGTCATTGCATCTGGGATTTCAAGTAATTCATGCTTTAAGGCTTTGCATTTATAGCACATCAATAATTTATAAAGGCTATCATTGAACTTGATCTCTTCCAAGCACGTTTGTGGGGGAGAGGCTAAATGGGAGAAAGTGGCCGAGCCAGAGCCTTGAACCCAGGTTTCCTAGTCTCAGCCCTCGTTCTTCCCAGGTTGACGTGTCGGAGGAGAGAGGGGCTCAGGCCCAGTGTCCCCCAGGGAACAGGACTAGCCTATAGGAACCATCGTCTGCGCCACATCACAGGAGCGCGTACCTACAACACGGGTGAACCTTAAAACGCTATGCGAAGTGAAAGAGGCCCGATCAGAAGACTGTGTTGTGTTTATATGATTCTGTTTACATGAAATGTCCGGACAGGGCAAATCTTTAGAGAGAGAAAGCAGGTTGGTGATGGCTGTGCGGGGGTAGCGGGGGCGTGGAGGAATGAGGGTTGATGCACACAGACATGCCAGGACTGTTTGGAGTAATGAAAATCATCTGAAATTAGATTGCAGTGATGGTTGTGCAAGCGAATAGGTTTACTAAAAGCATTCTACCACACGTTTGTAATGGATATACACTATCATAACCCCACGATGACGGTGTGTAAGTCATAACACAATCATGTGTTTCATCCGCCAGCGATGAAAAGGAAGGAGAGAGGAGGCAGATGGGCTCACCCTCGGAGCTGTGTGACCCCAGGCTGGTCTACACCTTCTGAATGCCAGCCCTCCTGTTCTCATCCGCATATGGGGGCAATGACACGCATTCTGTAGGTTCTTGTCAGGTTAGCTCAGAGAATGGTAGTACTTTTCTAAGAGAAATGATCCTCTTTCCCCACCCAGTTCTCTCTTCACCTTCCACAAACATAGATTCTCCTAAAACCGACCTGCAATGTGATAGGAATGAGTGGCAGCGCTGGTAGTGGGGTCTGATACTTCATATCGAGTCCTCCCATGTGTTTCTCGACTGTGGAAAATAACATTATGGTTCAATGAAATCTGAGCACATTTATTTTGTGCTATCTAACTAAAAACATGAAAAATGAGGCTTAGAAACTTTTTATTATTAGGGATTAATTCTAATTATTTGTAGTATACCTCTACTTACAGAAGCCATAATAGCCCATCATAGCCTGAGGCCAGCCCTCTGGGTAACTTGTTAAAGGTTTGCCGAGGATCGGAACCTCCCATCTTCAGCTTCCTGGCGAGGAGGCGGCTGTGTGTCTGCCTTGACAAGTCTCTTGAAACACCTTACGCAGTATTTTTTCTGAAAGAACTTTCCCGGTAACTGACATTGCCACCAAATAGACAGCAAAGACGGGCAGCAGGGGCCCGGGAGGTCTGGCCGGGTCACTGGAGTCCTGCTTGGAAACGGCACTTCTCTAGTTCACCCGGACAGCCAGACACCCAGCGCCTGGTTTGGGATCGGAGCATTTTGTTCGATTCGGGACAGACCTCTCCAGGCAGCAGAGCGGCCGCCTCCCTCTGCTCACGTCCCGTGCACCCGGTACCGTCCTTCCCGGCCCCCGACACTCCTAAGGAACGAAAGCCCGGAAGTCAACCACGGCTGAAATGGGACCTCGGCCGGCGGTGGGGCTCCCAAAACAAGGCTGGTTACTTAGGAAACGCTCCTGTGACAGGTAACCCTGACACCAAGGAGCGATCCTGCTTGGTGGAGGAATCGGACCCAGGGAAGCCGGTGGGCTTTAAAACGCCACCTGTGCTGCGGCAGAATCTGAACAACTGTCCACTGGGCACTTCTGCTCCCTGGCCCGAAACCACTCCGCAGACACAGTGCGAAGGCGTGTGTGTGTGTGTGTGTGTGTGTGTGTGTGTGTGTGTGTGTGTCCGTCTGTCCCTCCTCTGTGTCTCTGTCTTTCTCCATCTCTTTCCCTCTCTCTCTCTCTCTTTCTCTTTGTCCCTCTCTTCCTCCAACCCTCCCTCTTACTTCTCCCCCTCGCCCTCTCCTCCTCCAGCCTCACCCCTCCTCCCCCTCCTCTCCTTTTCCCCTCCTCCTTCTCTTTTCCTCCTCTTCGGTCTCCCTCTCTCATCCTCCCACCCCCACTCTTTTGGTCAAATTCTCATACAAAACGTGTTCCTGTAGTGCACAGAGCCAATCACTGTTTCTAAGACCAAAGTTTATCTCGCACTGGTTCCTAAATTAGCCCTCAGAGGGGCCTCCCTAGAGGAGAGGGTTGGGAAGGTGGCTCGGTGGCTCTGGGTGCTGGGGAAGCGCAGGCCCTGCTCGCAGCCCGCAGCCCGGTGGGTCTGCTCGGGCCCAGAGAGCCCGGTGCCTGGCGGAGTTCCGTGGGGACAGGATGGTGTCACCACCCATTCCACCTGCTCGACTTTCCCCCGCAAAGACTCTTCATTCTGGGTTTCACAGGAGAAACATTATAATTGCAATTTTAACAGTACTGACGGATTTCTGTTGAAGAAAATACTTCCTGAGAACACTATGATGCCTACCACAGTCCATTTTCTCTATTGCAAGGCTAAACTATTTCCAATTTTCCCCACGTACATTTTTATTTTACTGAAATTATTTTTATCGGAGTAATTTCTTTCTCTACATAAAATTTATAATCGGTTTTTTATATCACGAACATTGCAATATGAATTTTCTTATAGAACTGTTATATCCACCAAGTCAAATTTTCCTGGTGATTTAATTTTTTACCATGTACGTTTTTCAAGCCATTATTGATTTCTTTTTTTGTTAGTTATTCCTACTGGTAGCATTCACCAACAAGTTGCTTTAAATTTTTATGGTTTCTTACTTTTGCCTTGTGATTATTCTGCTGTCTGTGGTTGATCTGTGGTTCAGCCTTCCACACGCTTTGCGAGCTCTGTGCGTACTGCACACTAGATGTCCGCACTTCTGAATATGCTAAAAAGAAAAAAAAGGTGAAAGAAGGAGCAGGCAGCAGGCAGCATAGGTGGTTAATTTGACTCTTGCCAGTTTTCTTTTCGGAAGGTGACGTTTTCTGACCGTTGCCCCCAATTCTTATTTTATTTGCATCCCCCAACTCACCTCCAGCTGCCCGCGGCTCATCCTCTGTGGGATTCTCGTTTGCGGTGGTCGCTTCGGCGTCTCATGACCATTCTGCGAGGCAGGCCCCGCGCACTGTTCAGAGTCCGCCGCCTCCCCCGCCTCCTCCCCTGCTCTCTGCGCCCCGTTCTTCCCAGACTTACTGTGACGCCGTTTCATTAGCTTTGGGACCGCCCCTTCCATGCACCGGCGTAAGCATTTACCTGCTTAAATGCTTAAAATGAAACATTCCCTGTGCTTGTCCTGTAAAGCAGTGGTTTATTGGTCCATGATGAACAGGTAGAATAATATTAGTAGCTAGTTCCCATCTAGTGCGTCTCCCGTGCCGGGCAGCTGGGCATCATGTAAGCTCTTCCCATGACGATCTCATCCAACACTAACGACCTCTGCTCGTCGGTGCTGTCACCGTAAACGCTCTGTGGTTAAGTCTTCCACGCGCTTTGCGAGCCCCGTGCGTACTGCACACTAGATGTCCGCACTGCATTGATGAGAAAGCGGTGCTCAGGAGGAAAGGTGACTTCCCACAGGTCACTGGGCCAGGGCTGGGGGTTTCCTGCAGGTCTGTGCCCTGAACCACAGCACGGCACTGCCCACCATCTCGTTGCCTTGGGGAGCCAGGCCCTGAGGGGCAGGTGGCACTTCCCGAGTTATAGTCTGTCTCCATCATCCAGCCCTCAACTCTCCTGTCCCATCCACGGCCTCTCCCATCACATCCACGGAGGCTGGAGGGCCTGGTTCTCAAATCCTGGGCCCCCGTGGGCAGAGAAGGAAGCAGTACAGGGAAGCTATTGACCACCGGGCGCGCCTCTTGGCGCCGCCTGAAGACAGAGGGGCCCTCTCCAGTGATGTTGGAATCGTCCCCGGCATCAAGTTCCCCAAGATGCTTGTGAGGGAGCTAAGGAAAGTGGGCAGCGGGCGTCCTACCGTGTCCGAAATACCTTCTGGAAGAGACCAAGGCTTTTGAAGAAACTGGCATTCTAGGAATAAAAAACAGTAGCTTCCCTATTTGTGGGAAATTGCTAGCATCGTGTAGTGTGCACGGATGCCAGGGAAGGGGAGGCCGCGATCCTCCCACACAAATGCAGGGTGGTGGCTCCGAAAGTCAGAATGCCTCACTGTCCCTTTAAAAACAAATCCCAGCCGGGAGAGCTGGGAACCAGATGTCACCATCCAAATTAGGGTGTTCGGGGAGATACCACAAGGTTGTGAAGGGTTTACTTCTGAGGGAGGGAAGGCGCTGGAGATTTTGTGTTTCCAAAGGGTTTGGAAGGATGGGCATTTTTCACCCGGAAAGTCCATTGGGGCCTATATGACTTCTTCTTCCAATAAAACGCAAATGTGTGGGAGCATCCACGGTGTGGGAACCAAAGCCGGTTTCTGATTTGAGCGTACACACTTGTTTGTGAGGTTGGGATGGGGCCTGTGCTGGTCGGAGTGGAGAATTAGAATGACATAGACAACCACCCACACGCCTCCCTTCTCATGATGGATGCCCTTACAGCGTCATCCTCACTGCCCGCCAGGGAGCTCCGTGGGTGGCACGTGCTGCGTCGCTCCTTCTCACAGGGAAAGAGACTTAGGTAAGGGGGCTCTTTAACTTGATGAGATCACACTTTCCAGCTCATGCTGCTCTGAGCTTAGGAATCTAAGTTCCTAAATCCACAAAAGTGTTTGAGTGGCTCCCGTACTTCCCATCCTGAATCTGCTGGGTGTCTCTCCTAACATAGCTGAAGGTGTGACTTACCTATGTGTACATATGCACAATTCTATAGAAAAGATTGGAACCTTTTAGCATTGGTGAACTCCTCCCTAAAAGCAATGGTCTTACTTCATTTCAGATAAGGGGAATCTCTCTCTCTCTCTCTCTCTCTCTCTCTCAGCACCAGTGTCACATTCTTCAACAAGTTTGTGTTCAATCAGCAAAATGATGGCATAGAACAGCGTTGACATGCTTTGCTTAAAAAGAAAGGAAACGCACTGTAATTATAATCAGTTCTGTACCCCAGGCCATGGAAGGGGAAGGATGATGAAATAACAAGGGTGAGGAAAAGGTCAGCCTCGAGGGAGCATGGGAAGCGAGAGATCAAATGGCATGAAAAGGGTGGAAAAATTGGGACCATGTGGTTCAAGAATATGCCACAGGTGGTCTGGAGCATGTGACTGGAGATCAAAGGCCACCCTACCCACCGGGGACACTGAGACAGCTGCCGACGCGGAGACCCCCTGCCCCCCCAGCTGCTAAAAGGGCTTCCTGCCTCCAGGTGTGCTGGCCGCTGCAGTGCTCCGAGTCCCAGGACATTCCAGCAATCATGGCCAGCATCCTGGACACGCCCTTCAGTTCACAGACCTGCACCCGAGGCTCAGGGGGAGGCAGGTACACATCCACCTGTGCCTGCACAGGGCTACTCGGTGACAGCCCCTGCACTTGGCCCTGGGGCCCCTACTCCACGTCCAGGTCCTGTGCCTCTCCTTGGACTTTTTTGCTTCTGAAACCTAACCCCTAAATCCTTGTCACTCAAAGCAAGGTCCAAGGTCCGTGAAAGAGCCACAGCAACACACCTGGGAGCCTATGAGAACCGCAGACCCTCAGCCCCAGCCACCAGCTGAACCAGAAGCCGACTTTCAAACAAGACAGCGGTGGTTCCTGAAAGCTGAGAAGCCCGGCCTTGATGCCTTCCCACCTCTCAGTGGTGACGGTGACCGTGACCATGACCCGACCTGCAACTTCCTCTCCCACAGTCAGCGTCTGCTTCCCTCCTCTTAAGCTCTCAAGTCATATTTTAACCCCAGACTGACTCACTCAGTGGAACAACCTCCCTGTCCCTGTAAGTGGTATCTTACTCTTTTTTTTTTTAATATATTTTTTATTGAACTCAGGAAGGGAGAGGGAGGGAGAGAGAGATAGAAACATCAGTGATGAGAGAGAATCATGGATTGGCTTCTTCCTGCGACACCAAACACCAGGGACTGAGCCAACCTGGGCATGTGCCCTGCCCGGGAATCAAACTGTGACCTCCTGGTTCATAGGTCAACGCTCAACCACTGAGCCATACTGACTTGTTGTTATTATTATTATTATTTATTGTTAATAATAACTATGTCAATAAACCCCTTTTCTTTAGATAGTGCTTTACCGATTTCAAAGGCCCTATGTTTTTATTAGAAGTAAACTGGCTATGGGCAGGGGCTCTTCCACTTGCTGTGTGACCTTGGGGAAAGCTTTACCTTCACTGGGCCTTGATTTCACTGTATGGACAGTACACCCACTGAGTGCAGCAGTCCATTCCAGCATTGTCATTCCGATTCTAGAAAGAAATCCTCCTCCCTCCTTCGCTTGGCCATGGAAGTCCAGGAACCTGAATACTTGAGGAGGTTCGTTAGCCTGATCAGCTACTTAAGCGGAAGGAAAGATATATTCTGTTAATGATTTTAGAACGCAGAGCTCCATGCACACCCATGTAAATTCCACAAGTAAACTGTATGTGCTGCAGAGTAAGTGAGATTTAAACAACTCTCGGGAATATTGCTGTCATTATTTAACTGGTAAGTTTGGGAGGTAAAGCAAGAGGGTTGAAACAATCGCTCTTTTGAGTGAAGGAGTGAGTCAGTCCACCAGGAAGGTGAGAGGGAAGTCAAAGATAAGGCCCTTCATCAGGAATAGGCAGGGCGTGTTGGGCTGAGAGCTGGAGAGGGCGCGGGTGTGAGGAGGAGGGAGGCCAGAATGGCTTTTCTGGAGAGAAATCCCCGGAGAAGGCTAATCCGCAGAATGGGCCGCTCTTGGGGCCGGAAGTGGGAGGCATTTTCTTCTTAGGAGGGTAGCGTCGTGGGAAAGGCAGCTCAGGAACAAAAGGAAACACAGGACTCTGAGGAGGAGGGAGAGGGACCCAGGAGGAGGCAGGGGCGGCTGAGCAGGTGCGGGGAGGGGAGCCCGCCACGCTGAGCAGCAGACAGGAGCTAGAGGAGCAGTCAGAGGGTCAGAGAAGCGATAGGTGGTGGTCCACTGAGGCTTTCTAGGAAGAGCGTCTTTATTTTATTTTATTATTTTATTTATTTATTTATTTATTTATTTATTTTATTATTTTATTTTATTTATTTTATATTTTATTTTATTATTTTATTTTATTTATTTTATATTTTATTTTATTTTATTATTTTATTTTATTATTTTTTATTTTTTATTTTTATTTTATTTTATTTTATTTTATTTTATTTTATTTTATTATTTTACTTTATTATTTTATTTTATTTTACAGACCAGGAAGCAGTGCCCCTGTCAGTTACGTGCTCGCATCCTCTGCGAACATGGCGCTGTGTTGAGATGGCGCTTTGGGGTATTTATGAAATTCTGCCGCAGTCGCCACCCTCTGACACGTCGTTACCATGGGACCGACTCATGGTCTGCCTTCTGAGTGAATTTCTCCTCCCTTTTAGCATTGAGTGCTGTAGAGGGGGGTTGATGGCCAGTGTTGGGGGCTATACCTCCCTTCCCTTCTGTGCCCCGGAACACAGTCTGAGTTGTGGGAGACAGAGCAGTGGTACTTTGTGTTTCTCGTAGATAAGATCTGAGGCTCAGACCGTTGCCTACGGACACCAGTCGAGGGTATCGGCTGTGTCCCCAGAGTGGACATGGGCAGTGGGGCCCAGCTGTGGCCAGTGCAGAGCCTGGAAGGCACATGTGAGAGAGGGCAGGGGAGGCGTAGGGCTGCCCGCGGGGAGCATGGCGGGGTCCTCAGTGAGGCTCTTCTTGCCACCGTGGAGAGTGAGGAAAAAACTCCTCACATTTGTCATGGACCCAAATGTACCTCTGAGGCTCCTAGAGGAAAAGGTGTGGTTACATGGGTGATAGAAGTGAAGACCGTTTGTTTGGAAACTGTAGACTAACACCTTCCAGAAAACAGAACTCCAAGTGGGTAAATGCCACCAACATTTGGTGAGTGCCCTGGCCGGGGTGCTCAGTGGATGGAGCATCGGCTTTCGGACTGAGGGGTCCCAGGTTCGATTCCGGTCAAGGGCACGTGCCCGGGTTGCGGGCTCGATTCCCAATAGGGGACATGCAGGAAGCAGCCGATCAGTGATTCTCTCTCATTGATGTTTCTGTCTCTCCCTCTCCCTTCCTCTCTGAAATCAATAAAAATATATTTTAAAAAATATGGAGAGTGCCCTTTAAAAATCTCTTTTCCTTTAAGGATGGAGACTTGCTCCTGACACCCAATGGAAATCAATAGGATGGAACCCCCAGGGGCCTCACTAAATAAAAGTCACCCCGGCATGTGCTGATCAGCACGTCCAATAGAAACACAGTGCCAGCTCCACGTGCGATTGTAAATTTCCCAGCAGCGACCATTTAAAAGTGGAAAGGAACAGGTGAAATTAACTTTATAATATATTTTAATCTGGTATATCCAAAATATTATTTCAATAGGTATTCAGTATAAAAAAATACTAAAAAGATCTTTTACCTTCTTTATGTTGGTACTGCCTTGTCCTGAGTATTTCACCCTCCGGCACACGTTAATTCCGACCAGTCACCTTCCGGTGCCCAGTAGCCACACAGGACTGGTGGCTGCCATGCTGGGCAGCACAGACTTAGAGGACAAGAAATTGGACCTAAATAGTTACTGGAGTCTCTCGGAGTTACTGAAACCGTTTATCTTGTTTGGGGTTATTTGAAAGAAAAGCTGGGGCGAATGGTTTTTAACTTCATCTTCTTTTTATTTCTTTTTTTTTTTGGGGGGGGGGGTTTGAAGGAGAACTTCATAACATTCATTCACCCCCTCGCTCACTGAGGGTGTATTTATTGGGTGCTCACTGAGCACAAGGCACCGTGATAATGGGGAATTTCGTCTTAACAGGTTCTTCTTTGGATTTCTGTCAGTGTAATTGTGAGGGTATAAACAGTGGAGTCATCTGAAATACCTAAACAGACTCTTTTTAAAATATATATATATTTTTTTTATTGATTTCAGAGAGGAAGGAAGAGGGAGAGATAGAAACATCCATGATGAGAGAGAATCATGGATCGGCTGCCTCCTGCAAGTCCCCCACTGAGGATCGAGCCCACAACCCAGGCATGTGCCCTTGATCAGAATCGAACCTGAGACCTTTCATTTCGCAGGCTGACGCTCTATCCACTGAGCCAAACCAGCTAGGGCTAACCAGACTCTTTAGTGCTGTTAATTATTAGGGTCAAACTCCATGCCATTTGATGAGGCCACCAGTCCTCGGCTTGAGCGGGCAGAGAACCACCTGAAGGAGCTGGGTTGCTGGGCCCACCTCCAGAGTCTCTGAGTCAGTAGGTCCGGGGTGGGGCCCCATCACCTGAATTTCTGACAGTTCCCAGGAGTTGTTAATGACGCGGGCTGGAGGCCACACTTTGAGAATCACAGTTTCCCCTTTAGGTCCTTCACCTTTTATGTATGCCACACGTCTGGAGGCAGAGTTGAGCATCTCTGGAGGGTTGAACAACCACAAGGTTTCATGCATCTCAAAGGGGTTAGTTGGGGAATGGGTAGATCGCCTTCCTGTGGTCTGTTTTCTGAGATGCGGAGGCAGTGGCCCAAGTGGGAAATTCCTTGAGAAACTTAAGAACAATGCCTGGACGAGTGACCTAGTGTGGGCTCATCTGGGGGAGCGTCCCATGTTTTCACCTTGGGGACCAGCGTCACAGATCATGGCCGAGCAAACCCCCTGTGCAAACCACTGAGTATGAAGGACTGAGGAGCTGCCATTGAGCACCTGCCACAGGTTCCAGGGCTCATACTTGAACTGGGGGAGAGGGTTCAGTATCCCATGGTTATCAAAGCCCTGGGGTGCCGTGTCCCTCAAAGAATGTGTAAGACACCCCTTCCACCTCCGGTCGGGGACAGCTGATCCCTAAAGCCAGGTGTAGCCGTTGTCATTCCCAGTGTGGAACTGCCGTGTGTGCTCAGACAATGGGGAACCGCCGTGTGTGTGTGCTCAGACAGTGGGGAACTGCCATGTGTGTGTGTGCTCAGACAGTGTGGAACCGCCGTGTGTGCTCAGACAGTGGGGAACCGCCGTGTGTGCTCAGACAGTGGGGAACCGCCGTGTGTGCTCAGACAGTGTGGAACCGCCGTGTGTGCTCAGACAGTGTGGAACCGCCGTGTGTGCTCAGACAGTGTGGAACCGCCGTGTGTGCTCAGACAGTGTGGAACCGCCGTGTGTGCTCAGACAGTGGGGAACCGCCAATGTGTGTGCTCAGACAGTGTGGACCGCCGTGTGTGCTCAGACAGTGTGGAACCGCCGTGTGTGCTCAGACAGTGGGGAACCGCCGTGTGTGCTCAGACAATGGGGAACCGCAGTGTGTGTGTGTGCTCAGACAGTGGGGAACCGCCGTGTGTGCTCAGACAGTGGGGAACCGCCGTGTGTGCTCAGACAGTGTGGAACCGCCGTGTGTGCTCAGACAGTGTGGAACCGCCGTGTGTGCTCAGTCAGTGGGGAACCGCCGTGTGTGCTCAGACTGTGGAACCGCCGTGTGTGTGTGTGTGCTCAGACAGTGGGGAACCGCCGTGTGTGCTCAGACAATGGGGAACCGCCGTGTGTGTGTGTGCTCAGACAGTGTGGAACCGCCGTGTGTGCTCAGACAGTGTGGAACCGCCGTGTGTGCTCAGACAGTGTGGAACCGCCGTGTGTGCTCAGACAATGTGGAACCGCCGTGTGTGCTCAGACAGTGTGGAACCGCCGTGTGTGCTCAGACAGTGGGGAACCGCCGTGTGTGCTCAGACAGTGGGGAACCGCCGTGTGTGTGTGTGTGTGTGTGTGTGCTCAGACAGTGGGGAACTGCCGTGTGTGTGTGTGCTCAGACAGTGGGGAACCGCCGTGTGTGCTCAGACAATGTGGAACCGCCGTGTGTGCTCAGACAGTGGGGAACTGCCGTGTGTGTGTGTGCTCAGACAATGTGGAACCGCCGTGTGTGCTCAGACAGTGTGGAACCGCCGTGTGTGCTCAGACAGTGGGGAACCGCCGTGTGTGCTCAGACAGTGTGGAACCGCCGTGTGTGCTCAGACAGTGTGGAACCGCCGTGTGTATGCTCAGACAGTGGGGAACCGCCGTGTGTGCTCAGACAGTGGGGAACCGCCGTGTGTGCTCAGACAGTGTGGAACTGCCGTGTGTGCTCAGACAGTGGGGAACCGCCGTGTGTGCTCAGTCAGTGTGGAACCGCCGTGTGTGCTCAGACAATGGGGAACCGCCGTGTGTGCTCGGACAGTGGGGAACCGCCGTGTGTGCTCAGACAGTGGGGAACCGCCGTGTGTGCTCAGACAGTGTGGAACCGCCGTGTGTGCTCAGACAGTGGGGAACCGCCGTGTGTGCTCAGACAGTGGGGAACCGCCGTGTGTGCTCAGACAGTGTGGAACCGCCGTGTGTGCTCAGACAGTGGGGAACCGCCGTGTGTGCTCAGACAGTGGGGAACCGCCGTGTGTGCTCAGACAGTGGGGAACCGCCGTGTGTGCTCAGACAGTGGGGAACCGCCGTGTGTGCTCAGACAGTGGGGAACCGCCGTGTGTGCTCAGACAGTGGGGAACCGCCGTGTGTGCTCAGACAGTGGAGAACCGCCGTGTGTGCTCAGACAGTGGGGAACCGCCGTGTGTGCTCAGACAGTGTGGAACCGCCGTGTGTGCTCAGACAGTGGGGAACCGCCGTGTGTGCTCAGACAGTGGGGAACCGCCGTGTGTGCTCAGACAGTGGGGAACCGCCGTGTGTGCTCAGACAGTGTGGAACCGCCGTGTGTGCTCAGTCAGTGTGGAACCGCCGTGTGTGCTCAGACAGTGTGGAACCGCCGTGTGTGCTCAGACAGTGTAGAACCGCCGTGTGTGCTCAGACAGTGGGGAACCGCCGTGTGTGCTCAGACAGTGGGGAACCGCCGTGTGTGCTCAGACAGTGTGGAACCGCCGTGTGTGCTCAGTCAGTGTGGAACCGCCGTGTGTGCTCAGACAGTGTGGAACCGCCGTGTGTGCTCAGACAGTGGGGAACCGCCGTGTGTGCTCAGACAGTGTGGAACCGCCGTGTGTGCTCAGTCAGTGGGGAACCGCCGTGTGTGCTCAGACAGTGGGGAACCGCCGTGTGTGCTCAGACTGTGGAACCGCCGTGTGTGTGTGTGTGCTCAGACAGTGTGGAACCGCCGTGTGTGCTCAGACAGTGTGGAACCGCCAATGTGTGTGCTCAGACAATGGGGAACCGCCGTGTGTGCTCAGACAGTGGGGAACCGCCGTGTGTGCTCAGACAGTGTGGAACCGCCGTGTGTGCTCAGACAGTGTGGAACCGCCGTGTGTGCTCAGACAGTGTGGAACCGCCGTGTGTGCTCAGACAGTGGGGAACCGCCGTGTGTGCTCAGACAGTGGGGAACCGCCGTGTGTGCTCAGACAGTGGGGAACCGCCGTGTGTGCTCAGACAGTGGGGAACCGCCGTGTGTGCTCAGACAGTGGGGAACCGCCGTGTGTGCTCAGACAGTGGGGAACCGCCGTGTGTGCTCAGACAGTGTGGAACCGCCGTGTGTGCTCAGACAGTGGGGAACCGCCGTGTGTGCTCAGACAGTGGGGAACCGCCGTGTGTGCTCAGACAGTGGGGAACCGCCGTGTGTGCTCAGACAGTGGGGAACCGCCGTGTGTGCTCAGACAGTGGGGAACCGCCGTGTGTGCTCAGACAGTGGGGAACCGCCGTGTGTGCTCAGACAGTGGGGAACCGCCGTGTGTGCTCAGACAGTGTGGAACCGCCGTGTGTGCTCAGACAGTGTGGAACCGCCGTGTGTGCTCAGACAGTGGGGAACCGCCGTGTGTGCTCAGACAGTGGGGAACTGCCATGTGTGTGTGTTTTGTCAAGGGCTGCTCCAAAGCCATGACCCTCACAGGGGCCCCCGGGGGACACGTGTTATCTTACAAGATGTAAATCTTATGCACTAGCTTAGGTCCAAGGACGCACCTGGGAGGGAGAGTTGGGCTGTCCGGGCGTCAGTGAGGCCAGGACCTCTGACTGGGCCCTGGTTACACTCCTGTGTCACACCGTCGGCTGGATTTTGGAAGCACCAGAGAAGAGGCGCTCTGCCTGCTGGTGAGCCCTGATGCTTTGTTTTCCGTTCGGTCATTTCCCCCGGTTCAGGTCTCCGTTCCTGCGCTTGGAATGTCGGCAGAGCATTGTCTAAAGATGACACACATTCTCTCCACGCCAGAGCCCTTTTGTCTGATTATTATTACAAATTCCACCTGCAGGGCTGCAGGTCTCCTCACAGCTTGGAAGTCTAGGCTTTCCACGCCAGCGACTGAAACGGGGGTGCTGGGCGGGGCTGCCCCTTGGCTCCCGCCGTGACGCTGCGCTACACGGTGCAGAGGGAATTCCTAAGAGAAGCACAAGAACGCGGTGGCCGCCGTCTGCCTTCCTCAGTCTCCCCTGGGGCAGGGGTGAGTGAGGGGCCTGGTCACTTGGCTCTATGTAAACCCCGTGGAGTTAGGGTAAGGGCACAGAACCCCGGAAGATCCTGGAAAGGGGTTGGATGGGGGAGGGCCCAGCACCAGCCCAGGAAGAATGAGGAAGAAAATTGGTTCATTTGAAAGAAAGCTCACCCCTTCCCAGACCCAAGAAGATACCATCTTAGCAGCCTTGGCGGCAGGCGTGCAGGTGAGGAAGGGGCCACAGAGAAGTTCTGCCTGTCTGGGTCCTGGCCCTCCGGGGCCTGCCAGGCGCCGGTGTGTGGCTGAGGCCCGGAGCTGGACTTCTTCCCAGAGAGAAGGAGCTGAGCCACCGTCCTGGGGGGACCGCAGGCACCTGGCGCAGGCCTTGCCTCTGCTCCCCATCAATCGTGCCACCGCGGCTCGCACCCTCCTCTGCGCGAGTCCCACGCGTGCTTCTCTCACGACTCCGTGGAAGAATCCCGTCTCCACCGGCACAGGTGCTGCCCCCGGAGGAGCAATGGAGAGTGGTCTTTTCTCCCCACGTCCCCTGCGTTTCCTCAGGACAGACCGTGACAGACGAGGGGACGTGCCAGCTGCCCTGCTCCCTGTGCCCTAAACGACTCCCCAAGGATCCACTTGAGATCCTTGATGCCCCTTCCGCCGCCACCGCCCCCGTTTTAGAAAAAAGAGACATTTTCTCTTAGATGCGGCTGACCGGGTTTTGCCATCACGTATGGCAATCCTGCAAAAACGAACAAAAAGGTCAAGTTCTTAGGAAAGAGCAGAGAGGACAGCGTGGCACACGGGCTGCCTGGGTCGTTGCGGCTGGTGTGGACCTGGGGCCGACTCCCGAGTCCTCCTGGAGGCGACAGACCTCGGTTGGTGACTACAGGAGATTCTGCCCGCTTCTCTCCACAAGTGCAGAACGTTCCGTACATGTGTGTGGCCATCGTCTAACCTGGGGTGACATCTCCCGAGACATTTAATGAGAAATACCCCTGGCTGGCGGTTTACTGGTAGTTAGTACTTTAACCGCGCACCCTCGGAAGCACTGCGGAGAATCAGAAGAAACCTGGCTGGGTACTGGTAGTTAGTACTTTAACCGCGCACCCTCGGAAGCACTGCGGAGAATCAGAAGAAACCTGGCTGGAGGCAGGCACGCTCCCGTGAAACCACGGAGGGCTTTTTCTTAAGTACAAGGGACAGTTATTCCCTCTCAGCTCTGGAGGCTGCAAGTGCAAGATCAAGGTGTCAGGCAGGTCCGGCTTCCCCGCGGCCTCTCTCCTTGGCTTGCAGATGGCCAAGAAGGCTTTTTTTTCTTTTTTTTTAACAGAGGAACATCGATGAGAATAGGTGACTGCAGGGCAGGGTGTGTGGTCTCTGCATTATTGACCATCTGGGCCAGAGGATTCTCTGGGTGGGAAACATCCTGTGTTTAAAGCGTGTTCAGTAGCAAATCCCTCCCCACCACCCCCTCGATGTCACTAGCACCCCATCCCTGAGCTGTGACAATAAAATTATCGCCTGACAGTGCCCAGTGTACCCTGGGGTCGAGAACCCGTGCTTCAGTGTAAGCTGAGTTTGTGAGAGGGAGCCTGGGTCTAGGAGAGAATCAAGAGAGATTAGTCACAGGCAGTTGTCTGGAGAAAACAGATCTTACCATCAGGATTTCGAAAGACGTGAGGATGGGGATCAGAATTGCCTAAGGGGGTGGCATTTGGGGGCCGGGTGGGGAGACCACGAATAGGAGAAGAGAGGTGTTGTTCAGAAACTGGTGACTGAAGGGAAATGCAGGCACCCACGTTAGATTTCTTTGGCTGGCGGGGGGTGGACCAGAGTGAGGGGTAATGATTGATGGACTGGCCCGTGTCGGACAGGTAATAGCTGCTCAGTCCAGAGCTCAGCAGGCCCGAAGGCAGAACCAGGAGAGGGTGAGCATGGCTAATCCTTACCTAGCACACACCACGTGCCCCGCAGTATTTCATGTGTCCCAGATGTTAATGTCATCCTCTTGGCAACTGTAGGAGAAAATGAGGCACAGAAAGAACAAGTCACTTACAACAAAAAGCCTCTCTGTGAGTAAGTGGCAGAGCCATCGTCGCCACCGCAGCGATCCATCTTGTTGCAAGACCGTGTTCTTACCCCTGCGCTGGGACAGGGGTGGAGAAGGCCGTGCGGGGCGATGGAACTCTCGCCACAGGCCGCCGAGTGGGTCTGAAGTCCACGTGGTCGGGAAAAGAAAGGCTGAAATGAAGATGAAGAGTCCAAGCAGACAGCTCAGTGCTGCCAGCCCCAAGGATCGGAGCAGGGAGGGCGAGGCTGACCCTGCGGCCGGCCTTCGGCAGGAGGTGGCCGTGCGGCCTGGGCAGGCCTGGGCTTGGGGGCGGCTGCGGAAGGAGAGGTCACCATCTCCCGAGGGACAGACTAGGAGAGAAAGGAAGGCTACGCACCAAGGTTTTTGACTTCCTAAACCAGCACTACCCAATAGAAATACATCATGAGCTACAAATGCAAGCCACACACGTCATTTTAAACGTTCCAGAAGCCACATTTTATTTTATTTATTTTAAAAAATATATATATTTATTGATTTTTTACAGAGAGGAAGGGAGAGGGATAGAGAGTTAGAAACATCGATGAGAGAGAAACATCAATCAGCTGCCTCCTGCACACTCCCTACTGGGGATGTGCTCGCAACCAAGATACACGCCCTTGACCGGAATCGAACCTGGGACCCTTCAGTCAGTAGGCCAATGCTCTGTCCACTGAGCCAAACCAGTTAGGGCTAGAAGACACATTTTAGTAGTAAAAGATTTTTGGATTTTTGGATTTTTTACACAGGTGAAATCCATTGTAAAGATATATTTTGTTACCCAGTTTTTCACTATGTTATCATTTGAACATGTCATCAATATTTCGAGAGTTTGGAGATACTTTACATTCTCCTTTTCGTACTACATCTTTAAAGTCTGGTGTGTATTTTACACCAGCAACACATCCCAATTGAGACTAGACACATTTTTAGTGTCAGAGAGCGACCAGTGGCGGGGACCCCGTATTGGACGGCGGAGCTCTACGCCCCCAGCTGCTGTTCCGGAGAGCGGCTGGTGATTCCTCTGAGCTGGTGGCTCCCGTGCCACCTGCCTCCCGTTCGCTGCCTGGTGTGCGAGAATGCGCTTGCGGTTCCTTTCCCACCTGGGCCCATGCGGGTTACCAGAGGGAACTGCCTCAGAGCCATCCATCGCGCAGGGAGCCCCCGACGGGCCATTCAGTGACCATCGTGGCCTGTCCAGAGCCCGGCATCCAGCCGTTACCAACTCCGAAGGAAAGCAAAACCAATAACTTCGGTCTGAAATGGAATTCAAGTGTGTGGGAAGGAGGAATTTCTAATATGGGGAAGGCAGCAGCCCATCGATAGAGAAAGATTGGATTCAGGCTAAAGCAATGCAAGACAAAGAATTGTGTTTGGGATTTTATTTCTTCTGTCTGAGCAATTCATTTCAGATCCTCAGGATTCCATTTTTCCACTTGGCTGCACAGGGTGGTCTGGGGAGTCGTTACTAAAGTAAAAATTATTGCTATGGCACTTTGCCAACATCACCCAGTGAACTTGGGAGTGTGAAGCCATGTGGCGGAGTTCACATAATGTGGGGTGGAGATTCCTCCTCTGATGGAGGCTCCTGCTCTATCCCGGCCGAGCCAGAGGGAGGAGCTTGCTCAGGAGGAAACATCTGGCGATGGGGAGGGCCGCAGCGCCCGGGCACCAGGGCTGGGTGCCCCTCCGACTCGGAGAGAAATGGAGGTGAGCCCTCCCCATTCTAGTCCCGCTTCAGCGTTATTACAGCCCCAAACACCAGCGGTGGGGCGGCCTCCCGCGGAGCGCTCCGAGACACAGGCCGTTGGCAGCTGCTCCTCCCTGATGACGGATGGTGGTTGTTTTCTTCCATCGTATTTTAGTAACTGCTTGCACATGTGGCAGTTATGGGCACAGAGAGTCTGATGGCGATTCCGGAAGCACACGGCACAGGTGACTCACCGGACGCAGTGGCCGTCAGGGGCAGTGCCATCTCTGTGGCAAGCGATTCCACCCAGCACCTGGCTGCCTGGCAGCCTCTTGGACCAGGTGTGAGAGACCGCATTTGGCTACCTTCTGATGCTCTCTTTTTTTCTTAATACATTTTTATTGATTTCAGAGAGGGAGCGAGAGATAGAAACACCAATGATGAGAGAGAATCATTGATCAGCTGCACACCCCCTACTGGGGATTAAGCCTGTAACCCCGGGCATGTGCCCTGACTAGGAATTGAACCTGTGACCTCCTGGTTCATAGATAGATGCTCAGCCACTGAGCCCCGCCATGGGGCTGATGCTCTCTTCTCCCAGGCAGCCCAGCTTCCCTGCATGTGCCCTGGGGACCTCACTCTGGAATCAGCCACTCGCTTCTTCCTGTTGGTATGATTGGCCATCGGAGCCGCTCTGGGCCTGCGCCGGTGGGAGGAACCTGCCACCACCGTCTCTGATGGAGAGGGGGAGCCCCTGTCCTGTCGCAGAGCGCACCTTCGTGGAGGAAAAGTGCTGTGCATACTTCATGGACACTCCATTTCTCAGTTAAAGTGGTAGTCCACTCACTGATTTCACTGTTCTGTGTTTCCTCATGTCAAGCTCCAGGTTGCCTTGGATATTATTTTGCAGTGCACCAGTTACCAATGTTTTGCACAGAAAAATGTCTGGGAGAAAAGATGTTGAAGACCTAGAATTTGTTGAAGGAGCAGTCTTTCCAATTGTATCGCATTTTAGAGCTGCATGTGGGAACCAGAATAACAAGATGATGGAAAAAAGCCAGTGTAGATGCAAAAAAAAGATGGGGGTGGGGTTAGACAGGGTCTCCAGCCAGCAGGGCTGACCAGCGGCACTGTCCAGGACTGAGGCTGGTGAGGACCCCTGGTCTGGCAGAGATGCTGTGGTCCAGACCCTCCGGGAAGGGCGTGGGCGACAGGTCAGGGGATTGTTCACTGCCCACGCCCTCTCCCCTTCGTAAAAGAGCAGCCGAGGGCTGTAAAGGCCGAACATCTAGGTCAGCCAGGCTGTGGGGTGCAGTGCAGTGCTGGGACTGTTCTAGAAGCCTGAAGAGTGAACCATGCGGTACCATGGGGGCTAAGGGGCTCAGGCATCCGTCATCTGCATGGAGCCACCCCGGGATCCATTAGTGAGGTCAACTCCAGGGGCGTGCGTGCTTCACGCTGAGAATACCGAAGGGTGGGGGCTCACAGGTGAAACTGGCCTGGAAACAAGGAATTCCTCGGTCACATTTCTTCTAAGAAATTGACGGAAGAATTGAGACACTCCTACCCTGCTGAGCAGATGCCTCAGAGCAACAAGCATCCCATTCTTGACAAATAAAACTGTTCTGTGGTGCTCTCAGCTGACATGTAATGGGAGTGGGGCGGGAGCTTCATTGGATAATCAGAGACAAACGCATAAAGATTCAGATTGTCATTCACTCTTCATGCCAACCAAGCTGGGGACCAAATAAATCACTATTTGTCAGAAAGGAAGGAAAAGTCAGAGGTACCTGTGTCTGAATGGCTGGAGGGAGAACGGTGGGCATTTAGGAGTTGCCTTTTATATTATGCATGCCTGTTTTTACAATATGTACAAATGGTGACCGTTACCTGCTAACCTCTAGAAGTGGAAACTCCATTTGTTTCTCATCCAACCCAGGCCCACAGGTATTTAGTGAGTTGTTGGCCGTCGCTGTGAGCGTGGGAAAGAATACAAAGGAAAGGGAAATTGTTTTGTTTTTGTCAGAGTCTAGACTGTGCTGTTATCGATCACAAGTGCTTCTAGTAAATAATTCACCTGAATCCTGTTCCTCGCTTACACTTTGTTTCACGGCACCTGCAGGCCTTTGTGGAAGTCCCGATGCACAGTGAGGGCAGACAGCCACTCCTGCAGTCTGGGTCGGGGTTAGGGGAAGCTCATTCTTGGCCTTTTTCCGACCTGGCACCAGGCACCTCACAGGGTGGGGCCTTGGCGGGCCGCTGTGGGGGAGCTCCTGTCCGTAAAGGGACACGTCCTCGTGCTGCATCCGAAGTCGGGGTGCTTGAACCATTTCATTTTAGTCCCTGCGAGGGGGACGGTGTTGCATTAGGGTGTTGAGCTAATGGTGGGCTGGATCGAGGTCAGCAAGCACTCACTGAGTGCTTACCGCCAGTGTACCTTCAACCCATCTGCAAAATACAAGACAGGTGTTCACGGACAACGTAGGCAAGTCATTCAGTTAATTCATATTTAGTCACATGCCTTTGAAGAGCACAAAGCAAAGTGGAGTCTAAAAGTTGGGGAACACGAGCCCTGTACGGAGTCCTACACCCCAAAGCAGTTGGGAACCTCATCAGTCATCTCTCCAGCTCCCATTGTATAGATCTGAGAAGTTACGTCACGTGGCGGTGGCACAGCGTGGCCGATGTGACGGGGTCTGCTACGCCCAGGAAAATGTTTCCCCCGGCTTTCTCCTGGCGCAGTATCTGGACAGTGCTTCGCAGAGGGAAGATGCAGTGCCCAGCATGAAGGCACTTCTCCTAGAGGTGAAGGTTAGGCTGAGGTCATCTGGGCTGTGACCTGAGTTTGTGGCGTGGCCTCGTCCAGCCCCGTGTGGCTGCCAGAGGCCCAAGAGGAGAATTAAACTTCCAAGAGTGACCAGGGGCCCGAGATGAGTCACACAGCTTCCGTCCTAAAGAGCTTCAGGGACGAAAAAGAGTCCGGAGAACATGTCGCTCACAGCCAGTCTTCAGGAGGGGTAGAGAGGACATATTTTTAAAACCGTTGATGAAACCTATGAATTTATAATTAGCTTTTGAAGCAGCAGAGGTATTGCCATTGACGTCTAACTTTATGAACTGTAGGGAGCCAAAACTATCCCAACCCCTTTTGCAAATGTGTGCCTTTTTCCAAATTCTTTTAAAAGTCATCTTTTTGTTGTTGTTCATTGCAAAATAATATAGGTTGTAGACATCTTGAAAAGCATAAGAAAGAATTTATTTAATTCTTTATTTTTAATGAATTTATTTATTAATCCTACCAATCAGAGATCTCCATGGTTAATATTTTGATGAGGCCTTCCAGTATTTTTTCTCTGCATAATACATTTTCACAAAAATATGGATTCACATTGCACATTATTTTGAAAACAGATTTTAATATACCATGAACCATTCTACTCCGTTAATAGGTGTATGACCATATATCATAACTTGTTTAACCACTTGCTTCTTGTTGACATTTACTGTAAGTTGTTCTCCATCCTATGTAATAAAAGGCCAGAGGCCATAAGCATCATGACCAGATGACTGCTCGACCAGTCGCCATGAGGTGCATTGACCACCTCTCAGTCCCTCTGCCGCGGCCCACAGGCTCCAATCGCAGCAAGGGGCTCGGCCCCTGCCGCCATGGTGGCAGCCGCCTCAGCCCTCACAGCCCCGGCTTTGTCCAGAAGTGCGGAAGGACGTCCGGTCTAATTAGCATATTATGCTTTTATTATTATAGATATATGTATATGTACACACACACACACACATATATATATGTATATATACACTTTTGGAACTTGCATATAGATGGGTAGGTAGATAGATACTGATTGGTTGATATTAGTCACTGAAGTTTCTTATTCATTTTAACCAATCTGGGTTCACTAAAGAGATAAGAATATGTGATCATAACAGAGAGCATGTTTTTCCTTTAAAATAGAGTGTATTTATAGATACTATGTACTAGTTCTGTGCTGGCATCCTTAATTTTCTTTTCCTTATTAAAGATAAAATCATATCTCATTACTGTACAGAATGAGATGTAAGCCAGTTCTTGCACACAGGTCTTGGCTGATGCCCTCGTACTAATGCCACTCAGATTTCAATAAAAAACTATCAGGTTTTCCTGGCAATAATAATGAAACACAGCCCTGCCCTGGCATGATTTCTAGTGCCCAGTTCTTACCTTCGTTCTCATCTACTTGTCTTGCAATATTGCAAACACTGACCTCCCAAATTGATCTCTATCATCATATAACATGTACTGGTTTCTGATAACGCGGAAGCTGTGCCTGTGGAGTAGAAACACACAAATATTTCTAGCTTTGGCCTCCGTAGAAGAATCGATTTTCATTTACACAGCACAGCAGTTTTGTGTGTGTGCTCAGAGGACTCTCACAAAATTGGAGGCAAATGAAAACTTTGCAAGGACATAGCCACCTTTATTTCTTTCACCCTGAGGGAAAGGCGTGGGCACCCGTGTGGAAAATATAATCTGGCAAAATATAAGAGGGTCATTAATTTTCATTTAGCTATAAGCATATTTTGGGTTAACTCGGTTAAAATTAAAAAGGTCATAACTGCTAAGCACTTTCTTTTTCTTTAGTTGCATTAATTAGTGAATATATATAACAGACACCCCCTCACCCCCCAAAAAAGAGCTTGTGGTAGCTGTGACCATCTTAGCATCTGTCCAGCCCAGAGACCAGGTTGGGTTCTGGCCTTCAGCTCACTTTATGTCAAAGGTTTAATCTTTCGAAAATGTCCTTTGGAACTACAGGGTCACTAGTTTGTCTCAAGGTGTGCTATCGAACACTCCCTCCTCCAAGTCATTGCCGCACAGAACTAGGCGCCCTTAGTGGTCCTTCTAGGCCAGTGGTCGGCAAACTCATTAGTCAGCAGAGCCAAATAGCAACAGCACAACGATGGAAATTTCTTTGGAGAGCCACATTTTTTAAACTTCTTCTAACGCCACTTCTTCAAAATAGACGCGCCCAGGCCGTGGTATTTTGTGGAAGAGCCACACTCAAGGGGCCAAAGAGCCGCATGTGGCTCGCGAGCCGCAGTTTGCCTACCACTGAGCTAGTGGATGCGTTTGTCATCCCTGCTTCTTAGAGCATCTCCTTGACAAATCACTGTTTAAACCTCTTCTGATCAAATTAACACAAATATTATTGGTTGGGTTCTGGCTCTTTTTAAACCTGTATCTGCTTTCTAGTTTTTCTACCCATGTTTGCAAGAGCTAAACAGACACAGTAGGTCTCACAGCGACATAAGGCTGGGAGGCACCAGGTCATAATTAATTCAGGCCCCAGTGGTACCCAGTGGGCACCGGTAGAGATCTGACCTTCACTTTGATGTGTTCAAAGCCAGTCATTTCACCCTGGTGCTCAGGGAAGTACCACATCCTTGGTTGAGATCCTTTCTCTTCCAGTGTAGATGCTTTGAGAGCTCAGGGCCTGTCCAGATGTCTCTGCATTTAGCACCATCCCTTAGGGCAGCCACAGGGGTGCCAGGCTGGTGGGGCACATGCCAAGAGGGTGTCCTGCTGGGCAAGGCCACCGAGAGCCCTTGGGATGGTGCCACAGCAGGTTAATCATTCTAAGCAGAAGGGCTGTCCTCAGGAGGTAAAGTAGGAAGTCTGCTCCTCACTTCTCCACTTCCGTGCCCGCCAGACTGCCGTCTCCCCCTCAGGTTCACCTCTCCTCCTCTCCTCCTCTAGCCTGCTGGTGGAACTTTAATTTTCCCTGAATAGTAACCACTCAGAATGTTCCCCTTGCCAATGGGGTTGGTATTTTCCAAATATCAAAGCCTTGGTCTAAAGGGCTAGGGACAGGTTTCGGGGCTCTGAGAGAGGGGAGGGAGATAGAAACATCGATGATGAGAGCAAAGCAGTGATCAGCTGCCTCCTGCACACCCCACACTGGGGATCCAGCTGCAATGCAGGCCTGTGCCCTGACCGAGAATCGAACCATGACCTCCTGGTTCCTAGGTCCACACTCAACCACTGAGCCACGCCAGCCGGGCTCTGAGAGCCTCTTAAAGAAGATTGGGGCCGAAACCGGTTTGGCTCAATGGATAGAGCGTCGGTCTGCGGACTGAAATGTCCCAGGTTCGATTCCGGTCAAGAGCATGTACATTGGCTGCGGGCACATCTCTGGTAGGGGGTGTGCAGGAGGCAGCTGGTCGATCATAGATGTTTCTAGCTCTCTATCCCTCTCCCTTCCTCTCTGTAAAAAATCAATAAAATATATTTTTTAAAAAAAAAAAAAGAAGAAGAAGATTGGGGTGAAGGGGAGGGGCCTGAAATTATCCCATGTGGGTTGTGGATTCTGTCAGTGAGAGGGTGGCCCCGCTGGGGTGGCTGCGGGGTCGCTCTGCAGATACCACCAGCTGTTCTAAATCACCGGGGTCTCCCCGGGAAAACGCTTGGGTGGCTGGGAGTGATGTGTGAAGCGGCTTCCTGTGAGCGAGCCACGTGAGTGTGTTTGGGTCCATAACCAAGAGGAATGGGAGAGTAAGAGGCGTGGGTGATGTGTGTGTGGGGGGGAGCACCCCCAGGCCCTCAGACTTCCACATGCACGAGCCCCAGGGGTCTTGGCAAATGTAGATTCTGCGGCGCTACTTCAGGGGCGTCCCGACCTGCTTCTCTGCCGGGCGCCGGTGTGTGGATGCTGCCTGGACCCCGCTGGGAGTGACAGGCCCTGCAGCCGTGGTCCTCAACATTGGGGAGCCTTTCCACCCCCTGAGGCCAGACTGTCCTCAGCGATGAAGTCGGCCTCTGAGGGCCGGCCGGATGTGGGCAGTTTTGGAAGCTCTCCACTCACTCTGCCCAGGCTGAGGGTGTGGGGGCCGAGTGGGCGATGGGACTCCATCCTGCCTCTGGAAATTTACCGGATGCATGTGGCAGGGTCGCTGTCTGCGTGTCCTTCGAGGGTGTGTGGACTCAAGTGCACAGCTGCCTCTCTGCAGCCCCAGGCCTCTCTGCCTCGTTCTCCCGTCAGTCCCGGCCGAAGCCCGCACGGGTGTTCTCGCTGTTCGCCGTCACCTGCGGCCTGTTCCGCCCGCACAGCTAGCTGCCCCAGTTCTCCCAGGCAACCTGCTAGGGCTGTGAGGGTCTACACGGGATCAGCCTGGGGGTTTTCCCTGCCCGTAGAGCAGGGCTCTCCATCCTGCAACATCGGAACCACCCCCGGAGTCTCTGATTTAATGGGTCTGGGAAGGGTCCGTGCATCAGGGGAGTTGGGAAAGCTCCCTGTGATTCTAACATGAACTCAGGGACCAGAACCAGGCTGTAAGATAACATGGCACTCAAAAATTAGATGTATTTCTATTGTCCTCAACATTTAAAAAATGATTCTAAACAATAAGGTCAGACAATAAACAAAACATAGACATTATTTTTAAAATATGCACTTAATGATTACATGTATACACATATACTTATTTATTTATTTATTCCCCACAGCCAATACCTGGTGTTTTTGAGGAGGCCAGTGGGCAAAATGAAGAGGTATTTGAGCTCAGTTTGCAGTGCACCAGAGAAAGTGTTCCTGACGTACTATCGTTAGGGGCAAAAATAGAATATTGGGGACTAGCTATGGTTATAAGAAATATTAATTATGCTGTTAACTCTGATTGCCTTGTGCTGGTTAAAGAAAGGACATTCTAACCTGGCTGGGAATTGTACACCCCCCTCCCCCAATGCGGTCCATTCTCACTCAATAACTGCCTATTATCATGGAAAGATTAACAACCTAGTTGCCCAAACAGTGGCGTCCCACCCCAGCCTGCATTGCCTACTTCCCCAAGTAATCTTTGTCCTACCCTATCTAAGCAGCTGGCTTATGGGGGGCTGCAGAGCAAACTTTTGTGGGTGACCCGCTGCTCTCCCATACTGCCAGCATATGATTCAACCCTGTCTCTGCTGAAATGGCTCAAGTACTGACAGGTAGCCCGGACCCCGTGGTTGTCCAGCTTCACCATCACCCACAGTGTTATTAGGGCAGTGCTAGCTGCTGTAACGGGTGAAACCACACCTTTGGATAGTTAACACTGGGCAACAATGGAACAACGCAGCCCCGTGAAGGGTTCTCCGGGGTGGTCTTCCTGGCGTGGTCCGTCCTTCAGGGCCCAGGTTTGTGGCTCCACGGTGTCCGGAGAGCGGCAACCGAGGAGAGAGAAGAGAGTGAGCAGGACTCTGGGCAGGTGCCCACCCTCTGAGCAGTGCCCGCGTGCTGGCACCCCATTGGCCAGAGCTCAGTCACGTGGCCACTCCCACCTGCCTGGACTAGTAAACAGTCCCAAGCCCTGGCAAGGAGCTGGGAGCCTAGGGGACAGCCAGCCCTCCGGCCCTCAGCGCGTTTGTGTGACCAGTGTCAGGAGACGCCCAGAAAGGCACAGGTACCCCGAGGCCGGGAGGGCAGACCCCAGGCCCCCGAGGTGCGAGGGCCTGCAGAGGATGTGCTCTGTTAAGGGTGTATGCTCTTTTTCTTCTTTTCTCCACAGATATCGCAAACGGCAGCAGTTCAGGGGGGTACCGCTCGCCTCCCAGAACCAAAGAAGTCATCATCAATGGCCAGACTGTGAAACTTAAATATTGTTTCACCTGCAAGATTTTCCGGCCCCCTCGTGCCTCTCATTGCAGCCTTTGTGATAACTGCGTAGGTGAGTAGAAGCAAAAACCGCCTCTGTTCCCGGCTCAGATGCTTGTGCCAGAACGCCTGTGGCTGATGGAGTGGCCGATTGCCTTTGCTCAAAGCGTGTGTGCGTCCCTGTCATCCTGTGAAACCGAACACTCAGTAATCGTTCATGTTTCCATGTCTTTGCCTCCTGCCGCTGATCCCGTTCTCCGAGCCGAGCGTTACCAAACCCTGTATTTTTCTCCTTCACGTCCTGCCACACCCCCTGTCCCAGTGCAGTGCCGAGGCCTTCTCCCTGGGCACACATGCCAGGGGGTTCCTTGTTCCCTGGAGCTGCCCGATCAGCAGGCACTTGACATAAGACCACTTCACCCCGAGGCCCCGTTGCCCAGTGAGCGGCTGCGGGAATTGCCGGCTGTGCTTTGTTGGTGCTCCCACGTCCCCCGGGGGCAGCGGGTGTGGGGAGTTGGAGGCATTTGAAGCGAAGGAGAGAAAGAGGGACAGAGGCCGGGAGACTTCCGGGCCTCCAGTTAGGATTGTCACTTTTCCCGGAGGCCACCGAGACCGCCCGTCTGCCTACTGGCGTTCCCCAGGACGGACTAGGGGACGGACTGAGGGGGCACAGTGGAGCCCAGCGGTCCTCGGTTGCAGGACTTGGCCCTGCTGTTAGGCCACGGCGGCCCACACAGGGTTTCTACAGTTCACCGGGCTCCCAGCCCCTTGTCAAGCACTTCCTGTGCCTTCAGACTGAGAGCTGCTGCCCACACGCACAGAGCACGTCCTTTCCTGGCCCGAGCCCCTGAGAGACGAGGCTGGCAAGGAGATGGCAGCAGACCCAAGGCACAGGGAGGGCAGTGAGAAACGGACGAAGGCTTTGCACACCAGGGAAGGCCCTCGTTTCTCAGCCCCATACCTGCCCCTAAGAGACATATCCAAGGACATTCCTGAGCAACGAGGCCCTGAAACCCCGTTACCTCATGCAGAAAGGATCCAACGCCTCGGAACAAACCTCAGTAACACATGATCGATTGCCAACATTCTTTCTGAGTCTATCAGAACAGGTAGTCTTAATTCTCCTTGGGGAAAGTAGAATGGTATCCTGCTGTGCAGAGCCGTTTTCCTTTTATTTATCTGAATGTACTGTATTCTAACTTGACTCCTCTACGGTTGGTTAGAAAGGCCAAGATTCCCCTCTCAGGCCTTGTCTCGGTTGTATTGGCCTCCATCAACCACCGGTAGCCTTGCCCCCAGCGGGACGGCGTGGGATTCTGTTCAGTCTTCCCCGGTGGGAAGTAGCCTGTGGTTAGGAGCCTGGAATCTGGCACCACATGGCCTGGATGCAGATACGGACTTTGTGACAAACTACTTCAGCTCTCTGTGCCTTGGTGTTCTCATCTCTAAGTGGGGTCCATAGCAGTCCCTTCCCCATGGGATGGCTGAGGGAATAAATGTGGAACACACGTAAAGCACTTGGTGTGTCGCGAACGCTCTGGAATTGTTAGCACCGTCGCGTGATTAGTGCTGATACTTTTGGTTGGCTTTCCCTGGACAGTTGCTTCATCTCCTACAGCCATCTGCGGTGGGAGGACCAAAACCCCCAGTCCTCCACGTGAGGGCACATCAGGGTGTCCCCTGGGACGCAGCCTGCGATAGCCTTTGTTTGGTTTCTCATACCCTTCCTGGCGACTCCAGCTCATGCCCATTTTGAGGACATTTTTAAGCCCACACATCACAGTGGCTTAAGTATCTTCAGGGGAACAGTCTGTAGGGATTTTCAGAACCCTATTGGGGGCTGTAATTCTGCTGTTACGTATGTTATGCGATGGAATGTGTGTACGTTACACTTTTTCACATAAAACCTTCTGATTTGCACACTTCCCTGGAGTCTAAGGACTTTGTCCAGTTGCTGCTTATGGTAGGGAGGTAACTTCGAACCCGAGGGGTTCCTGGCCACCTCCTCCTCTTCGTCGTTTGTGGGATGTTTACTAGACACCTGACTGTTTCTGCTCATTCCTTTGTACCAGTTGGTCTCAATCCTCCCCGTTTCCTATTTCTAGGCTCAATTCCTAATCATGACACAACTTTCTTCCCCGTCTCACAGTGTTTTAAAAATCCCTTTGGGTTATTACAAAACACTTTCTAAAAGGTCATATAGTTCTCTCATTTGTTCCCTCCATCGCCCATAGGTTTACGTGTTCCTTAAAGAACCCCGATGAATTAGATGTAAAATCCCCTTACAAAAGGAGGTGTCAGCCCCCGTGAGCGGTGCCCTTCTCCTCTGGTGTAACTGCTGCAGACAGCATCCTCTCTCGTAGAAACCACCAGCTGAGAACATCAGAGTCCCCAGTCTGGAATAGCCAGGAGCCCTCCTGCAACCCACCCGATGCATCCCAGTCACGCGGCAGTCAGCTCTCCACAGCCAAGCATGCTGGGCGCCTATAACTGGGAGAACAGCGAAGGGGAAGGAGAGGAAGGGGAAGGTTTGGGGGCGGCTTCAAGAGGAGGAACATTTGTCCAGCCAGCGTGGCTCAGTGGTTGAGCATTGATCTGTGAACCAGGAGGTCACGGTTCGATTCCCAGTCGGGGCACATGCCTGGGTTGTGGACTCGATCCCCACCCAGCTCATCAGTGATTCTCTCTCATCACTGATGTTTCTATCTCTCTCTCCCTCTCTGAAATCAATAAGAATAAATATATTTAATAAATAAATAAAAAGAGGAACACTGGACCAAAAGCCCATTGCCAACAGCTGCCTCTAAGCATCACGTGATGGTCCTGGGGCTGAAGCTTGGCAAACCCCCGCTCGGGGGCCCGCACCGTGGGGGAAGGTGAAATAAGTAGCATCCAGCTGACTGTCACACACAGCTGCTCATAGCACTCCTGGAAAACCACACGGTGCTTCCGACCCGTACAGCTCTGGTTTCCCGTTCACTGAGCTACGTTCCAGCCCTGCGGGGACCCGTTAGCAGACCAGCGAGGTGGGCCTCCCGCCCTCGGGGAATAGCGTGGAAGCAGGTGTCTCCGGCTGGGAGGTGTAATGGCAGAGTCGGCCACTGTTTTATTTTTAGATGGAAAGTTGTTATTTGAGGAATCCTACTCTTTGCGGCCAGGGAGAAACACACAGGCATGTGCTGAGAGCTGGGGCTGCCCCTGGCTTCCCTCCCCTTCATAACGACTGGGTTTGGGTTGATCCTTCTAGGCTCACAAGTAACCGTAGCTTTGCGCTGGGAGCGGAGAGAGGGAAACGCTGTTTCCCAGACGGTTCGGGAGAGTGTTGTACTTCGCTAAGTCCTTTTGAAATGAAAGCAGGTGGCGAGGGGTCTGTGCCTCAGTCAAGGACGGAGGAAAAGCTTTCCTGGCAGGTGAACTCTGGTGCAAACACAGAACCTGTTGGCAGAGCCCAGTGACGGGGCCATGGCTCTGAGACAGACGCAGGCCTGAGTCCTGGCGCTGGCGTTGAGTAACCTGGCACCCGGGCAGGAGATCTGACCACCCCCGCTGTTCCCACCCCTGCAGACGGGGCTTACCCCGTGCTGCCTCCGAGGTGCCCTTAAGGGTTAGGGGAGACAGTGCCCAGCAAGCACCCAGGACAGCCCGGCACCCACACCGGGCTCAGGACTGCTTGTCGTGAATGCTGCTGCCACGAGTAACGGGACAGATGCTGCCGCAGGCTCCCAAAGGCTGCAGGCGCGAGGCTTGTCCCCACGGTGGCCGCGCCCCGTTTCTGCAGCCTGGCGCCATCAGGTGATGTGTCGCACTGAAGTGGATCTCCTCTCTCTCCCTCACTTCGGCACCTGTTTCCGTCTCGTTCTCTCATCCTTTCTCTCTCTGTGTTGTCATCACGTTGCTCTGGGCACTCGAAACGGAGTGTTTGGGTTGTTGTCCATCCGGCACAGCCAGCAGCTGGGCGGTGGACCAGCTCTGCCCTCGCAGCCCCTAGGCTCCCTCCGTGGCCAAAGCAGAGTCACCGGGGCCTGGGAAGCACGCGTGCACCGTGAGGTCCTCGCAGACTGACGGCGCGCGTCCTGAAATCCCACAGGAGTCCCCACCCCTGCCCTGACCAGGGGGCTCTGGGCCAGGGCCCAGCTACCTTTGGCCAGGCGGAGGCAGCTTGGCCTGGAACTGAGAGGTGACCTCCGAGCTCAGCAGCCGCCTGGCCCCAGACCCGCCCTGCCTGGGAGGGGCCCTCGGCACTGCAGGCCACATCTGGGGGAGCTGGGAGGACAGAGAGCTGGTGCCGAAGCCTGAGGCTGTGGCAGCCCCTGGGGAGCTCAGCAGTGCCAACTCTTGGAGAGGGGCATGCTGGTCCCATTTTCTTCCGTCCCCCTCTCGTTTCTGGTGTGGGTGGCACGAAGAACCTCCAGGTGCCCTCTGCAGGGACTTGATGTCCTTTGCTCTTGTTTTTGGAAGAGCTTCACCATCGTCTTTAAAATCCTTATGTCCCCTCTCTCATTCCCGCCTTTGTTGCTGCGCTTTCTCTCCTGAACACCTCGCTCCGCGCTCTCCCTCTGCCCCTCAGCACCTGCCCCGTCCAGCTGCTTCCTGTGGGATGTGGGCCCCTGAGCTGGGCCTGCAGACATCCTGTGTCTGCCAGGCCCCCGCTGCCCAGGGAGCCCCTTTCTGCGTCCAGCTGTACCTGCACCAAGGTGTGCATCCGAGAGCTACCGTGGCAGCTGCCTCCATTCTGCGTGTGGGGCAGCACCTGGGGTTTCCTTTCACCTGTTTGGGTGGTGAGAGGACCCTTCACTTCCCATCGGAACGTCCGTCACTCGAAGGGAATGCAGTGACCTGGCACGTTATCCTACCAGAAGCTGGAACGAACAGGGCTGTGCTGTGCACCCTGGTCTCCCGGATCCTGGTTTTCCACTCGCGTTTAATGCGCACCTGTGGGTCCGGCACTGTGCTCACAGCTGGTGCATCTAAATAAAAGCAGTCCCCACGATCATTATTAATAGGAGAACGGAAGGGAGAAAGCATCATATGTACCAGGTTACAGGGTCGAAGAGAGTACTTAGAGTAAAGGCTACAGTGAACAATGTAGTCATCAGAACACATGTACCAGACAACACGGCGTCGAGATATAGAAAGTACAGTTTGTTGGGAAATGCAAGGGTAATTTGGTATAAACATATGCTAGTGAGAAACAGTAGCATAACTCCAGTTTGGGGGCTCAGATAAGCACACTTCAAGGAATAAAATGGTATCATTCGTAAGCAGATGCTGAACTTTGTTTCTGCAAAGTATACTTGCCTTTTTAAACTGTTTGTAGAACGTTTACAAAAAGTAATCATGAGGCCACACAAAAATTTCTAACTTTCTGAAAAGCAAGTGTTGCACAGGCTGTGTAGCTGATGACACAACAATAAAACTAGAAATCAACCACAAAGCTATAATACACAAGCCTAACCGATTGTAATAGTTTTTAAAACTTTACATCGTAACTCCTGGGCGACAGAAACTTCAAAATTGCAAGTACAGAATAGTTAGGGAATGACGATAAGAATCATGCAAAAGAAAACTATGCCAGTCAGAATTCTCAATTTTAAACACACAGAACAGTTAACCTAAGCAGAAAGCAGTTGTTTGGGAAACTTTCAGGTAGCTCATAGAAATGAAGGAAAAGGCTGGAGAATCGGGCTCGGAACCCAGGGAGAGCCAGGGAGAGGCTGGGTGGCTGCCCCAAGCTGGACACATTGGTGACAGGACAGCACAGGAGGTGCCAGGCCACAGGCAAAGTGTTTGTCCCCACCACTGGGCTCTCACTCTGCTGCTGACGTCCGCTTAGAACTGTGACTCTCTGGGAGGCCCATGGGTGCTGGCTTCGGAGAGCTGGCCAGAGCATCTGGGCCTGTTTCATTCTACAACCAGGCAGTGCCCCACTCCGCGTCTATAATGGGGTGGGAGAGTGGGGCCTTGCCTGGCACCTATTTTGGGGTTCTCCCCAAACAGGAAGTTTGCTTGGATGGTGGATGACCCATAAAATAAAAAGTTTTTAAAAGTCAAGTACAAAAAAAAACCGAACTTAGAAGCAAATAAGCAAACATAACATCCATCTCAAGAAGATAGAAAAAGAATGGCAAAATAAACCAGAAAAAAAAAAACAAAAAAAAAACAGGAAGAAAACAGTCACCCAGAAAACAAAAAAAGAAGCGAACACAGAACTAATTCTGTAGAAAACAAACAACAAAATGGTAAAGTTCTGGTGAAACTGAAAGAAAAGAACAAAGTGAAAATAGCAAATTCAAATGAGATAAATGTAGTTGTTTTTTACTTACTGGAAAATACACTATTTTGTAGACCAATTGACATGAGAATCTCAATGAAACATTGTTTTATGGGAAATTAGCCAGAGAATGACAGGAAAACTTCAATAGATGACTAACAGTGAAAAGCCGAGTTAATTGAAGAATTCGCCAGAGACGTGGCTCCCTGTGTTCTGAGGAGTGTTTCGAGCTGAGAGCAGCTGGGCAGCCTTTCAGCTCATTTCAGCAAGAGAGCAAACCCCAAAACCGGACAGCAATAAGATGCAAAACGGAAAAAAGACTCTCATTTATGAATGCACGTTAGAGCCAGCGTGATGGCATAGCCAGCTTCATCTAGAAAGGATTCGTCATTCTGACAGAGAAAGGTGTATTCCAGGAATGCGGTGATTTTTTAATGTTACTGAACCTATTAATTTATCAATAGGTCGGAGGCCGGAAGTGTGTGATTGTGATCATGGATACTGCAGCCTGGCACCTGTTTCTAACTCTAAAACTCGCAGCACCGAGGCTGGAGGCGTGGCCGGCAGAATCTGGGCTGCGTGACCTTGGTCCTGGGACATTGCTCCCGGGGTTCTGTCACCTCACCTGGCAAAGAGACTCTGCAGGCGCCATTCAGGTTACTAATGAACTGACCTTAAACTAGGGAGAGGACCCTGGGCTATCCATGGGCACACTGTGATCACAAGTGCCCTGTAGAGCAAAGATGGAGAGAGTGCAAGCAGGAGGAGGAGTAGCTCACGGTGCTGGCTTGAAGATGGGGGGGGGGGGGGGGCGGGTAATGGGAAGGGGGAGAGGAAGAGAATCCCAACCGCACCAGCTTGGGAGGACCTGAGGCCTGCACCCTGCCCTTGTGATCTTAGCCTGGAGAGACCCTGAACTGGGCTCCTGACCACTAACATTTCCAAGCAGTAGACTGGTGTTGTTTAAAGCCACTACATTCGTGGTAATTTGCCCTTTAGCAATAGAAAACTAATGAAGAATATTCCTTTAACATGATTTTTTCAAAGCTAACTTTTTAAAAAAATAGTAAAATAATGAATTATTTACATGAAAGTTAGGAACAAATTAGGATGTCCACTATCACTGCTAATATGTAACGTTTCTACTTTTCTAACTAACATAGTAGGATGAGAAAACTGTGAACATATAACCATCAAAAATGAGCAGACAATATTATCACTTTTTTTATAGATGATGAGAAAACCAACAATAACAGTACCAACAAACATGAGAGCTAGTTTTTTAAGTCTGGTAGATTTTTTAGACACCAAATAAATACATTGAAATAGGGTACTATGTATCAGGAACCATAGAAGAAATCAAGACACGGTGTCTCCACAAACTTATTTATAAATTCAGTGCAGTTTGAGGCAGGGGACCAGATAAAAAAATAGTAACGTTCTACTCAAAGCCTAAGCTAGCCATAACAACCAACAGCGTTTTGGATAAAGGGCAACGCGGTATTAGACATTATGAAGTCCAAGGTGCGTTCCTAACCCACAGGGCAGCTGGAGTGACCCGTGCGTGGATGTGTGGGAGCGATTTCTGCGTGTCCACTTCCGTTCTCCAAGTCCCCAAAGGGATCATCAAATGCACGGTTCCTGTTGGAGAGGGCCTGGCAGCCGCCGGGGAAGGCCGTGGGGGGGGAACGCACAGCGGGGTGCGCTCGGGGCTCTGGGGAAGCATCTGAGAGCCCAGAGTTCTCGGTGCCGGTCACTACGCCACGTGTCACAGCATCGGGAGGAGTTACTGGGTTGAAGAGCGAGAGGCCCAGCAGGTAGACAGACAGACAGGACAGTAGGACAGAGGCTCAGAGGCTAGCCGGGAAGAGCAGGGTGTCTGAGAGCGTGGAAAAGGCAAGTCCCCTGAGATTGTCTGCTGCTCGTGGAGGCTGCCCCTGGGGTTTCTGCCCTGGCACGTGGGCGGGGCCTCTGCTCCTGGGCCTCAGTGAGCCGTCGGTTTTCCTTAGCGTCTCTTTGGCGGAAGCAGCAGCGCCTGTGAATGCTTTTGGATGCAAGCTGCCTGTCCTGTTTCCTCCCTGTCCCATTCCGCGTCCTCCGGAAGGTTCCTGCGCGCCTCGGCCTGGCCCGTCACCGTGTCCCCGCCTCTGACTTGAACTGAGCGCGTACAGTCACGAGATCCGTCAGCTGCAGACAACGTGGGCGGTGTTTCTTGTCACGGGTCATCCATGTGGGGCCGGGGGTTTCATGAGACTCGCACAGTGACAGAGAAGTGAAGGAATGTCGCCATCACTGAGGCAACTCGCACTTTGCAAGACTTAGAGCCGGGCTCACTCCTGGCTGTGCAGGAGGCTGCCGTTTTCCTACGAGGCTTCCGTCATCCACACGACGAGCTCCGAGCCAGGTTTACCCCCCTCTAAGCACGCAGATAAGGACCTGGGCATGGATGTTGGCACTGACTTCCTCCTGGTTTCCTTAGGAGCCGCTCAGCTGTTTTTCAGAAGGAGATGGGTTTCCATTCCAGCTCATGGTCGGTGACTCAGGGTGACTAGCTCCGGGGCAGGCGACGCCGTCCGGGTCACCTTCCTGACTCACTCGGCTGAGAGGTGACCTTCTTTCCTAGAAGCCCTTCCCTTCCTCTTGTGTCAAATGAACGCCGATCCCGGTTGTCAGGGCGCTGTTTTCTCGTCTCTTCCTGCAGCTCTCATTTCCTGCCTCTCACAGCAGCTCCCTCTCCGCCCCTGGCTGCCTCGGACCCTCTCTCGGCCCTGCTCTGTCCGCCTCCAATCTCCACGCTGCGGCTGGAGCCACGCTTTTGCTCCAGCCAGATAACGCCCCCTCTAACCCCCTCCGTCCGCCCGGCTCCTTCTCAACCAAGAGTTACTTCCTCGAACATTAAAATTGCAAGAGAGCCGAGAGATGCTTCGGAGGCAATACCCAAAATACGGTGAAATCCCACCAAGTCTTTAATCGCTCAGAACAATCTCCTTCATGACATGTTTGTTACGGTCTAAGTACATGTAAGTAGGTACGGATTCCTTAGATGGAACACCCGCGTCCAGGAGTCTGCATGTTAGCAAACCGCCAGGCGATTCTTAGCAAGTGTGAGAGCCTGGAAGGGACTCTCTCCCTGTCCGGGTTCCGCCATCAGGCCCAGGCCCTCGGGATGCGCTGGGATGGCCCCTGTCACAGAGCAGCGGCTTCTGTGTTTATCCCACGAGAAGTGCTCGCCTCACTGCTGCCTGCGATTGTCAGGCTGCAGCTCTGCTTCAAAAAGACTCTCCTTCCATACCCAGAGAAGCCACGGGCAATTACGGCACGAAAGTCTCTCTGCGTCTCTTCTGTCACCTGTTTGTCCTGCTCTCTCTCCCCCAACTGTGGCTCCTGGCCGTGCCTGGGGAGTGCGTGTGCTCACCTCCGCGTCTCACCCCCTTTCGCATCCCGAAGTCTGTCTTTCTCTCAGGTTCGTGTCTCCAGGTCAGACCCAGAACATCTGAGAAAACAGAAGTACAGGCTGGGGCAAAAGTATGTTTACAGTTGTGCCTACTCAAAACAGAGTTTATTCTTAAATTTATTATGTATTAATTATTGTATTAGTATCCATACAAACAACTTAGATTTCACTGAAAGTTTTAGAACAGCATGAGTTATTTAGTGTCTAAGAATGTGGTCCTCTGGCACTTAAGTCAGTTAAAGATTTTTTTTTTCATATATTCTTACTGATTTCAGAGAGAAAAGGAGAGGGAGAGAGAGATAAAACATCAATGATGAGAGAGAATCATTGATCTGCTGCCTCCTGCAGGCCCCCACTAGGGATCCAGCCCGCAACCCGGGCATGTGACCTGACCAGGAATTGAACTGTGACCTCCTGGTTCATAGGTCAATGCTCAACCACTAAGCCACGCTGGCTGAGCTAAAATGTCCTAGGTTTAAAGAAACATCCTTTTCCACTTCATACCTTTAAAAACATTTAACTTAATTAAAATCTAATTACCATTCAAAGTAGGAGTCTCACATTTCAGTTGCATGTTTACGTCTGTAGTTTCACACCCGCAGTCACCCATGGAGAGCGGAGCTGGGTGTGACCCCTTCTCCTGACCACGCGGAGGCCCCGGCTCCCCGAGCCCACGCTCATGGGCAGTCCAGGTGTCCAGCCTGCGCCGGGCCTGAGGTCTGACCTCATCTCTCCCTGCACCCCACTCTCCAGGGCCTAGGTTAGAGCCCAACTTCGGGGACATTTCTAATTCTGAACATTTTTGAACATTGTACTCACACCCAACATTTGCAAATACTTTTCCCTTAATATTTCAGTGGATTTTCCTGTCCCATCCAATTTTAATACTTCTCCGTTCCTCCTTGTTTTTAAGGGCTCTTTTTTATATTCCATCTCTCCCAGAAATGAAACCTTCATTGAACCATTAACTGCCACCCGTCCAAAATGGAGACCATCCCCACACGCCACGATGTTTTGAATGTGCGTCTATAGACGCTTATGGGTAAAGGATTAATCGGGAAAGGTGTTGCCACGCAGCTCAGCGCCTGCGGGTCCTGGGGGCCCCTCCTCACCTCCCTGGGAGCGCCCTCTTGTGGAAAGTGTGGGCTGTGGTCAAGGATAAAGGCAATAATGACGTCACGGGCGCTCAGTGGATGGTAGTTTTCATCATCGTCAATAATATCCTTTTCGTTATTACTTAGCGTTTGGGACTAACAAAATAGGATGTGTCGCCTTTTCCTAGACTGTGGTTTTACTGGCCATTTTAAAGGAACCTTCTTCCCCACTTAGAAGCTGAGGGCAGGTGACTTTTTGGAACTGCTGCCCCCCCCCCTTGAACTCCCCCGCAGCCTCCGGGTCTCCCCGAGGCGTCCTGTGCACTGTGGTTACTGACCCACCTCTGCCTCCGCTGGCAGCAGGAGGCCCCGTCTCCCCGGAGCTGATGCACACGGACAGCCGGACAGCCGTCGGCGCGGCCCTGTCAGCTCAGCCTCCCCGAACAGGTTCAGATTCCACAGGCCCTGCCTCTCCCTGCGGCCGGCTGCCGAATCTCACCTTTGCTGTCACTTTCCCGTGTCTCCCCCTGGCAGCAGGAGCCGGGGTCAGGAATACTAAGGGCAGCCGAAGGCGTCTCTCCCCTCACTTAGAGCGTATTGGGGCGCGTCTGCTCCCCGCCAAGCACTTGCATCGGGGCCAGGGCTCCTGGGGTGACGAGAAGTGATTTCTCACTTCACAGCCTCACCTGGGGAAGGAGAAGAAAACCCACCAACTATCCCAGGGCAGTGAGATGCTAACAGGTGTGATCAGCACACACACACACACACGCGCGCACACACACACGCACACACGCACACACGCCCTGCGCTGACTCGGTCTCTGTGATTAGAGAACCTTCTAGGTGTAGCGCCCCCCCACCACTTTCCCTCCCCCAGGCTCTGTTCCTGGGCGGCCTCGTAGGGAAGAGCTCCCAGGAATCCTGCCCAGATGCTGTGCACAGAGGCCCCTCCCTCTGGCAGGAGCGTCTTCAGAACCCAGGATGTAGCAATGACTCCAAAGTGCTTTTTCAAAGACCCACCCATCGCACACACCCCGCCCCGCCCCCCAGGACAGAGCGCACCCCGTCAGTGTTTCCACAGAAATACACACACCGGCCTCTAATAATATTGTTTGAAGCGTCTCAGATGTTGTGGTTGCACGCAGCTCACGCTGCCAGCTGTCGGCCTCTCCTCCTCCAGATGTTGTCCCTTCCAGCGGCTGCTTCAGCCAGGTCCCCAGGAGCCACGCCTGTGTCAGCTCGGGCCCAGACTCTATGCTCTTCTTCCCTGGAAACCGAGTAACACTACCATAAGCCTCCCCTTCAAACCGACCCCAGGCAGCTCCTGGGCTTCCCCCACTCCCGGAGCCAAGGCCAGGGCGTTCAGAGCAGAACCGTACGGGACTGGGCGAGCCACCCCCACCCCTCACCCCGTCCCAGTTTATCCTTGACCCCAGAGGGAGGATGTTGTGTGCGGCGGGAGAGCAGCCTGATTTCCATGCTGAGGTGGGTGTCCCTCTGTTGGAGTTCATGCCTTGGACTGGGAGGATTTGGAGGCTGAAAGTGTCCTCCCTGGAGAAGATGAGGGACGCCTGGAGGCGCGGGGCGCGTGTGGCTGTTTTCCTTCGCGGCAGGCCTCGCCCTTGATCCTGCCGGGCACTGGCGCATGCTCACTGCCGGCACCGGGCGTTTAGTGGTCAGGTCCGGAGGCCCGTGGAGCCGGGTCCCCTCCCAGCCTTGCTGCACGTCAGCTCTGACGTCGGGCAATGCGCGTGCTCGCCCGGTGTCCTGTTGGTGGTAAGAAGGTTTATTCACTTATGTGACAGATTTTATCAGTGGCTCAGAGTAGGGTTGGCAGAGAAAAGCAAATAACTAAGATAATGTTAGATAACAGTGAGAGTTGCTGATGGGACTTGCTCGTGGGTGGGATGTGAGGGTGAGGGAAAGAACGGAGTCAAGAATGGTGCCTGGGCCCCGGCCACATGGCTCAGTCGGTCGGAGCGTCATCCCATATACCATAAAGGTAGCGGGTTCGACCCCTGGTCGGGGTGTGTATGGGAGGCAACCGATCAATGTCTCTCTCTCTCTCTCTCTCTCTCTCTCTCTCAAAATCAATAAAGCCCTGGCCAGTTTGGCTCAGTGGATAGAGCGTCGGCCTGCGGACTCAAGGGTCCCAGGTTCAATTCCGGTCAAGGGCATGTACCTTGGTTGCGGGCACATCCCCAGTGGGGAGTGTGCAAGAAGCAGCTGATCGATGTTTCTCTCTCATCGATGTTTCTAACTCTCTATCCCTCTCCCTTCCTCTCTGTAAAAAATCAATAAAAATATATTTTAAAAATATTTTAAAAATCAATAAAAACGTATCTTCAGGTGAGGATTAAAGGGGGAAAAAAAGAATGGTGGGATTCTGGGTTGACAGAAGGAGGCGGGAAGTGGGAGGAGGACTGTGTTTGGGGAGGGAGAAGGGAAGTTCTCTCGGGTCAAGGCTGAGATGGCAGGTGGCTCAGCGCGAGGCTGTTGCTGACAGCGGCATGTGGCCACTTTGGCGCCATCCGGTAGAGTTGGTGTTGGAACTTGGGGTAAAGAGCTTGCCCGTGAGAGCAAGTGTCCGTGGAGAGGGGCAGAGGCAGCCTGGCCCTGGGTGGGGCCCACACTGTTAGCTGTGCCCCTGCCCCCACGCCCTGCTGTCCTCTGCAGCTGTGAGCCCAGGGAAGAGGATTTGGAGGTCGGCCTCACAGCTGGAATGGAGGCTCCGTCCCCGTGCCTCTGGCCCAGCCTCCTCGCCGCACCCATTTCCTGCGCTCCTGTGCCGAGAGGGAGAGGTCTCCCAAGACGACAGCCTCAGTCTTGGGGAAGTCTGGCTGATTCACGTGTTTTCTCTGTGCACTTCTGCGTGTGGACCTCGCCATGGCGCAGCCTGTGTAGGTCACTGACATGGGGGAATGGCATGGTTTGACTCAGGGGTTCCCTCTCCCGCTGCGCTCGGAGTCCGTCACTCACGTGGGCACACCAGTCAGAATTGCTTTCCTTGGAGGGTCAGCATCTTAGAGCCACTGGCTTGTCACCAGGACCGTGAGCTCTGAGACTTCTCTCCAGATCCTCTGCGAGGACTGGCTGCTTCTTATGACTCAGTGGTTGAGTGTCAGCCTGTGAACCAGGAGGTCACGGGTTCAATTCCCAGTCTGGGCAGCTGCCCGCATTGCGGGCCCAATCCCCAGTGGGGGGCGTGCAGGAGATAGCCGATCCATGGTTCTCTCTCATCATTGAAGTTTCTATCTCTCCTCCACTCCCTTCCTCTCTGAAATCAATAAAAATATATTTTTTAAAATATCACTTCTTCTCCGACTATTGAAATAGCGGAGACATTTCTTAGGAAACAGTCGTCATTAGGATGGGAGACCAGGGATTGTCCCCCTGTCCTGTCCCTGGCCCCTGGGGACCTCTCTGTCTGGTCACCATGAGAACCTGTACCCACAAAGGCGGGGACCCCACACCATCCTGTCCAGCTCTCAAGTCAGAGGTGTTGGTACCGTCTTAAGGAAAGACTGTTCTGTGAACCAGAGTCCTTCTATTTGCATTTGTTGTTTTACCGAAGGGTGAACTCTTACTTTTCTAATTGTAATGAGAATAAATGTGTACTCGGTTTCCTTTGAACAGACAAGTTCTGTTGAAAGAATAATCATGTTCTTGAAATGTCTTCATGTTAAGCCTTGCTCTGAGTGGTGCATGTGTAAATACGTAGTTATATTATTGTTACGTTATCAGCATTGGGGCGGGGGGGGGGGCTCCTTCATGTAAAAAGACACTTTATTAATTGATTCCCCTTTTTTTTCTTTTCTGCCTCTCTTTTCAGAACGGTTTGATCACCACTGTCCCTGGGTAGGCAACTGTGTGGGGAAAAGAAACTACAGATTTTTTTATATGTTTATTTTATCTCTGTCTTTTCTGACAGTCTTTATATTTGCATTCGTTATCACCCACGTCATTCTTCGTAAGTATGCTGGTGGGATCAGATTACGTATGTAGCCATTTGCCTGACTTTGGTTTTCTGATTTAAGTTTGATTTACTATTTTGATCATTCCGGGCTTTCTCTTCCTTCTCTCCACCTTCTCCCTGTCCCCTCCTCACTTCCGCTGCCCCTTCCCCCTTTGCTTCTGCCTTCCTCCCTCCTACCTCAGCCCCCTCCTTTCCACTCCCCATCCCCCATCTTTCCAAGGTCACACCTGGGACAGGCTCCCCCACTTTTTCCTTGATACTTGTCCCTATTCCCACCTCAGTGACTGCACTTTCCCGTCTGCTAAGGAGCCCCCAGGAAGAATCACCCCCACATTTTCTCAAAGGATATTGTGCTGCACTAATGACCGAGCTTTTTAACATTTTGACGTGGTATCTACTTAAGCAGAGCAGTCACCTCCCTAGAAAAAGGTGTGGGGATAACGCCTGTGTTTTCTTGCACACAGATCTACATGTTAAAGGTACACATTGGACAAGATGTTCAGTTATCTGCTAGAACATTAGGAAGCTACGGCGGGCATTTAAAGGAAGCAGCCTGGTTAGAAATGAGATTTGGATGTAAAGAACTTTGAGATATATATCCGCCTAAGCAAATGGCATTTTTCATTCCCATTCTGAAGGCCGTAACTCTGAGTTCCTTTTGTCTCTTGGCCTTTTACTTTCCTACAGTAGGCAGTGATGAGAAGGAAGTTAATTGGCTTTGAACTATAAATTTAAGCCTTTAAACTCCCATTACAGTGCCATTAGCAACATTAAAGACCAGCGGGGCCTCTTGTCCACATTCCTGAAGTACAGCCACGTTAGCAAGTACAGAGCCTCTTTCTGGAATGTTCCAGAAAGTATCTGAGTACATGCCTCACTTTCCTCCCAAGCAGCAGCTCTCAAACCTCAAAGGGGTGCACTGAGGCTGCAGTCAGAAATGTTTCCTCCTCTTCTCTCCAGGGGGGCTGTATGGGCCTGTGTGGGCCTGGGGAAGTGGATGGTAAGGAAAGTTTCACATTAGTTCTTTTTATTTTTATTTTAAAGTATATTTTTATTGATTACAGAGAGGAAGGGAGAGAGAGAAAGAGATGGAAACATCAAAGAGAGAATCATGGATCAGCTACCTCCTGTACACCCCACACTGGGGATTGAGCCTGCAATCTGGAATCGAACATGACCTCCTGTTTCATAGGTCAACGCTCAACCTCTGAGCCATACCAGTCGGACTCACATTAGTTCTTTTTAGATATTGGTCAATTTTGGACATTAAGTGGAGTACCCAAAATTTTAACAGCATTTTAAATCCTAGTTCCCATTTTTTCTTACTGAAATCCCTTCATCTGAAGGTGACACAGATTTGTAACATATGCCTGAGCGCCATCACTTGGCGGGGCTGCAAGAACAGAGGTGACATTGGTTCAGACCTCCCCCACGCGGCCTGGGGGGGATGCCAGCATGGCTCTGCAATTTTCAGTTGGATAATGGCAAAAGCAGCCGGGATCCAAAGAATCGAGAGAAGACGCGATTGCGTACACACCTGTGGAGAAGTAATGTGCTGTTCCAGCACATTTTCTATGACACTACAAAACAGTGTTTAAACTTTACGTATTTTGTTAATCCTCCTCCGAGAATATTTTTTCCATTGACTTTTAGATATAGTGGAAGGGAGGGGGAGAGGCAGAGAGAGAGAGAAAACATCTATGTGAGAGAGACACATCGATTGGTTGCCCCCTAAGGGCCCTGGATAGAGCCTGCAACCGAGGTACGTGCCCCTGACCAGAATCAAACCCAGGACCCTTCAGTCCATGGGCCAACGCTCCAACCACTAAGCCAAACCAGCTAAGGCTAAACATTACATTTTTCTGTCATCTTTAGTAGCTTCAGAATGCTTTCCTATACTGGTATATATAATCACATTGTATGTATGGCCTTGCCCTTACTAGGTGTACCGGTTAATAATGAGGATTTTTTTTAATAGATGGAGTTACACATATGTTGGTATATATGCGATTTGATATGTGTGCTATTTTGTTGTATTGACAGCAAGCTTCAAAATTTTATATGTCAAATTTTCTGAAGGTGTTAACATCGTAGATATTTTTACGCTTAAAAATGTTGAATTTCGTGCCAAAAAAAAGAGCATTTGCGGGAAGTTTTAATTCATTACTTTATTTTGAAGAAAAAGTTATCATATACTTCGGGAAGCTTATGATGAACATGCTCCATCTCAAGATCTTGTGAACAAGGGTTTAAACACTTTAAAAGTGATGATTTCGATGTGAAAGACAAAGAACGTCCAGGTCAACCGAAAAAGTTTGAAGACCAACAATGACAAGCATTATTGGATGAAGATGCGTGTCAAACTAAAAAACAACTTGCAGAAAGATTAAACGTTGCTCAGCAAGCAATTTCTGATCGTTTACAAGTAATGGGAAAGATTTTAAGGAAGGAAAATGGGTGCCACATCAACTGAACGAAAGACACATGGAAAACCGAAAAGTCATCAGTAAAATGTTGTTTCAACATCATGAAAGAAAGTCTTTTTTGCATCAAATTGTGACTGGCGAAAAGTGGCTGCATTGTGGGAGTTACAGGCAGCGTTGAGAATCCCAAATGTACAAAATCATGGGTTGATCCAGGTCAACCATCAACATCGACTGCAAGGCCAAATCACTTTGGAAAGAAGACAATGCTCTGAGTTTGGTGGGATCAGGAAGGTGTGGTGTACTATGAGCTTCTAAAACCAGGTGAAACCGTTAATACTGATCGCTACCAACAACAAATAATCAATTTGAACCATGCTTTGATTGTGAAACGACCAGAATGTGCCAGAAGACATGGCAAAGTAATTTTGCTTCATGATGATGCACCATCACACACTTCAAAACCAGTTAAAGACATGTTAAAAGATCTCGCCTGGGAAGTATTAACCCACCTGCTGTATTCACTAGAACTTGCTGAGCAGCACTTCAAAACGTACGAAGAAGTGGAAAATGGGGTCTCTGAATGGTCTGCCTCAAAATAAGAAAAGTTCTATTGGGACGGCATCCACAAATTTCCTGAAAGATGGGGGAAATATATAGCTAGCGATGGACATTACTTTGAATAAAGCACTTTTGATGTTTCTCTTGAAATTATCGTGTTTTCTTTGATTAAAAAATCCGCCATTATTAACTGATACCCCTAGTACATTCTGGATAATAAGGGCCCATTTTATTTGCTCAGCCACATATACAAATTCTGGGAACACACACACACACACACACACACACGCGCGCGCGCGCGCACGCGCCTGACCACAGCGGGTTGTGATGTACATTTCACTGTCACCTCCTTTACACTTCACTCACCCGAGCTCAGAAAACAGGTTTGCTGTGGCTTTATGCTTGTGCATTGTTAATCCAGTCTCCACACAAAACGCATTTGGAACGGATCTGTCCACAAGTTACCCGAATGTATTGTACAAACACAAATAATGATTTTCCTCTCCTCTTGCTCTGCACCCCAGCGCCCCCTCCATACCCCCCATTTGGCTTGATCTTAGTCCCCATGACCGCCTAAGATTGCAGCTGGGGAGCTGTCACCCGAGTTCTCCCTGCCAGGTCGTGGGGGACGGGGCTGGGAGGGTACAGTGGGGTGAGGATCTGTTATTGCAGATCCCTGACAAGGCGAGGTCTGGAATTCTCACAGAAGAAGGAGAGTTTGGGAAAGTGATACAAGTCAGGTCCAGGAGGGACAGAGAAATCATTGCTTCGGGTCTCATCTTGCCTCAAAGTTGTGTTTGCTCGAAGACCTGCCACTCCCCCTGCTGGTTTCGCCCTATGGCCCTAGCAGGGATGGAAGAGGGAGCCCTAAGCTTTCCTTGTTAGCTCTCCCAGGGGCTGACATCCTAGTTCACGAGGCACATCCTCGTGCCTCTGCTGTGGCCAGTGGGCGCAGAGAGGAGGGGAGGACGCACAGAGGGAATGGGAACTTGAGGAAGAATGTGGAGCCGTCCACTCACAGCCTTCCCATCGCTGGACAGGTTTCCACGCACACAGTGGGGCCTGGGACCCTGCTGTAACTCCCACACTGCAGCCACGCCAGCGCCGTGTGCCACGGGAATGCACTAGGACCATCCTGTTCCTATCAGCCCTCCCTGGTCATCTCATCGCTGCCCGGGGCCACACCAGGTCCCCAAACACGGGGCTCTGCGTAGCACATCAGGGACCCGCATCACCCCACAGTGGGACATCCACAGTTCCTCCCATGGGCTGAGTCACAGAAACTACAATGTCAACCCGTAAACTAAAGATCGCCTCTCGTCAGATGCATCTTCACTCAAGCCCTTAAAGAAATGTTTTCTGGCATAAAGCGTTTTCAACCCACAAGGAGTCAGCAGTAGACTTCAGCGTGATGCGTGTGTGTCCTCTGGGCAGAGAAAGACGTAATTTCATATGTAGCCTCGTGTCTAGGACCTCCAGGGTCAGAAGCTAACAAACCCTGGGGAAACAGTCTTTCATGAAAGAAGAGGGGGAAACCGCCTGCAGTATTCTGTTTTCCTATTAGGATGAGGGAAACGAAGGAGGCATCAGAACTACAGTGTATGGGAGAGGATGCAGACGTCCGTCTGCTTTGACTGAAAAACCATCCTGCAGCTGTTGCCTCTCGTTGTGAATCTGCCACTTTCCCGTTGAGTAACTTCAGTGGCGTCGCCATCCAGGACCGTGCCCGGGGCCGCAGCACACACGCAGTACAGTTATTTCACTGATCCGGAGACGCCGGTGGTTTTCGTGCCGATGAGAGAGCTCCGCCTGAGGCTGTCTTTCTGGAGGGGAATGTTTGAATACTGGATGTTGGTCTTCATACTAAATGTTGGTTTTGTGCCCACAGGTTCACAGCAAACGGGATTCCTCAATGCGATCAAGGACAGTCCCGCCAGATATCCTTTGTGGGTGTGGTGTGGTGTGCGAGGCTGAGGTGCCACGTGTCGGACCGCCCTCCTCGGTCACCTGCCTCTCCGCCCTGTGCCCTGGCTTGTCTTCTCAGCAATCGTATTCCTTTTTGTCCCGTGAGGCATCGGAGAACTCCCTAACGTTCCCTGGCGTGAGGAGTGGCGTCCGAATGCTCCAGCTCCGAGGGGCGCGTGTCGCCCAGTCTCGGTCGCCGTGCTCTCTAGCGAGAAAGCAGGTGTGCGCTCTTGCCCGCCCCCAGGAACCCACATGGATGTGTTGCAGCGGGTTGGTCTGGGGGGAAGCGGGGCTGCAAGCTACAGACTGGCTTCGTTCCGATCAGCGGGTGGTCCTTACAGAACCCTTATGGGTGTCCCTGTGTGGGCCCGTTCTTGGCTGGCAGCCCCCAGGGGGGAACCCCGTGAGCTTCTGTCTGGGTTCTGTCTGGGGTCAGTTTGGCCTTCCTCTGGGCAGGACAGGTGACCCGTATGAACTTTCAGGAACGGAACACCTTTCCCAGCCCTGGAGGGACCAAACATGGTCACTCTCACGTCGGGTGGGTGCGTCCCATCCTCACAGCATATACGGGCACGTACCGTAGTATTTTGAACTCCGTGAAAGGCAGATGTTCACCCATTAGGTTCTTGCGTGGGCTCCCACTCCCTTCGCTGTCCACTGAGGTTTTCCACTCATTGGTGTGGCGCCCGCCAGCCGGCCCCACTGACCGCTCCATCTGGGCCCAAGCTCTCTCTCGTCTTCAGGTAACCAGGTGGCCTGGACTTGAACTCCCCATTATTCCCAGGAGTCCTCATCTCGGGGTAGGAACTCTTAAGAAAGGGACTGAGATGTACCCATCACCTGCCTACATCTGTCCGGAGCGGGGGGTGGTAGGTGGGGGGGAGGCATGGACTGACGTCAGTGACGGGGACTCCTCGCTGTGGGGGAGGCTGAGGGAGCTCAGCTGCTCCGCTCCCGGGGCCTTCGGGCTGCCCGCTGCTCCACGTGGTTGTCTGGGCACCTGCAGACACGCCCTCCCCGCTGAGCGGCACAGTGTGTGGCTGGGCCTGTTGGTGGGGGCGGGGGGTGCCGTCCACTGCAGACCTCCCCACCCAGGGAGGATCTTGTCACCTCACAATCCTGGGATGAGGCCTAAGGAAAGACCGGTAGCGAGTCCTGGACGGGCCACAGCTTTACTTCCTGCTCCATCACAGCTGACTAGGAGGTTCAGGTCATTTCTTTAAACCCTTTTGTGCCTCAGTTCTTGGCTTTAAGCCTCTAAATTTGTGGCTATTTGTTACAGTAGTCAACCACCACTCTGTACTAGACAGTGCTGCGCCAACAAAACCAACTATTCGGGACATGTGTGAGCATGCTCACATGCGTGGGGGAGTGATCTCCAGGAGGCGCCGGCTGCGGCGGGCAGCTCTGCCAGGCCTCCCGCCAGAGCACAGTCTGCGGCTCTCACGGGCTGGCTGTGCTCGGAATCTGTAGAGGCAAGTGCACTGTGTTCCCCATGAGGGAAGGGGCAGGTGTTGCTGATGGAAGGGAGGAAGGAGTGGCGATGTATCGGGGTGGCACGCCGACTTTGCTGCAGAAACTATTCACATGGAAAGTGGGGAGGGGGCAGGGGGGAGAGAAATGCTCTTATTTGGTCCAGAGCAACATTTTAGCTTATTTTCTCTCGGAAGATCACTCGCAGGCGGAGGTAAAGAGTTTTCCCACGGCCCGGTGTGTGAACACTCACAAAAACCTCAGCTGCTGTCTTTCCAGGGTTGCCACATCGCACTGCTGACCCTCCCCCACAGCCCGATGTCGTCCCCTCGAGGCTGTTTCCTAAGCCTGGCCCCACGTTCAGGAGCCTGGTGGCCTCGACCTGCCCCTCGCAGCACGTGCCCGGCTGTATGAGCTTCCTGTGGCTGCTGTAACGAAGAGCCACAAGTTGATAAATGTATTATCTCACAGCCCTACAGGTCAGAGTCCAGTGGGCCCGGCTGTGTTCTGCTCCGGGTCCCACGAGGCTGAATTCAAGGTGTTGTCCAACCTGGACTCTTACCTGAAGGCCCGGGGAGCATCCTCTCCCAGGCTCACTCAGGGACTGGCTGAATTCCTGGGGAACAGGACAGGTCCCCGTTTCTTGATGCATTCCCTGGCTCATGACTCCTTTTCTCTGCAAAGCCAGCAACAGCGGATCACGTCCCTCTCACACTGTGAATCTCTCCTTCCTTCCCTCCTGCCATTGCTCTGACCTCTGCCAGAGCCTCCCTGCTTTTGCAGACGGGCCCTGCCCTCATCATTTTGGGTCATCTCCCATCTCAAGGCCCATAACCTACAACCCACCAACTCCCTTTTGACTGGTGGGGAATGTAGTCTCAGGGGCCAGGGACTGGGCATCTTTGGGGAGGCCCTTGCCTGTCTGCCCCTCAGGCCTTCATGCAGCTCACTAGCTGTCCAGTCACTTCTGCGTCTACAACGCTGACCTCCCTCCCCTGTTCTGCCCTTTCTGTTTTTTTGTTTTGTTTTGTTTTGTTTCTTTCTTTTGTTTTTCTTTTTTTTTTTAATGAATCTTTATTGTTCAGATTACAATTGTTTCTCCTTTTTCCCCACATATCTCCCCACCACCCAGTTCCCACCCCCCTCTGCCCCTACCTCCCCCCCGCTGTCCTTATCCATAGGTGTATGATTTTTGTCCAGTCTCTTCCCATACTCTCCACACAGACACCCCTTTCCCCCTAAGAATTATCAATCCACTCCCATTCTATGCCTCTGATTCTATTAAGTTCACCAGTTTATTCTGTTCCTCAGATTTTTAATTCACTTGACTTTTAGATTCACTTGTTGATAGATATGTATTTGTTGTTCATAATTTTTATCTTTCTTCTTCTTTTTCCTCTTTTTAAAGAATACCTTTCAGCATTTCATATAATGCTGGTTTGGTGGTGATGAACTCCTTTAGCTTTTTCTTATCTGTGAAGCTCTTTATCTGCCCTTCAATTCTGAATGATAACTTTGCTGGGTAGAGTAGTCTTGATTGTAGGTTCCTGCTATTCATCACTTTGAATATTTCTTGCCACTCCCGTCTGGCCTGCATGGTTTCTGTTGAGAAATTAGCTGATAATCGTATGGGAGCTCCCTTGTAGGTAACAAACTGTTTTTCTCTTGCTGCTTGTAAGATTCTCTCTTTGTCTTTTGCTCTTGGCATTTTAATTATGATGTGTCTTGGTGTGGTCCTCTTTGGATTCCTTTTGTTTGGGGTTCTGTGCGCTTCCTGGACTTGTAAGTCTATTTCTTTCATCAGGTGGGGGAAGTTTTCGTTCATTATTTCTTCAAATAGGTTTTCAGCATCTTGCTCTCTCTCTTCTTCTGGTACCCCCATAATTCTGATGTTGGTTCGCTTGAAGTTGTCCCAGAGGCTTCTTACACTATCTTCAACTTTCTGAATTCTCTTCTCTTCATGCTTCTCTGGAGGAGTGTCCTTGGCCTCTTTGTATTCCAAATCTTTGAGTTGATTCTTGCAATCCTCTAGTCTGCTTTTGGGTCTCTGTATAATATTTTTTATCTCAGTGTATGTTTAATTTCTAGTTGGTCCTTTTTCATATCCTCGAGGGTCTCATTGAATTTATCGGCCTTTTCCATGAAATTCTTGAAAAACCTTATAACTGTGGTTTTGAACTCTATGTTCAGTCGCTTGTTCTCCTCCATTTCTTTGGTTTGTGATCTGTTTCCTTGCCTTCTCATATTCTCTGCTTCCCTGAGTTGGTAGGGTAGCTTTGTGTACTAGGTGTCCTATTGGTTCAACAGGTCAGCCTCCCAGTTACCTGAGGTGGACACTCTTGGTGTACCCTTGTGTACTGTGTGTCCCCCAGCAGGAGCTACAGCAAGGGCTAGTTTTCTCCTCCTTTGCTTGGGCGGTTTTGGAGCAGTCTGACTGGAGCTGCAGTTAATTTGGATGAGCTGCCACAGAACAGGCCATTTATATGCAAAAGCCGCTGTGTGGAGCCTGGGCGGGTTTGTAGAATGTGCGGGGCGGGGCCTCAGGGCTGGGCGGGGTCTCAGGGCGTCACTAGGCTGGGGCGTGGCCAACGGCGATGGCTGCCGTCAGCCGTCTCTGCCTTTCCCGTTTCCAAGTCCCTGCGCCCCGCGCTCCAGCGCAGTAAACAATGATTGCTGGGCGCACCACTGCAAAAAAGTCACTCTCACTTTCCGACCCGATGGCCGAGAGTCCAGCTTCTCCCCGTAGGTGCCTGGGTCCCCCGAGTGTCCCCAGAAACTGGATTTCAGAGCAATCGGGAGCTTGTCTCCCTGCGGGTTGAAGAAAAACCGCGCGCCCAGTCGCCCGCTGCCAGCCCGATTCGCGTGCCTCCGTACCTCAGCTCCCCAGCGTTTGTGCTCCTTTCTTTTCCTAGTTGTAAATCTTCCACTCAGCCAGCTTTCCCGTGGTTCTGGGTGGTAGACGCTCTGTCCCTTAGTTGTACCCTCGAAATTGTTGTGTGAGGCAGCAGATTAGCTGCTTAACTATGCCGCCATCTTTCAAAGGTGCCCTTTCTGTTAATTCAGGAGAGACGATGAGAGACAAAAAGGATGGGTAAAAATATATGTTTATACACACAGACATATAAGAAGAGAGAGAGAGAGAGAGAGAGAGACTCTTTCCTTCTCTGAGTTCAAGTTGAAAATGGTAACAGAGGCCCATGGAGACTTGTTGAACCATCACAGTTTACAGGGATTGTTATCCTTACAGCTTTGCTCCTGCTGACTTGGTCCCACTGGTTTTGTGGCATCTCCTGACCCACTGTCATGCTGGGCTCCTGCCTGGAAAAAGGTGACCTGACGCCGAAGCCAAAATGTCCCAGGGCAGCTCCTCAGCCAACACGAACGAGTCTGACAAAACCACCCATTTCTCTCCCAGAGAAAATGAGAGGCGAGAGCGAGGGTCAGGCAAATGCGACAGCAGAGCCGCCCGTGCCCGAGGGGCAGAGCAGGAGGGTGACGTGGGCGTCGGGCGCCGCTCCCACCCTCCTCTTCCTTACTCTTTCTGGAAGTAGAGGAGAATTTCGGGAGCGTGACCATGCTTAAAAGTGAGGGGCTGACGGTGGGTGTGACACACTTTATGTGTGTCACTAGTCCCTGTCCCCCGGGCAGTGGTGTGACTGCCAGAGGCCCCGTTCTGGCGGGTGTTGTCTGTTGGGAATATCTGCTTTGGAGGAGAAGGCCTCTGTCTGCTGAGGGGAGCCGTTGAGAAGTGTTGAGTTGCGTTGATGCCTCATGCATGTGTATTCCAGAAGAGAATGCTGTAGGTTCTGCCGGCTTGTGATGTGCTTAGAAGAACACGAAGTTCTGCTCATTAGTGAGGATGTCTCTGTGACCAGGAGGGCTGGACCCTCCGGGGCCGCTGGTCAGTGTGTCTTTGTTGGTGGCCTTGGGGAGGTTCTCTCTCTCCCGGAAGTCTGGGGAGACCACGTTCTAGCTCTGTTTCGCCATGAACTGCTCTGTGAGCTCGGATAAGTGGCTTGAGGACTCTGAGCCTCAGCTTCCGGTCTGTAAAATGAAAGGGTCAGAATAAGCCAGGACATCTTCCCGGGGGTCCGTGTGTGTCCGTGGAGCTGCGTCGGGAGTTTCTAAGCCGCCTGAAGTTATAAGAAAAATGTGTTTGTTGCTTGTGTGCATTTTTTCTGAGTTGGCACGTTTCCTCTCATTTCTCTTTTTTTTAAATCAGTAAATTTATACATTTCAGAGAAATTTATATTCTTCTTCTTCTGGCACAGACAGCATCTGGCTGTGGGTCAGGGAGGAGGTGTGTTGTCAGGTGTTGGGGCGCAGTCTGAGGGTGAGTGTGCAGGGCAGGGCTCCTGCAGAGGCCGCAGGTTCAGGATCCTGACAGGGACTCCCCGACAGAGGGGGACGGTGAGCCAGAGCCGCCTGCCCCAGCAAGAGCTAAGAGAGGAGCCACACCCAGGGCTCAGATCCTAGCTCTGCTGTTTCTTAAGCAAATTACTTAACTGCTTTCTGCCTCCGTTTCCCTCTGCGTCAAGTGGGAATTGTGCTTCTCACTGGGTTGATCTGAGGGTCAAGTGCGTCCCTGTGAAGCCTTGGCCGGCACCTGGCACGTGCCCGTGATGCCAGCCATTGGTGGGAATGGTGGTGATTTCCCTTCAGAGCCCTGTGGGAGGAGCGGCAGCTGTGGGGGAAGCTGGAGGGGGCCGCAGTCTACACCCCACCTTGCATTCGTGTCATTTTGACACCGCAGTGAGCTGATGGGGAGACTGCCTTCTGCTATTTATAAACGTTTCTAAGGCACGAGATACTAATATGGAAAGCTGCATTTTTTGTTGTTGCGCTAAACCTTTAAAATCCCACATCCCCCGGAAAACAATGCCTGCCTGTGGGGTGGTGATACCGGCGGCTTTGCAAAGGGACGGGGTCTGGGCGGCAGCCACCTTCCCTGCCGTCCCTCACCTCCACTAGGACCGTAGGAATGTTGTGCATATTGGACGTCGCCGTCTGCCGCCCTGGGAGTAAACTTCCGGTGACACGGAGCCCTTCTGAGGTCAGCTCGTCACGTGATGTTCAGTGAAAAGTCTTTGCTTCCATTTTTTACTCTCTCTTTTCCGCCCTTGACCGTTTCTTGGCTGGTCTCATGTGCCCCCTCCTCTTCGATGGGTCTGTCTCGGCTTTACCGCCAGCCTCTGCCAATCCATTGCCAGCGTCACCGCCCTGGACACCGTTTTCCTGGCTGGCTGCCCCTGCGCCTCCTCGCTGTCCTGGCCTCCACGCCACCTCTGCGTTCACACCTGGGGGCATGGCTCCCAGCGGGCTGCCTCGTCCGCCTGCCCCTCCTGAGTGGCCGATGAGGTTAGAAGGGGCACCTGCGAGAGTGACCTGTCGGGAGGCAGGTGAGGATGAGACCATCTTCGGTACACAGGCCACTGTCCCTGTGTCCCCAGCTGCACACCAGGCCTCCCACCGTCACCATTTGCCCAGCGGGGTAGCCCTGGGAGAAGGGAAGGGGTTGCCCAGGGAAAAGCAGAAAAACGTGGATGGGGAGGGGTCCACTTCTCTGATCCTCCTCCCCATGCGTGTTCTCCCCCTGTCCATCCATGTTTATCTGCTTTTCCCAAACACCACCTTGGTTTTCCTCTCCTCCTTCCTCTGCGAGGACAGCAGGGCTGCCGGGACATCGTGTGCTGGCAGTCTAGACTCTAGAGGACCCGACCGCCCCCCTCAGCCAGCGGCCCCGGGGGGCACTCTCCCCAAGGGGTCCTCCTGACTCGGTGCTGCTTCTCTGTGAGCTCGCGGCTTCGAGGTTCAGACCTTGGCGAAGGAGGCGCCGTCCACCTCTCCAGGAGCAGCCCCGGGCGTGTGCTGGCCGTCAGCAGCAGGACCCCTCATTTCTCCTGTTCCCCGTGCAGCCCCGTCCCCGGCGGGCACGCATTCACTGTGACGTGGCAGATCATGGCGCAGACTGACACTCCCAGGCCTATGAGAATTTGTTTTTCCCCCGAGAAACATCCGTATCTTGTAAATAGAATTTTATAAACATTTGTGGGACGGGAAAATCCTCTAGTCTTTTCACGTTGCCCCGTCCCTGGCGGACGATCCGTTCTGTTGAAGAACGCAGCCTTCTCCTGCTTTGGCTGTACCGGATCTGTCCACCCCCAGCATCGGTGAGCCTCCAGGGTTCTCCGCCTTCTGTGCCAGGGCTGGCTCAGGGGCGGGGAAAGCGTCCCGAAATAAAATGACCCGCACCCCGAGCCAGTCTGCGAAATGCCCCCGCTGGCTGAGAGCCCCCGGGCAGATGGGAGCAGGCAGCACCCCGGTGTGGAGGGGCTGCCCAGGGAGAGAGCCCTGAAGACAGCCCCGCCCGCACCGCCACCCACCGTCAGCCCCGCGCCCGGTCCCCACAGCCTCGCCCTCAGGCTGGGGACACACCCGTTGGCACCACAGCCCTCAGCACCCCGCAGCCAGAAGGAGAGTCTGTGCTTAAGTGGTCAGTCACTCCCATCGAAGGCGGGGCCGTGCCGGCTCCAGCGCTGGCTTCCCGGGGTGGCTGCCGGTGGCTGCTCAGTGTGAGTCACCGGAAAAGGCGAGGGGGTCAGGAAGGAGGACAGTCCGAGGCCCGAGACGAAGCCAGCAGGGAGCCCCTCCATCGTTGACTGTGCAGGTGGCGGGAGAACGCGGGGGGGGCCTGTCCCAGGTGCCCCTCCAGGTGGTAGCTCACCATGGGAGGCTGGATAGACGCCGAGGCCTAAGGGAGTGTAGTGGTGTCCCGTCCACGCCTCCCGCCATCGCAGCCCCGGGCCCGGCGAGAGCTCCTCCCCAGTTCCCGTCCTTGACTCGGTCACCGTGCTGGAGGCCGTGGTGTGCTTCTTCTCCGTCTGGTCCATCGTCGGGCTCCTGGGCTTCCACACGTATCTCATCAGCTCCAACCAGACGACCAACGAAGACGTGAGTTCCCAGCGTGGGGCTGGGCTGTGCTTTGTGTTCGGGAACCGAGGGGGGCGCGGGGAGGGAAAGAAGAGGTTAGGAGCCAGGGTCTTCCGTACACCCCGCTCCAGACGGGGCCTTTCTGTCGGAAGTCCCCACGTCTGACCATGGCAGGCCCCTAGGTGCTAAGATCAGCCAGGTGACCCCAGCTCCGAGCCCTGCGGCGGACGCTCTGGCCCATTCCTCTCCAGTGGTTATGAGAGCACCTCGCCACCAAGCCCCAAGGAGAGGGGGCAGGTGGCATCTCGGGTGAACGTGGAGTCTGCCTCCTGGTTAACGTCTCCACGTCAGCTTTGGGGATTGGCCAGGCCCAAAGTTTAACCTTTGCGCAGGGTTACCTGCCTGTACGTCATGCGGGTGGAGAGGGGGCATCGAAACAAGAAACGTTCTGCTGGAAAACGTTTCTTCATTCTCCTCTTTGCTCTAAGTATCAGTCCATGTCTCCGAATCGCTCCGCTTGCCGTAGAGGCTGGAGAAAACCAGCACCGATGAGATGCAAGAATATGAACAGGGACGTACATTTGGTGACTGTGACTGTCAGGATCTGCACAGTTACGTTGGCCACACCCGAGGCCAAATTCAGACGGGCTCTACACTGGCGGTCGGGCCACGTTACCCTCCCGCCGCCATCACTTAGGGCCTGTTTCGGCACTGAGTGGGAGCGTGAAAGAATCTCGTGGCTCATGCGAGCCGGCCTCTGGTGCCGTGTAGTAGAAATAAGAGCTCGTCCCCAGAGAATGCTTTCTCCCTAATCTGACCTGCTGCTTGGGGGTATTGCCAAGTTGGGCATAAATGCCAGTTTTCCTGGAGAGCAGCATCTCCATTCTCCTGCGGAAGGCGTGCGTAAAGATGATTTCATTCCCACGGACTTCTCGTGGTCCAGTTCGCTCAAACTGGCATTGGTGTTTAGGATGCTGTTCCTGTCTTCTTCTTCCAGATTAAAGGGTCCTGGTCAAATAAAAGAGGAAAAGAAAATTACAACCCCTACAGCCACGGAAACATCTTCACCAACTGCTGTGTGGCCCTGTGTGGGCCCGTCTCTCCAAGGTGAGGTTCAGAGAGCAGGGTGCTCCTCACCAGACTCAGAAGACACATGCCCTAGAACACGCCCTAGCACACGCCCTAGCACACGCCCTAGAACATGCCTTAGCACACACCCTAGAACATGCCTTAGCACACACCCTAGAACACGCCCTAGCACACGCCCTAGCACACACCCTAGAACATGCCTTAGCACACACCCTAGAACACGCCTTAGCACATGCCCTAGCACACACCCTAGAACATGCCTTAGCACACACCCTAGAACACGCCTTAGCACACACCCTAGAACATGCCCTAGCACACACCCTAGAACACGCCCTAGCACACACCTTAGCACACGCCCTAGAACACACCTTAGCACACACCCTAGCACACGCCTGAGCACACGCCCTAGCACACACCCTAGCACATGCCTGAGCACACGCCCTAGCACACGCCTGAGCACACGCCCTAGCACACGCCTGAGCACACGCCCTAGCACACACCTTAGCACACGCCTGAGCACACGCCCTAGCACACGCCTGAGCACACGCCCTAGCACACGCCTGAGCACACACCCTAGCACACGCCTGAGCACACGCCCTAGCACACGCCTGAGCACACGCCCTAGCACACCCCTTCGCTGAGGGAGCACAGGCCCCGCTGGGAAGAGGTGTGGCTGTGCGGGTGGATCAGGTCACACCGTCCGCTGGTGCCACGGGGCACGGCCTCAGAGAAGCAGAGACCATAGAGATCTGGCTGTTGTTGTGTTGCACTTGACACCTTCTTGGTTCTTCCAGTGAATCTGTGTCAAGTTTGGGGGAAATCCCTAAGGGTCAAATAGGGAAACTGAGGCATGTGACCTCATGAATTATTGTTGTGCATCAGTGGGGAGCAGGGAGCTGTCGTTAGCACAGCAAGGGACCCAGGACACCATGCAGGAAGCAGTTAGAAAACCTGTGGAAATGCGTTAAGGCTGAGTTGTGTGGAATGTCAATGCCAAAATAGTTGGGAGGCAGATGTGTGCGGCCTGACGCGGTGGCGATCGTGGTGATGATACGACAATGATGTTGACAGTGGCAGGAGCCGTGTGCCCAGGATCGTGCACTGCAGTTGCCTCTAAGACATTCTTACACGGTATGACAGTGTGCTCATGAGAGGGGTGTGTTTTCCCGTTTCCCAGCGACAGCTGCAGACCCACATTCAGCTCCCTGCACAGAAAGAGGGGACCCCCCCCCCCAAGTAGAAATAAACAGAGTGGATAGCATCTTCGGCTTCCTACTCACTCTCCTTCTGTTCTGCTTTGTTCTCTCTTGTAGCCTCATTGACAGAAGAGGGTATGTCCAGCCTGACACGCCTCAGCCAGCTGCGCCCTCCAACGGGCTGGCCACGTACGGGGCCACCGCCTCGCAGAGCGACATGGTAGGAGCTGCCTGCAGGGCGACACTCCCTGGGAAGGCTTCTCTTCCGCTTCTGTGCTCACTAACCCGGTTACACCAGGCACCCCTAGACCAGGCACCCCTAGACCAGGCGCCCCTAGACCAGGCGCCCCTAGACCAGGCACCCCTAGACCAGGGGCCCCTAGACCAGGCAGCCCTAGACCAGGCACCCCTAGACCAGGCACCCCTAGACCAGGCACCCCTAGACCTGGGGCTCCTAGACCGGGCGCCCCTAGACCAGGCGCCCCTAGACCAGGCACCCCTAGACCTGGGGCTCCTAGACCAGGCACCCCTAGACCAGGCGCCCCTAGACCAGGCACCCCTAGACCAGGCACCCCTAGACCTGGCGCTCCTAGACCAGGCACCCCTAGACCAGGCGCCCCTAGACCAGGCGCCCCTAGACCTGGGGCTCCTAGACCAGGCACCCCTAGACCAGGCAGCCCTAGACCAGGCGCCCCTAGACCAGGCGCCCCTAGACCAGGCACCCCTAGACCAGGCACCCCTAGACCTGGGGCTCCTAGACCAGGCACCCCTAGACCAGGCAGCCCTAGACCAGGCACCCCTAGACCAGGCACCCCTAGACCTGGGGCTCCTAGACCAGGCGCCCCTAGACCAGGCGCCCCTAGACCAGGCACCCCTAGACCAGTCACCCCTAGACCAGGCGCCCCTAGACCTGGGGCTCCTAGACCAGGCACCCCTAGACCAGTCACCCCTAGACCAGGCACCCCTAGACCTGGGGCTCCTGGACCAGGCACCCCTAGACCTGGGGCTCCTAGACCAGGCACCCCTAGACCAGGCGCCCCTAGACCGGGCACCCCTAGACCGGGCACCCCTAGACCAGGCGCCCCTAGACCGGGCGCCCCTAGACCAGGCGCCCCTAGACCTGGGGCTCCTAGACCGGGCGCACCTTCAAAGCTTCCCGGACACCAGGGACTGGGAGGCTCGGGCGAGGGGAAGAGGGTTATGGCCGCCGAGTGACAGGTGTGCTAGGGGTTGTGAAGGGGAAGGACACACAAAAGCTCCTCCAGAAACAGCTTGTGGCACCTGGTGATGGAAAGTCCCCTTGCACAGGCCACGGTGTCATTGGGGGGACGGGACCCAGCTGCCCTCAGCAGGGCTGGCTGGCTGGCTGGACAGTGCCCAGGCCCCATTCTGTCCCTCGGCTCAGTCTGTTCTGATCCCACCCCCCTTTAGTGTGCTGTGGATGGTACTGCCAGTTCCCACTTTCAGCCAAATCTTAGACCCGCCACGCACACCTGAGTGCGAATAATCAGACCAGGTTCCTTCTCTCACAGCGGAAGCTGAGGGGGCCGCTCCAGGGGGCTCGCAGGTGTGGCCGCACAGGGAAAGGCGGGCTTTGTTTCTGGGTGGCCGACTCAGGGCGGGGTGGGGAGGGGGTCCTCGGGCACCGGGAATCCCAGCCTGGCGGGCCCTGACCATCCGGCCTTTAAGTCCCTTAGGCAGTGGTCCCTCCTTATCTGGAACAGATTCCCTAAAGAAGTCCCGTGTTTCTGCAAGGGACCGGGCGTGGGGGCCTCGTGGCGCTGTTGCTCTCCGTGGCCCTGAGTCCCCCGCACAGAGCTCCCGTGATTAACAGGCCTTCGAGACATGAGGCTCCCGGGCCTGGCTTCTGAGCACAGAGAACTGGGAGGGAAGGCGCAGCCTCCCACCACGGGGGCTCGGGGAGCCCGCTGGGCCCGTGGCCACCGGCTGCGTTTGGACAGGCAGGCGAGGCCCAGCTCCGCAGCACTTGTGGGTTTGTCTGTTGGCAGTGGTGTTTCGTGTGTGTTATTTTGCTTTGCTTTGCTTTGCTTTGCTTTGCTAATAATTCCTCTTTGGAAGAAAGTATGTATACACCAGTCCTTGGCACTTCCCCCATGCGATCCCGGGACATTTTGTTCTGTCTGCACTCGCCCACACCAATGGCCCTTACGGAACGACACTGTCAGGGAGAAATGCTATAACCTCAGGGGTCGGCTCTGCACCCGGGATATAGCATCGTCCTGGACCAGGAGGTCCCAGCCGTGACAGACAGGTGTGCAGCGACATCCTTCCTGTGCCAGCCACAGGCTTTAAACAGGCCTGGCCTGGTCCCCCCTCAGAGCCGGGAAGGGGACTCGGTGTGTGAAGGGCCGGACAGTTGTCCCTTACTAGATGAGTGACCTGGACAAGTCACTGAACCTCGCAGAACTTTCATCCCTGGGACTCGGGGTACCCTGACCTGCAGGGTTTCTGTGAGGAGTGAGTTAGTGTCCGCAAAGCACGTACCATCCCGCCCAGCACAGCTAAGTCCCGTGTGAGTCTCAGCTGTTATCCTTCTGTTGTTATTTCCCTCATGTCCGTGGGGGCAAGACCAGCCAGCTCAGTTGTGTCCACTCTGAGCAACTGGCAACAAGGGAAGGAGCTGGGGGAGGGGCAGCGCCGGGATGGGAGCTCGCAGGCTGCACCTGCCGAGGACATCGGGGCTGTCTGGGGGTTGGTGTCTGATGCCCGCTTTTTTTCTTGACTCGAGATCGCATTTTCCCGTCTCTTTGAATGTCTGTTGACATTGTATTGAATACTGCATATTTTGGACAACTTATTGTAGAGACTCTGGATTTTGTTATCTTCGTTAGAAGGTTGTTGATTCTCATTTTAGCGAGCAGTTCAGCTGCTCACGAATCATCTTGAGCTTTCCAGGGTCTCACTGTAGGGCATGATTCTTGCTCCTAAGGCACAGCTTCCCTAAGGCCCTAGCTGGATCGCGGGGGGGGGGGGGGGGGGGGGGCGGGGGGGGGGGGGGGGGGGCGTTAGCAAGGTGTGGGCGGTGTTAATGAGGTCAGTGGCCCGCGGCACTACATTCACCCTCCAGTATCTCTGTCCCTCTCTCAGCCTCGTGGCAGCTGCTGTCGCGTCAGCCCCTGCAGGGGGGAGACGGCACATGCATACCAGAGCCTGTGGCCAGAGACGCCTGGGAGACCCCCACTAGGACTTCTGGTGCCCCCGCTCTGCACAGCATCCTCTTTCCCAGTGCCCTGCCCTGTGACCCCGCGGCTGCAGCTTCCTCACGCTCTGAGCGCTGCTTGCTCCACTCGCAGAGCTGCTGTGCCCCGCTCGGACTTCGCCTACGTCCTGGTTGGGGACGTTTCCCAAGGAAAGCGCTGGCTGACTGTGGGGCTCACCTTGTGAGTTTCCCTTCTCCCAGGATTGCAGTCCCCCTGGTCTGTTTGCCGCCTGGGAAATGGTTTATCTCACTGATTCGGGGCAGTTTTATATCCCCCTCGTACGCGGAAGGACGCTGGTCCAGTGTCGGTGATGCATCATCCCTGGAGCAGAAGCCAGTCTCCATGAGTGGAGGCCGCGTCGCAGCCGACATTGCCACAAGCCCAGACGCAGTTTTGTCACCCACTCTGCGGACAGTAACGCCGCATTGGCCTTGGGGCATGAGTACGAGCCAGAGCTCTCCTTGAAGGAGGGACGTTTGGGAGGCATTCGATTTCGCAGGGGAAGGAAATGAACAAATGATTTTATTTTAGGACCAAAGTCCAGATCCGAAAGGTACTTCCTGGATGATAGGAAAAGCGCTTCTGGGGAAATAGGTGCTATTTTAGGAATGAGAGGCACAGGCTGTAGGTCTTAGATAAGCACAGAAACGTTAGGCAAATCTAATCAGAGAGCCCTGGCATCCAGGTCAACACTGAGGTCTTATTTCCTCAAAAACAGGACAATTCACTGTTCACTTACCATCTCAGGATCTGTGGTTGGGGGTCGGTATGCAGCCATCCCGCTGCGACAGAGTCCCAAGGAAGCAAGTACAGGGAAGCACCGAGGTGGCCTCTCCAGCGTGGAAATGGGGCGTGGAGCCCAGGAGAGCCTCTGTCATGTGAACTCCTAGGACCTCCGGGGACGCGCACTGGGATCAGTGCAGACCCCTCAGTGCCACCCACTGGGATCAGTGCAGACCCCTCAGTGCCACCCACTGGGATCAGTGCAGGCCCCTCAGTGCCACCCGCTGGGATCAGTGCAGACCCCTCAGTGCCACCCACTGGGATCAGTGCAGGCCCCTCAGTGCCACCCGCTGGGATCAGTGCAGGCCCCTCAGTGCCACCCGCTGGGATCAGTGCAGACCCCTCAGTGCCACCCACTGGGATCAGTGCAGACCCCTCAGTGCCACCCACTGGGATCAGTGCAGACCCCTCAGTGCCACCCACTGGGATCAGTGCAGACCCCTCAGTGCCACCCGCTGGGATCAGTGCAGGCCCCTCAGTGCCACCCGCTGGGATCAGTGCAGGCCCCTCAGTGCCACCCGCTGGGATCAGTACAGACCCCTCAGTGCTACCCGCTGGGATCAGTGCAGACCCCTCAGTGCCACCCGCTGGGATCAGTGCAGACCCCTCAGTGCCACCCGCTGGGATCAGTGCAGGCCCCTCAGTGCCACCCGCTGGGATCAGTGCAGGCCCCTCAGTGCCACCCGCTGGGATCAGTGCAGACCCCTCAGTGCCACCGGAGGACCTGTTCTCCCACGATTGGCTTTTACCGTCCCCGTACTGAAGTTCTGCGCTGTGTACGCAGTGATGACATCATGCGTGGTCCAGCTCTTAGGGTATCTCATTTGATTGTCAGTTTCAGTTCAGTCCAGCACCTGGGTCATAGTTGATGTTTAAACCTATTGTCAAGTAATTTTAAGTTCTGAACAGCATCCGGGTCACCGTTTATGTTTCAATCTGGCACTTGTGGCTGCAAAGTTCCTTTGGGATCACGTGCTAAACACAAAGATAGTCCCTAGTTGTTGGGATTTCTTTTTTGTTTTTTTAGAAGATCATTTGATATATTTACTTAACCTATTTTTTAAATCCCCTTAATCCAATATCAAAACAAGGCTAAACCTAGCTGTGGAATGATTTACTCAACTAGTAAATCCAGAGAACTCTCCGTGCATAATCTGAAAACTCAAATATTGTAGAACAGTACAACGTAAGCAGATTGAAACGGGAATGTTAATAGAAGAAGAAAAAGAAGCTCTCCTCCCAGCCTACATTGTAGGGAGATTTTCCAGTTTGTGGTGTTTTTATAACAGTAAGTGAGCATTCATGAGACCCAGAACACAGCTCCATAGGCAGGCAGAAATGAACAGTGCCCAGCAGGGATACTGTGACAGACCTGGAGCAAACTAAATAAGTAATTTCATTCATTCTTAATGTGCATGAAGACCATCTAGAAACGCACGCATTTAGTCTGTGTCTGAGGGTCACTCAGACACGAAGCCAGCTAGGGTAAATGAAATGTGTTCCAACGTGAGCGGGTTTATTTGAAAGTCTGCAGAAACAAAAAGTAAATGATCTCTGGGGTGTTTCTGAATTGTAGCATTAAGTGATATCGCCTGTGGCATTCGAACACCTAAAGCCATAAATCTCCCTGCAAGTAAAATGCGCTTCGTTGAGGCAGTAAATCAGCAGCCAGCACGGTGACTTGCTGCGGCTCCGGCCAGCGCTCCGGCGCGCAGACAGGAGGCGCTTTTCATAGACAGGCTCACGGGTGATCGCACTTCTCTTCTGTCAGGACTCAGCATCTGGGCGATTTTTGACCAAAAGAAATGGCAATTTCATATGGTTCAACCCTATAGTTGATAAACAGGAACTTGTAAAGGGGTTGTTTTGGAATGAAAACATGAGTTTCTCCATTTCCTGTTCCGAGTAATGAATTGTCGTTGTCCAGTATCCTGGAGCATATTCCCCTCCCCCCCCCCCCAGAGTATATAACTGGATAGATAAATTAAAATTCTCCCAATGGCTTCTGGGTGTTGGTGCTGGGATATAAATAAAGCCTGCCCAGCTGGGTGACGGGAGAGAAACAAGTGAGCAGTGATGTCTCCCTCTACTGGACGAAGACAGGACAAGCCAGGAAAAGGGGTGGGGTGAATATAAAAAGATCAAGGTGAGAGGAGAGAGAGGTGGGAAGAGAAGAAAGAGAAGTGGGAGGGAAATCGAGGAAAGGAAACAGATGGAAGGGAAAGAGAAGAGAATCAGTGGGACCAGAGAGAGTGGAAGATCCACAAGAAACGGGCAAATAAGAATCAGAAGCAGAGGTAGGAAGGACGAGGCGTCAGAACTCCTTTCCATGGGCCATCCCCACAGGAACCCTGACGTGTTGGCCATTTTCTCCCTCGAACTTCTCAAATGGGATTTACACCATGAAGGTTGTGCCACATGAGGAAAAGCTCTGACCTTTAAAAAATTCACATATTCCCTAATCATTGAGTTTCTCCCGAGAAGATGTTCAGAACGTGCAGCGTTAATATGATGAGGATTATAAACCCTGCTGGGCAGTCATTGCACTGCCCTGGGTTGGAGTCTAACAGAACCCATGGTGTCCCATTCTGGTGGCCGGTCTTGAGGCAGCAGGCGCCTCCTGTGGGCACTGCTGCAGAAGGAACCCTGGCCCTGGCACCCCCCCCCCCCCCAGGGCGTGGTCTTCTAGCGGAAATCGGTTGGACGTGGCAAACCATTTCCGAAGTTATGGACTACTACACGCAGGGTTTTGATACTTAGATCCATGGTTCCAGTAACTGTGCTCACGGATGGATAGTTTCAGTGAAATGCTTTAGGCTACGTTTTTATTTTCACATTTTTAAGTCCTGACGTTTTCACTCGGGAACCGGAGAGCCTCTCATCAGGGTCCCGGCCATGAGGCTGCGAGCGGATTTGTTCCAGTTTTAACAGGAAGCGCCCAGGGGTGTGTGCAGGAGTGGGCCCAGGTCTGGGGGGGGGCTGAGGCATGCCGTTTGGAGTCTTCTTTAAGAAAAAGAAAACAATATATTTAAAAAACAAACAAACATGCAGGGAGCAAAGCCTTGGAGGGGGGTGAATTCGAGCAAGGAGCCCGGGTTTAAGTGTCGTAGCTTCAGAGTAAATTCAGGTCAACACAGCGATGTCTTAGGGTCAAGTCTCAGCTGCTCATCAAGTCTCAGCCGCTCAACACAGCGATGTCTTAGGGTCAAGTCTCAGCCACTCATCAAACTCCACCTGACTGTCCCCATGAGCTCGAGCTCTAAGGAACTCAACACACTACTGTTTGCAGCCACTGTGTTCCAGAAGGTTCTGATGGGTGCCCGGGAGCTCTGCTGCTGGGCATGGCCTGAGAGAAGCGATCCGGGAAAAGGAAGAGGGCAGGTGACCAAGAGAGAGGGAGGGAGAGTGAAAATGGGAGAGGGCCCGTCTCCCCTCATCCTTGGGCCTCCTGACCTTGACATGTCCTCCAGCTCTGCCCTCTAACATACTCCCTGGTCAGTCTTTCAGAGCCAGTCCCTCAAGCAGGCTGTCCATTCGCTTTCAATCACAGGCTTTCTTCAGGTCAGAGATGAGCAGTTCTGATTTACGGCTTCATCTTCCCCGAGAGCTGCGCGCACTGTGTGGGCAGAGGTGTTGGGATGAGTGAGGGCTCCGGAAGGAAGGTCGAGAGCAGGGTTCCGTCCTCAGGATGGGGCCTGCCCTCTGCCTGGCATCTCAGCCCTGGGTCACGGAGGGGCCGGCCTGCTGGGAGGCTGGGCTAAGCTACAGGAAACGGAGGCAGCGCAGCAGCTCCGTCAGTAAAGAGACCAAAGAGTATTTTTCATAAAACAATCGGGCCAGAGCACAGTCTGCCCAAGGCCCCGGGTCGTTCCCAGAGGCTGTTCAGTCTGGAGGCTGCCCTGGTCCGCCTCTGCCCTGTCTGGTCCGCCTCTGCCCTGTCTAGGCTGAGCCCATGTGCCAGACGTGGAGTGGAAACAGGTTTACAGTCACAACCCCGGCCCCAGGCCCCGATCCCTCCCTTAGTTTCGTCTGTAAGGCCCTGAGCACACCTCCATCTGCACCTCAGGGTCTTCGCTTGTAGAGAGGTTGTTCCGAGAGCTTCTGAAGACATGGAGTGCAGCCCCTAGCTCACGGCTGGAATGTAAAGCCACGTGTGTTCACCGAACATCCGCGCGATAGGAGAACCTCTCTAACGAGCTACTGCACAGAGTCAAGTGCAGGATCGCCAGTGAGGTCTCCTCTGGCTGTCCCCAAACTTGCCCATGGTCCAGGGCGGGGTTGACGAAGAAATCAGAAATCCACACTCACCGGCCACACTCCTTTGGCCAGTGAGTCACGTGAAAGAAACGACACGAGATGTAACATGACTTCAGGACACTCGGAGGAAAAGGAAATACCTTATGAAATGCGGGCGTTCTCCTTCGCAGATTAAAACACCACATTGGCTCCGTGCGTGGTTCTTGACGGTGATGGCAGTGTAGCAGCGGGGGGTCCCAGGCTCTCACCAGTGGTCCGATCCGACCTGCAGGAGCTTCTGTTGCCCAGTATTTTTCTTTCTTTTCTTCTTGGGGTGAAATAGACATAAAGTTTGTCATTTCAGCCATTTTTAAGTGTGCAGTTCAGTGGCAGTAAGTTCATTCACATGATCGTGCTATCAGCACCGTTCCTCTCCAGAACCCTTTTCATCTTGCAAAGCTGCACCTGCAGACGTTAAGCACTGACTGCCCATCATTCCCTAGCAAACGGCATTCCACTTTCTCTCTCTAGGAAGCCGATGGCTCCAGGTGCCTCAGAGAGGTGGAAGCGTACAGTATTTGCCCCTTGGTGTCTGGCTTATTTCACTTCGCATGATGCCCTCAAGGTTCCTCTGTGTTGTAGCATGTGTGAGAATGGCCTTCCTTTTTACGGCTTCATAAGATTCCATTGTGTAAACCACACTTTGTTCATTCATCCATCAGTCAGTGGACACTTGGGTTCCTCCCACCTTTTGATGGTTGTGAATAGTGCTGCTATGAACATGGGGGTACAGGCCCCTGCATTTTTTAAAAAATATCTTTTTATTGATTTCAGAGAGAAAGGGAGAGGGGGAGAGAGGTAGAAACATCAAGGATGAGAGAGAACCATTGATTCGTTGTCTCCTGCACGCCCCCTACTGGGGACCAAGTCTGCAACCTGGGCCTGTGCCCTGACCTGGAATTGAACCTCCTGGTTCATAGGTCTGCGCTCAACCACTGAGCCACACTGGCCGGGCCCCTGTATTTTTGAAACAATATAGTAAACGTGGTTTTCAGCACACAAGAAACAGCCACCAGACTGCAGCAGGGGATAGAGCTCGTGACTCTGTTGGTGGGATTGTTTTTATTTATTTATTTAGATTAGATTTTTAAATTAAATGTATTGGATGACATCTACATATATATAAAAGTCTAAGTGACCATTACAACCGGACGACCGGCCAGTAGCTATGATGTGCACTGACCACCAGGGGGCAGACGCTCAATGCAGGAGCTGCCCTCTTGATGGTCAGTGCACTCCCACAGGCAACCTCCTGTGGCCAGCCAACCTCCGCAGTCCCTTCCCCCAGCCGGCCCCGATCGGTACTGGGTGAGATGGCCCCAGTTGGCCCTGATGGCCGGCCAGGCCGAGGGACCCCACCCATGCACGAATTCGTGAGCCAGGCCTCTAGTTGGTTAATAAAATTATATAGGTTTCCAGTGGACAGTTCTATGATAAATCGGTGGGATTGTCTGAAGTGAGGTCCTGTCTGTGAACCAGGGCCAGGAGCATGGCAGGCCGAGGCTGCCCCTACTCCCCGGCCCCTGTGGAGGCTGTGAGCTTGAGCAGCTTTCCCAGGTGCCAGGTGTTGGTGTTTACCACATGCTGGGTGTCTCCAAGTGAAACCGGCTACTGCACACGCTCCCTGCCCTGCTGACTGAGGTGTCACTAACGGGTTTCTCTTTCTCTCGCATCCTGCCCTCCCCCTGCCCCACGCCCCCTCCCTCCCCACCCTGTGCCACCTCGTCTGGGCTTCTCTCTGCTGGCTCCCTCCTGCTCCAGTGCGACCAAGACCAGTGCATTCAGAGCACCAAATTCGTTTTGCAGGCCGCGGCCACGCCCCTGCTGCAGAGCGAGCCCAGCCTCGCCAGCGACGAGCTGCACCTGCCGGGGAAGCCGGGCCTGGGCACGCCCTGTGCCAGCCTGACGCTCGGGCAGCCCACGCCGCCCTCCTCCATGCCCAACCTCTCCGCCGAGGCCGGGCTCACAGACATACTGCCCCTGAAAGAGGAGCACGTGGGCCACCAGTTCCTGACCCCGGAGGAGGCGCCCTCGCCGCCCCGGCTGCTGGCCGGCAGCCCCCTGGCCCACAGCCGCACGGTGCACGTGCTGGGCCTGGCCAGCCAGGACGCGCTGCACGAGGACTCGGTGCGCGGCCTGGTGAAGCTCAGCTCCGTGTGACCGCGGGCCCGGCCGGACTGCGGCAGCGGGGGCCGACAGCGGGGCTGCTCCCGCAGCAACTTTCTCACGACTCAGGGCCGTGGTGGCGCGGACTTCAGGCCCTGGGCACGGACCGGCTGCAGAGCGCCTGGATCCCCCCTCACGGCAGAGGCGGCCCGGCCAGATGCTGCCAGCTTGGTGTGATGGGCATCTTCTCCCCACCCTGACCGCTTTGATAACCGCTTTTGTCAGGCCTTTGGAATAGGAAGGGGGGGCGTGGGGATGGGGGACCTGGGGTCTGTGATCAGAGGCTCAAGGGACAGGACATGCCCGAATGTCCGTCACACTGTCTGCTGCTGCTCTCGGGACGGACACACGGAAGGCTTGCCAGACGGGGGGCCAGACTGAAATTGCACTTACTTGTTATGCCACTAATCTTTGACATAGACATGCTGTTCCATTTGTTAGTTTTAAAAAAAAAAAAAAAAATGTCCAAAGGACAAAAACGACCAGCTGTGAGCCTGCATGCCACGCGCGTCCGTTCCCGGTGGTGATGGTCTGCAGACGGAAGCGCTGCCTTCTTCCTTTCATTTTGTGAATTTTCAAGTGCTGTTTATGGGAAGATGGTGGGAGAGAAACCAAGACTAACGGACAATGCCATCCATCGCCGGCTTCGTCAGCTTATTGCACCCGGGTAGGTGGTGCCTGGGCCGCGGAGGACGGCTGGGGGGTTAGCAACTCGAGAGGCGGTTACCCTTCTGTCCGGTAGTTAACGGAGGTGCTGTGTTGCACCACACCCTCCGCACCTCCTCGTGTGACCAGACTTCTGTGGACAGCCAATAAATGACGCCCTCTGTTATTTTGGATCTGCGTGCAGTTATGCTTACCAGCGTACATGACCAGTTATCCCACGGCTGTGGCGAGTTTGTTGTTATCGAAGTATCCCTAGTGAGGAATGGTCCCCAGATGGCCAGAAATCAAGCCGTTGAATTGTGGGGTATGTAAGAGAGCAGCTTCTTGTCATTTTTTTAAATATATGTTTTTATTGACTTCAAAGATGGATGATGAGAGGGAATCCTGTGCACCCCCTACTGGGAATCGAGCCCGCAACCCGGGCATGTGCACTTGTCTGGAATCGAATCCGGGTCCTTTCAGTCCATAGGCTGACGCTCTACCCACTGAGCCAAACCAGCTAGGGCTTCCTGTCGTTTTTCTTTTCTTTCATCATCTCATTTGACATAGTTTTAGCGGAACATGCTCTGCGTTCGCAGTTTATCCTGTGGCAGTTTATATCCACGGCCCGTGGAGGGGAGGGTGTGCCGGGCCGCCTTCTCCGCCCTGCCTCCTGCGAATGCAGCGCCATCGCTCAGAAGGAACCTGCCATCCTCGTAAAGGCATCACAGTCGGGAGGCGACACCGCTTACGGTGTGGGCTGAGAGCATGTAGATCATCCTTCTTCCCTAGACACTAATCAGAATGGAATTAAGAAAATTACACTCCAGTCACGCCCATTTCTCCTCTGGCTTTGGACTTCGGGGGCAGCCGCAGGGACTCGGCAGACTGTCCCTGCTTCTCAGGTGACAAATCCCACAGCCAGACCGACTCTGGCGGCACAACATGCTCAGGCTCCTGCAGCCACATGGACGGCCAGGTGCATTGGTCGGTGATGCAGGAGGTCCCAGGAGGTTTGAATTCGTGGGAAAAGGCTGTTTTATCTGAGAAAGAGCTGCCATTTTACATAAAAGGGAAAAAAAGGATGAAAGACAAAAGCACAACGTCAGGTCTCATCTGGGATAAAGCCAGTTCTTTGTAGGTCAAAAAACTGTGCTGAAAATAACCACAGAGTTCTTGGGACCTGGTATCTTTGAACCATTCCTGTTTCCTACTGCATGTGTGAATAGAAAATGTGGAAGGTAAATTATGTGTAGCCATTATTTATTTTTAATTTTTTTTTATGATTTTAGAGAGAGAGAAAGGGAGAGAAAAACATCAGTGTGTTGCTCCACCCAACCACACACTCACTGATTGATTCTTGTATGTGCCCTGACTGGGGATCGAACCCACAACCCTGATGTATCGGGACGATGTTCCAACCAACTGAGCCACGCAGCCAGGGCGGCGTTATTTATTTTCTGGACCTCCTAACTACTTGTACACACTTGGAATTTTAATATATTTTATTGATTTTTTACAGATAGGAAGGGAGAGGGATAGAGAGTTAGAAACATCGATGAGAGAGAAACATCGATCAGCTGCCTCCTGCACACCCCCCACTGGGGATGTGCCCGCAACCAAGGTACATGCCCTTGACCGGAATCGAACCTGGGACCCTTCAGTCCGCAGGCCGACGCTCTATCCACTGAGCCAAACTGGCAAGGGCAACACTTGGAATTTTAGAATAAGGGCACAGCGTCCCCTCCTAATCAGCCACTTACGGTCTGGGAACGGTGTCTGGGAACCTGCACAGAAAGTCTCCCGCACGCCCTGCCTGTGAGCAAAAAGCGACAGCCCGCTGCTGCCTTCCACACTCGCCTCCCTCTCTGCTCTCCACCGCCTTCCGTCTGCTCCCGGACACTGGGAGAGAGCTGGCCGGGGAGAAAGCGGGTGATTCTGTCTCACTCTGGTACCGTGTGGCCCCGTCTAGTCCCAGCTTCTTTGTCTGGAACACCAAGACGTGGTCTTTGGAGTCCTCTCATTCCTCACCTGTCCCAATTCAGTGTTTTCTGATTTCCCATAACCAGCCCTGCTTTCCATCTCATTCTGAAAAAAAACAAGAAGCAAGGACCATTATTCATTTGTCTGGACATGATGAACATTTACTTAATATTTCTTGTCAGTCTCCCATCCCAGCCTGTACCCCATTCCCTGTACCCACGTCATTTTCAAAGAGGGGATTGGGAAGTCTGGTGAAATGAATCAGGTCTATTCAGGGTCCAAGAGGGAGATTAACTTAATGAGCCCATTTGCTAAGACAGTTCGCTTCTTAAAACCCCAAACCAGAGAGGTGCCCACCGCCCTCTGGCTTGGGAAGAATGGAGGGGGGGGGGGGGAACCTCCGCATGAGCCACGTGCTCCGGGAGCTCCCTCCCTCCTTCCTCGGGTCAGAGATGATCTCGAACAGGGACTTGCCTGGCGAGGAGCTTGCCTTTCCCGTTACCTGATCTACCTTTTTAAATGTTGAGTGTTTGCATCTAGCTGTGGCTGAGTAGACCTTGGTCTTCCTCAGTTCTGTCAGTGCGTTACGATTGATTGCAGGCTAGCTCAGAAAGAAAAAAGTGAGATAAATATTTTACCGTGCTATTAAAGCTTGGACCATTATCAAGCACCCATCCACATCCACACTCTTTTTCCTGTTTAAAAATTCATCTGCTTCTGTTCGCCCAGAAGTACTCCGAGCACGCAGGCTTCCCAGGCACCTGAAGGCTGATTGAGCCTGAAAGCCCTGCTCTCCTCAGACGGACGCCGCAGGGAGCCGCTGGCCTGCGTCTCAGAGGGCGCGATGACACGCCGCCCTGCGCCTGGGAGAACGGCCCAGCTGGTGTGTGAGTGTGTGGGTGTGTGTGTGCATGCGCTGTACCCACTTGAAAAATGCTCATCCCAGCTTTTAAATGGAACTGTCAGCCTGTGAGAATGATGGATATGTCCGCCCTGTGCCAGCAAAAGGCCAGATACCTGTTCTGGTCCAGCAGGGCACCCAGGAACAGACTTTGTGGGTGCTTCCCGGGGCTCTGCCCACCCCTCTGTGCACGGCAGTCTTCGCCTGTCGTGTTTAGGATACTGACTGGGGTTCAAAGCAAGAACTGAACCCCATTTTACGAGCCATGTTCCTACTCACTCCTGAGTGGCCTTGAAAGCCCCTTAACTCTTTTCCTTTTATATCGTTTACTCGAGGCCCGATGCATGAAATTTGCCAAGTGTAGGCCTTCCTTCTCCCGGCTGCTGGCACCAGCTTCCCTCTGGCATCCAGGACCCGGGCTTCCCTCCGGCACCCGGGACTTGTGCTTCCCCCGCAGCCCCAGCTTCGTCCGGAAGGTCGTCCAGAAGGATGTCCAGTCTAATTAGCATATCACACTTTTCTTATTAGAGATTGACTTTTAGAGAGAGAGAAGCTTTGACTTGTTTCTCCACTTACCTCTGCATTCATTAGTAGATTCCTGCCTGCCGCCCTTAGCTCTTCATGGCCTGGGCCTGGGCCCTCCCATCTGATTCAACAGCAAGAAAAATGGATGTGCCGAGTGTCTCCTTGGCACAGGAGTTTGTGGTGGCACCTCCAGGGAGATTCTGGAACCCAAGCCGTGTGGGGCCTACCTTTCAGTGGCTGCCGAGGCTTCTGAAGGGCGAGGCCTGACTGGCTCCCCGCCCAGCAAACGGACTCTGTAACCGGGCTGTCCCCCTCCACCCACAAACCATCTTCTCCACCAGGACCCCAGTGCTAGCCCAGCCTGGCTCCGGCTTCTGCGTTTCGCCAGGAGGGTCAGAGGTTCCCATGAATAGTTTAAGGAGTGTTTCCAGAGTCAGTTGCCTTTCATTCCTGCCCGTGACTACACTATCTCGCCCATTTGGTGCTTGGTCAGGTAAGAGAAGAGAATAAAGGGAACGGACGTTAAATATCCTTTTCTGATTAATGCCTTATAGCTGTTTCGAAGCGGAGCCTAAATCAAATCGATGTTTACATTTTCTCCTAAGTACCTATGCGTTGTGGGAGTCTAGCATGTCCTTATCCGAATGAGAGAGCCTTTCTGTGAATTCTTACTCCTCTGTCCCCTCCACTGCCCTGAGGGTCTGTGCATGGCATTGCATGCGGTTTCCATGTTAGCTCACGAAAAACTGCCTCTCAGTTCTTCCCTTGAAACGCGTCTCTCTCTCTGTCTTATACGAATAAGTTATTGCAGTATTAAATATTAAGAAGCATTGTTTTCTTTCAAATAAAGGTCAAAGATGCTAACAGTTTTTTTTAAATAAATCAGCAAATCCTCTGTCTGCGTGCCCATCGCACGCGATCCTGATAATGCAGCCAAGACGGATTTTAAAGACGAGTGGTTAGAACAGTAATCCGGACGTTAACGATAATTGGGAGCTTCAAGACGAGATTGTTCCTGGAGCAACTGACTTTGCAGCTGCACGAGACTAGATAAATGGCCTCAACTGGCATTGCTTTTCCAATCTCGTAAACCCCAGCAATTAGATACCGAGTGGACTGGAGAGCAGATGCGCATCCTGTGCTTTGCAAAGACTTTTCTTCCATAGGTTGTTGACGTTTGGAAAGGTATGAGGTCGTACGGATGAAGAGGAATGAGCAACTATCTTAATTCTCTGGATGCTGTAAAGTGGGTAGTTCCACCGACAGGCAGTTCAGCATATACAGGGAAACGGGTTTTATAGTTCGGTGTGAATGGAGATCATTTTTTTTCCTTTATTGATTAAGGTATTACATATGTGTCCTTATTCCCCCATTGCCTCCCATCCCCCCACAGACACACTCATGCCCCACCCCCCTGGTGTCTGTGTCCATTGGTTAGGCTCATATGCATGCATACAAGTCCTTTGGTTGATCTCTCCCCCTTACCCCACCCACCCCTACCTTCCCTCTGAGGTTTGATGGTCTGACTGATGCTTCTCTGTCTCTGGATCTGTTTTTGTTCATCAGTTTATGTTGTTCATTATATTCCACAAATGAGGGAGATCATGTGATATTTATCTTTCTCTGACTGGCTTATTTTGCTTAGCACAATGCTCTCCAGGTCCATCCATGCTGTTGCAAATGGTAAGAATTCCTTCTTTTTAATCCAGCATAGTATTCCATTGTGTAGATGTACCAGTTTTTTAAGCCACTCATCTGCTGATGGGCACTTAGGCTGTTTCCAAATCTTAGCTGTGGTGAGTTGTGCTGCTGTGAACATAGGGGTGCATATACCCTTTCTGGGTGTTTCTAGTTTCTTGGGATATATTCCTAGAAGTGGGATCACTGGGTCAAAGGGGAGATCCATTTTTAGTTTTTAGAGGAAACTCGAATGGAGATCATTTTAGCCAAAAATAATAATAATATAACAAAGATTGAAGTCTTGTTAACAATTTGCTCAGGGCACCAGGCATTCTGGGTTCATATTTCATAGTCAAACATCTTCATATGAATGAGAAAAAATAGCATTTTGAACTGTAGTGTATTCAAAACCATGAATCTGAACCATTCATAACACATAGCATCGAATGTCTTCAGAGATAATTAAGCTTATTGAAGTGCCTTTCGTGTTTTAGTCAATATTTGCAGAATTGATCTTAAGCCTGAAATAAATTAAGGAAGTATTTTTCTCCTTCAGTAAAAACTGCTAATGGCCTCAAATACAAATGCCAGTCTTTGTAAGACAGACATTGTCAAGGTCAACAAGGCGTAGGAAAGAGTGTGATCAACTTGCACGCAATAAATTGGCACTATAGACACCCATCTGGGGAACAATGGGGTTTTCTGATCACAGATACCCAGATTGTTCTTCCAACAGTCGTGATTCTCAACTTTTTCAATTCATAAATGACTTTAGAGCTATGCAGGTCCTCAAAACCCATCCACGTGTCCTAACACGCACAGGGACACACACACACACACCAGCCTCCAATCTCACCATGAACTTGGAATATATTTGTTCATGGAACAAAAATCATAAATGGTATTTAGATCCTCAGCCAGTCTACAAAGTAATCCATAATTTGCCTGAAATAATACTAATGACAGTCCTAGGATCAAAACACCACTAAGCATTCCTGAACCCCAAACTTCTCTAAGTTCTGAACCCTGAGCCTGGTTCTATGACCCTCGGAGCCCTGGGCCCCAGATAATGGACTTCCCAGCTGCTGCTATTTCTACCTCACTGCCAAGTAGATTAAATCCACTTTACGAAAGACATGGAATTTGTTAGAATTTTTTTTACATTTCTACTAGGAAAAAAAAAAAAAAAAAAAAAAAATCCTTAAATTTTCTATTTCCAGAGATTCAAGCAGTTAAATGACCTTTTAAGCTCTCTCTTGAAAACAAGCTTTTCCTTTTTCTTCAGGGCCTTCAGGAATTTCAGCTGAGATGATTTTCTGGCAGAAATTCCAGATGACTCTACAGCTAAATTCCACTTGACTCATTTGGGGTTGAGAATTTATCTTTCTGTTGACCCCTGGATGAACACATGCAGTGTGCTTTGAGGCACGTCAGTGTAGCTGACAGTGGACGTCATGCTGAACACAATATTGGTTCTTTCAAAAAGCCTTTAACAAGGGTCCTGGAGCTAATGGGCATTCTGGGAAGGCACACAGGAGAGGACAGCATGCACAGGTCCCTCTTAATGTCCCTTTTCGACTGAAATCTAGCCTGAGGATCGAAATTTAATTAGGTTGTTAGGTCAGCCTAGCAGCTGCACCAGAAAACACAGTTTCTGGGGATAATGAGAACAGATGGGTTTAGAGGCCACCGGATTGTTCTAAACCAAGCGTGTCAAACTTGCGGCCCGCAGGCCACATGCGGCCCACAACGAATATTTTTGCAGCCCAGCCAATATAACTATGTAAGAAACGTTTTAATAAAAATTTTGTAACTTAATTTTTACAATATCCTGTTATACATAATCTATAATAATAAAAGCGTAATATGCTAATTAGACTGGACATCCTTCCAGACGTCCTTCCGTCCTTCCAGACGAAGCCAGGACTGCGAGGGAAGCCCGGGTCCGGGGTGCCAGAGGGAAGCCGGTGCTGGCAGTCAGGGGAAGGAAGGCCTACTCTTGCACGAATTTCGTGCATTGGGCCTCTAGTTATTAATAATGAACTACAACATCCGCTAATGACTGATTACTATAATCGTGTTGCATTCTTTCCCTTACGGGCTTTCCACGCAGGCGCACCATTTCTCTCCACTAATACCAGCAGCGAATATTCTAGCAGCCGATTGCCACATCATTAGTCTTGGACTGACTTGTTGGGTGCGCACAACAGGAAATATTTTGCTTTCGGATAATAAGAAAAATAGCTTTATTTGCGTTACGCTTATTAATTTGTGCAGTTATTCAGTGTCTGGTAAGTTAATGTTCAAGAAAGAATATTAATTTTTATTAAAATGTTCTATTATTTTATGTTAACAATCACTCATTTATTTCAGCCCTTTGTATTCAGCATGTCTCTATCGAAATAAACCTAACTTTCTATGAAAATTGAAGCTTTTGTTTTTTGCGGCCCACATCCACGTAAACCTTATTTATTTGGCCCGTGTCAGCCTTTGAGGTTGACTTGCTTGTTCTAAACCCATTGTTCTCAGGGTTCCACTCTCACTGGAACCCGGGGGCGCCGTATGTAGTGGTCTTCCCAAGATCTCAGTGCACATGAACTTGAAATAAAACCTAATCCAGAATGCGTTGGCAAGTAACTGAAATGTGACCGTGAGGGGCCCCTTATGAAGCTCGTGACCCCTCAGACCCGCCTGTCACTGGCTGGGAGCCCCCCGGTGCCTCCCTCGCAAGGACAGCGCCTGCTGCCGTCTGCCCAGGGCATACACCAGGGGCCCCGGCACAGGAAACGCCACCGCGGTCGGCTTCCCTGTGGTGTGCACTTGCTCCTGGCCAAGGGCCTTCCATATATTTTCAGAAACCCTTTCGTGTGTGAGCTTCCTGTGGCTGCGGCTGCCCTATTTTTAAGTTCGGTTTTATCCAAAGGAAGGGGCTGGCGTGTGTTTCTGCCAATACCTCCCTGTCCGTCCATCCCCGGGCGGGTCTGCCGCTGAGGGTCCCCCAGGCCCGCCCTGGCACCTGCACCTGCCGGGAGGGGCCGCTCTGAGCTCCGAGGGAGGCAGGCGTGTTCGCAGAGGGGGCAGAGCTGCTGTTTGTACTTTTTCTTTTTTTAACAGAATCTACTTCCGTTTTTCGTAACCCATGGCAACCAACCGAACTACATCCAATTCTCTGTATTTCATAAAAAGCCAATGAGTACACAGATGGTCCAAAAGAAGACATCAGAACGTATTTGACTACAGACTCGGTTCTGATACGGTTTGCAGTGGTAAGAAAGGGTAATGATGCCTTTGAGAGGGTGTACTCTTTGATAATAACACACCAGATACTACGTGTGACCCACAGAGGGAGGACTCTGCCCTCCAGTCACCCCACGTTGAACGTGTTTCTAAAGTGGGCCCCGGGCACACCCCGGGAGAGAATCGAGTGTTGATGGCTCCTCCCAGTTCACAAGCCTGGGTCCTGACGCAGGAAGTGGGGGTGAGCAGGGGAGACCTCACATGTGTATCTTGGGGTTTTTTTACTGCTTTATCCTCAGGAATAAGGGCGACGCCTCCCCTCGGTGTAGTCACCGGGAAGCTGGACCTGGTGTGAGCCCGTGAGGATCCCTAGTCCCCGCCAGGCCCGCAGAAGCCACTTCCTGCCCCTGGCTCACCTGCCGCAGCTTCAGCACACAGTCCTGTTCAAGGGCGCTGTGGTGTCAGGGCGTCACCTTAAAGGCCACCGAATGCCGTGTCCCCCGCCTTGGTGGGAGCCAGGGGCAGGCGTGAAGCAGGGCGGTGGGTGCACACGCCTTTCGGAGGGCATGGAAGAGGCTGGCGGGATCGCACAGGGAGTAGCAAGCTGCTTTGCCAGTGACAAGAACAAGCAGTGGGACCAGGCTGTCACTGTGCTGCCTTAGTGGTCAAAAGGAAAGCTCGAAACAATGCTAACCTACTCCACCCTCCCCCACCCCATCCTACAAAAGAGAAAACGGCAGAGCAGGAAGCTGAAAGGTCATGTCCGAGTTCGAACAGACTGAGGTGAGGTCAGTGTTTCTCCAACCATCTGTGATAAAGAACAGTTTTTATTTTTTATAAATTTCCTTTCCATTGCACAGATACTTTTGTAAAAACTGAATTACTGGAAAAATCAAGAGTCGTGCAATAGAAAAGCCCCAATAGCTCGCTATTGGACTGAGTAGACAAAGCACACCGGCAAACTGCCCTAGAAGTTTCTAAACGTGTGTGTCGCTTTCTGCTGGTGTCCCCTGGCCTTGCACGGCAACCCTTCCTCTGGATTTGATCTGTATCCTTCGCCATGGCTGTGAGCTCCGTGAATAAACCATGGCTGTGAGCTCCGTGAATCCTTCTAGCAAATTATTGAGCCTGAGGGCGGTCTTGGGGACTCCAGATCTTTGCACCCCAGTATAGGCAGCTACCCCATCACTCCACAAACCTGCCATCCCTCCCGCCTAAATTCTGTGTTGCAGACAATGAAAGTAATGAGATGATCAAAGCAAATTATACCCGTGGTGGGATGAGTCGTGAAACCAACAGAAGACACGTCCCACATGTCTCTCCCAGGAGATGTCCCAGCAGGCGGCCTCCGTCCCGCTTCGGCCCTCTCATTCTCTAGTCCACCCTCCCACCCTTCCCTTCACCGCTGATGGCTTCTGGCAGCTCTGCCCCCTAAGAGTTCTGCCCGCCAGGGGCTTCACCAGATTACCCTCAATCTGTCACGGGTCCAGAGGACAGAGGTGGCCCTCTGAGGAGGCCCTAGACAACCATCAGCCCACATGACAGCAGACGCCTGCTTCCTGCCTGAAGGAGCTTTGCTTTGCTCAGAAATGCAAGACCTCACTGACCGGTATTGTCACGGAAGGGCAGTGTGCTAACTCACCGGGAAAGTATGACTCGAGGAAACAATTCATCAACTCCTCTCCTAAAGCAGTGTTCCAGGTCGCCCTCCCCGTGAGAAGCAGCTGGTGGGTATGGTTTTAGGAGAGCAGAGGTCATTCTCTACCCCGAGGTAGCTGACAACACCTCCTCAATCCAGGCTCGCGCGATAACCCGGCCTTCAGGCTGGTGACTGACATGTCTGCACTGATGGATTGTTGATGACGCCCCGAGTATTGGGCCGAGAAGATTCTGAAGCTGCGCCAGAAAGAGCACGTGTGCCTTTTGCAAAGTCTGCCATGAGCAAAGCGTCGGAACGATGCGTGTGCCACGAAGTTGACACGCCTCGCCCAGTCTCACCTGCCACGCTTCAGTGGGCCTCCATTACATACCGGTGGGCAAAAGGAGATTTACAGCCCTGCCCTGGCACCAAAGGCTCACAGGTTTGACTCACAGTCAAGGGTGCAGACCTCGGTTGCAGGTTCGATCCTGGGGTGTGTGGGGGAGGCAACCAATTCATGTGTCTGTCTCACATCGATATTTCTTTCTCCCCCCTCATTTCTCCTCCCTCCCTCCCTCCCTCCCTCCCACTCTGTCTAAAAAAAATCAATGGCTTTTTGGTTAATCCTCACCAAAATATCCTCAGGTGAAGATTAACCAAAAATGTAAATAGGTTACGGTTGTATGTGAAAGACAGAGTTTATTCTTGTATTATTATTGATTGATTATTGTATTATTTATTTGAGCAACTGTAAACCTACTTTTGCTCATATACCAGTTGGACAAAGGCTTCCGTGGCAACGAACCTTTACTCAGCAAGGAAACCATGGCAACGAGTACGTGTCCTCTCCTCCGCGTCTTCCTCAGGCCCCGTGTCCGATCGGAGATGCTTTTCTGAATTGAGCCTCTTCCTAAGCCCTCGGTACTCCTGGCAGAAAGAAGCCAGCCCTACCTGTATCTGTTTTTATTCTCTTCTGCAAAGATTATGGGACAAATGATGTGTAAACAGGGGAAAAATCAAGACAAAGTCTAAAAAGTAGGAGTCCTGGCTGGGTCTGGTCAACTCTTTTGTGCTCTTGCCATGTGAGTCATTTGTGAGAAAAACTCAAATTACATTAAATTCATGAGTAACTTGATGGTGTGCAACCAAGGAATGAAGAAATCTTGCAAAACAGCTCTGTTTGCCGGGGCTGAGCGTCCCAACAGTGCGTTAGAGCAGCCCTCATGACCGAACTGGCAGGCCTGGGTCCTGGCTGCCCGGCCCGGGCCCCTCACCCAGCCTGGAGGACGGCCCACAGCTGAGGGAGTAGCCGGCCATTGCTCCCCCCGGCCCCCCACTTCCCAAGCTTAACTGAAAGCAGAGCTGGGCGGACCCCCACCGGCCTGTCTCCTGGGGTGACAGAGGTCACGGTGTGCTTTGTTATTCCGTGGAGCAGAGACTTCCTGCACCGGAAGGAAGGAAGGAAGGCAGCCAGGAGGAAGGGGTGCTGCTGCCTGGCCTCTCAGCCGGCCTGAGGAGGGAGCGGGAACGGGAGAGGAGGCGGCAGATGTAAAAATAACCGCAGGGTGGCTGCCATGCTGCAAGCAACTGCTGAGGCAGGCGCTGTCTTTTTTCTTATTAATTACTGTTTTAAATGTCTCTTTATTGTTGACAGTATCACAGATGTCCCCCTTTTTTGCCCATTGGCCCCCTCCACCCCACACCCACCCTCCCGGGCCTTCTCACACTATTGCCTGTGTCCATGGGCTACCATCTGTGCGTATACGCTCCCCCACGCCCGCCTTCTGAGTCTCTGGAACCCTTTTCATTTATGACCACAGAGGTCCCTTGGTGGGTGGGAAGGCTGTGGCCCAGGCCCCACAGCCTCGAGGCAGCCGTGTTCTCCCCGCGTGCCCAGGGGTGCGTTTCTGAGGCGGCAGGCAGACACGCGGTGAGGCCCGTCACACAGACGGCGGAAGGCATCTGCGTGGAGGGTTTTGCCTGAGATGCTCAAGCGTGTGTGCTCTGCGGGGGGTTATTCCCCCAGTGCGTTCCACCCTGAATGCCGTGCCCAGCCTCTACCGAGCAGCCCGGACAAACCCCATCAGGCTCGGCTTATGCTTCTCCGCATTTACAAGGAGCAGCTTTTAATGGAAATGGGTTGGATGCTGCAGCCCATTTTGGACCTCTGTCTCATTTTGCCAGGAAGTGATTTATGCCATGCGTCCATTACTGCCTCTCGGACGGAGGGGAAATACCCACACAAAGCAAATCCAGTGCCCAATAACGGTGTGCATCCTGCTGGGCACTCCGGCGGCCATCTCCCGGGCACCACTGGCCGGGCTGCGTGCCGGTCGCTGAACAGCCAGAGCCGTGACGCCGGCTGCAGGACCAGCCACCGCCGAACACTTCTCCAGAGTTACCGAGCGGAGAGCTGCTGGGATTAGACCAAGGCTGGCTCGAGTTCATCTTGGTCACCCCTGCGCATTTGTCATTGAAAGCAGCTGCGCTCTGCCTGGCAGGCCTTCCTCCGGTCACATGCAAGCCCGGCTCTTCTCTCCCTCCCCAGCCTGGGAGGGAGGAGCCCCCCTCTCTCCCCACACCCCCCCCCCACACACACACACACACACTAGTTCTCCAACAGTCTCTCCATTCTTGCATTGTCCTACTAGGTACTGCCCTGCACGCGCTAGATGGGGGTGTCCACAGGCATCAGGCCTGTAGTGTCTTCCAGCCCCTAACACAAGCCTTGCACACAGTAGGTGCTCCATACATGTTTTGTGGAAACAACAGGCCCCATGCAAGTCACTGAGCCTGAGCAGGCCTGTGTTCGGATGGAGACTTGTCACGAGCCTCTTCGAGCTCAAATCTGAATCCTTATTTCTCTGTGTGATCTAAAAAGACACCACGGCTTGAAAGATACAAGAGACTTTGCCATAATAAAGAAATTCTACATCCATGCGTTTAGAATTCCTGAATGAAAAAAATGAACGCTAGATCGGCTTGGCATGGTTCACGTTAGACGTATGTAGCTTACTGCTTTCTTAACAAGCTTAACTTGGCATTCAAGGCTCAACAAACGTGAAGCTGCTTTATTTTTCTTATTCATTAAAATAAAATGAAAGGCCCATCACCCCCCTCCCCTTTTCAAAGATCAGGGGAAATGTCTGATTTTTTTAGTAAAAATGATGAGGGTAATGGTTATGTTCACGGAAGAGAGCCTAAACTCAGAAAACAGAAAATAATGATCAATCCTAAAGTGCTTACACTTCATTTTGGAATGAAGCCCAGGGTTCTGACACAGAAGCGAACACATTTAGACGCTGGAGACAAACTCGACTCGGGTCTGTCTTCCCCTGAGTCCGGCTCAGTCTCTCCTGGGAGATAATGTTTTGAAGGCAGGATCACTATTAGGGGAAATACATATATCATGTCAGGAGCTCAGTGACTTAAAACAAACTAACAAACAAACACTGGAGGTAAATTTCAGCTTCCAGCATGAATCTGCAAGAGTCAACACTTGACCCCAGGTGTTTGGATCTTCTTGAATATTCTTAAGTGTGTCTGGTCACAGGATTTTCCAGGAGATATTAGTCATGAGAAATGTTGTTCTCCTTCGAAGATAAAGAGCATTCCCCTTCCAAACACTACAAGGGATGTGAAGGCGACCTGGCTGTGACCTGTCACCCCACTGATCGCCAGGGTATCCCCCCTCCCTCACTGCTCCATCGCATCCCTCCCAAAGCTGCACACTCAGGCGAAGAGCAAAATCTTCCCCAAATGAGAAGGACCATCCTCCTGTCCAGGGCATATGCTCGAACCCCAAGCAAGCCCCGCCCCCCCAAACTCCTCACCAACACAAGAATCCTGTGTCCCCTGCCCTGTGTTGTATCTCTCCGTGGATTGTACTAGAACCCACCCTCCCCTTTGCTTCCTAAGGGAACTCCGATTTCCATTCAAGTAGCCTCCCCCACCTCATGCAGCCCATGGGTTTTGGGAGGGGTGGCCCCCAAATCGGGAGGCCCCTGCTTAGTCTAAGGTGGAGAACGGGGTAGCTCTCTCAGCCCCTGCAGTGTAGGTCCAGGCACAGAGAATGGCATTCAGACAATCACAGCCTCGGAGCAGCTGTGCCCGCGGCCCAGCCGGCTCGTGAGCCTCGGCAGAGCTTGGCTGGGGAGGCGTCTCTCTCTCTCTGCTTGGTGGGTCTGTGGGTGCCCAGGCGACGCTGTCAGCAGGGAGGAGCCAGGCTGAGGACACGCTGACCCTCGGGAGGCAGGGGAGAGAGACGAGCAGAACCCGGGCTCCGAGGACCCCGTGAGCAGGTAACCAGGGCCCTGAAGCCGCGGGACGCTGGCCGCGGAGGAGGGAGCACCGCCCTGGCGGCCCGCGGGCTGTTGGAGGTCTGGGACGGTGACTAAGGACCTGCCAGTGAGGGTGGGCGTTAACCCAGCGCCCAAACTCAGCCACGTGGGAGCGTGGGGAGGGCACCATCAGCGTTCACACCAGGACCACGCGGAAAGGGCCTTGGCAGGCTGACGGGAATGGGTGGCCCTCATCTTCACGGCTCGAAACCGAAGCATCGTCCCGGACGAATCACCACCCGCAGCTGGAAGAAAACGAGAGGTCCGTTTCTCAGAGGGTGACGTCCCAGCTAATGTGATTTGGGTCCTTCCCACTTCCTGCTCTGAGACAACGGGGTCCTCAGAGCCCAGGTGTGTGTACTATTTGCAGAGCCCATGGTCACGGGCAGCAGGGTGGTGAAGACCTGCAGGGGTGGGTAGGCGCCGGGAAGGGGGCGTGGGCTGGGGGGAAATGGAAGACATCTGGAATACTATCAACAAGAAAAAACATTTTAAAAAAATCCAGGTGTGATCATAGGCTCCCCGCTTACACTACAGCAGTGCCCCAGCTCCCCCCGCCCCCACCCCACCCCTCTCTCTATGTGGGGTCTCTGTCCTCCCAGCCTCTCCGCAGGCTTTGTGAGCACTGCAGGGAGCAGCCCGTCCTCCCCGCCCTGAGGACTTCCTGCTCCAGGCCTCCCCCCAGGAAGCGCCCACTCCTCCTCCTCCGGCGTCCACCCCCCTCCCCACCCAGGGCCGGGCCGGGCCGGTGACTCTGCTGCAGGGCCGGGTAGGCCGTCCTCCCTTCCTGGTGCCCCTCTCGCTGTGCAGCGAACACGGGTGTGCCGGTTCCTGTTCTCTGTGGTGAGAGCCCTTGCACAATGCCCGCCGCGCAGAGACGCAAAACACACGTGTCCATGGACTGACCTAGGCCAGGCGTGGACGCAGAAGCGGAGGCAGCGGCAGGAACCCCCAGAGGGCCGTCTTCTGCGCTCAAAGTGGCCCCGCCCCACGCACCGAGGGGCTGTCCCTCACTGGGACTTGGACTCTGGGTGAGGCTTGCAGCCCCTCCCGTGTGGCCGGAGCCCTGAGCACAGCGTCAGAGGCTCCCTGGGAGGGGCGGGCGCGGGCAGGTGCCGCGAAGCCATCCAATCTGCTGCAGCTGCTCAGGGCTCGGGAGGGTAAGTGTTGGGATGTTGTCTTCCTGACCCCTACGCTGCAAAGCGGCAGCTGCTGCTTACATTTTCACTTGTCCAACCATTGCCTTCCCCTTTGGGCCGGCACAGGTGAAGGTAAAGTCATCTCTCTTGTTATCTCAGCCTGATAATGGGCTCCCCAACCAAGGTTCCTTTAGTGATGTCCCTGTAAGTGCTCTAGACCAGCGGTCGGCAAACTGCGGCTCGAGAGCCACATGCGGCTCTTTGGCCCCTTGAGTTTTTAGCAAAGGCCAGCTCAGGAGTACCCTAATTAAGTTAATAACAATGTACCTACCTATGTAGTTTAAGTTTAAAAAATTTGGCTCTCAAAAGAAATTTCAATCGTTGTCCTGTTGATATTGGGCTCTGTTGACTAATGAGTTTGCCGACCACTGCTCTAGACAAAAGATGAAAGGAAAGTCATTGTGCCCTGGCCTGTTTGTTCGGTGGTTAGAGCATCAGCCTGCGGACTGAAGGGTCGAGGGTTCGATTCTGGTCAGGCGCATGTACCTTGGTGGCAGGCCTAGGCTCGGCCCTGGCCCTGGCCCTGGTAGGGGCACGTGCAGGAGGCAGCCAGTCGATGTGTCTTTCTCACATCGATGTTTCTCTCTCTGTGTCTCTCCCCCTCCCTTCCACTCTTTCTAGCAAATAATCAATGGAAAAAAATTTCCTCAGGTGAGGGTTAACAAAAGGAAAAAAGAAAGAAAGAAAATGGTTGTAGTCTTGCCTACGTCTGTGGTCACACACGCTCCTACTCGGCTCCAGGGCTAAGGGGGCGGCCTCTGTCATCACCGGGCTGCCTGCTCACGGCTCTGTCCGCTCGGGGAGCTCCTGCCGGCTCCCCCCGCTGCCACTGTGCCCCTTGGTCAGCGAGTCTCGCCGGGCTTCTCCGCCTCCAGCTGCCGGGAGGTGGGCAGGGCTGAACGCACCGGAGCTCGGAGAAGGCACGGTCTCGGGTCTTCCTGCAAGTAGACGCCGACTCTCCCTCAAACTTCCTTGGTTTTCTTTTTTTAAGTGTTTTTAAAATCTTTTAGAAAACCACTGCCAAGACATGGTTGAAGGTGCTACCCAAGGCCCCTCATGTGAGGATTCATACAAAAAAAATCCCTCATAAAGTTCAGTCCCTGGAAAGCATTCTCTCCGACGGTTTTCTCTAAGCTGGCGCCGTGGTCGGCACAACGGGTCACGACGCCTTGGTGTCCTGCGGGGGAGACGGCTGGGTGAGCCCGGGCCTGCGCTCCTGCCCACTCCGCACCCCCTGCCTCCCACACGCTCTCACACTTCCAGCCACCTTCAAACCCTTCTACCGCAGACAGGGCATAGAGGATCAACATTCTTCTTCCTAACAGTGAAAGTTTCTTTAGTCTTAGGAAACCACATTCTCTTAAAAGACTAGCATCACTTTTTTTTTTTTAATCCCCCAGAGGGCTAAATTCTCCCAGTGAACTATGACCTCCAGGTCCGCTATGCCGCCAACCCCGTGTCTCCTCCTGAGCCAGATGCATGGTCCAGGCTCCAAGACACAGCCTCCCAGAGGTGCTGGGAGCCGGCCAGGCTCTTTTCTGTGAGGGCTTGAATGACTATTTTGTAGGGAACCTCTAGATGCCCTCCAAGACCTGAGCCCCAGGACACAAAATCGAGGGAGAAAGGAGACTTGGCTCTTGATACAGCCCAATAGCCAGGACATCCGTCTGTAGCCTTGCGGAGCTTCAAACCAGGTCAGGGACAAGGGTCCAGTGGCACATCCTCCCTTGGAACAGGGTCGGTCCCCTGCGCGCTGGCCACAGCCCCGTGGATGAGGGCTGGTGGGAGATGCCCCGCTCATTACATCCCATCAATGCTCCACAGTATGGCCTCGGATTTTTTGAGCAGCGATCAGATGATTATGCCACAGGGGCACAAGCAGGTGGAGCGCCTTCAGTGAGAGCTCGCTGTGATCCACCTGGACTCAGTGGTGGCAGTGTGACGTGCAGTCAGCGTTACGTTTCTGGTCCTGCTGAACTGGAAGCTTCCTGAAGGCAGGGTTCGTCGTTTTAGCGTTCGCTGCGGCGTGCGTGGCTCCTGCAAACAGTGCCTGTTCCCTCCGTGTTTGCAGGCAAACCGATCCTGGTAATCAGCGGGGAGCCGTCGGTTCTCACAGATGACTGCAATGCCGATTGCTCTTCCACAGTCAAACCAAGTTGTCGGCTCATGTCTTTTTTTTTTTTTGGCAAATCTTCATTCCGTCCGTGTTCACGTGTAAGCGTGGGATTGGAAACACGGGGGCTCAGGCTTCAGGGGATGCCGGCCTCGCTGCCCCACTCCAAGGGGCTCTGTCCACGTGGGTTCCAAGTGCTGGCGCCCCTGTGGTTGTGCAGGTGCTGGCCCCGCCTCCTCCCCTAGGAAAGCTCGGACCGCTCCCTGCAAGGAGGGCCTCAGCTCAGAGGCCGCCCCGCAGACTCTGTCACATCTCGTTGACAAGAAGCGGGGCCTCACCCGGGGCTGAGTCACTGGCAAGCAGAGCGGAATCCCCAGGACAATCGGCGCGTTCGGAATCACACCCTGGGCTGGAGTGGGCGTCCCTCCCTGAAGCAGTCACCCGGCACGGGGAGAGCGAGTTCCCAGCAGCGGCTGCCCCCCTTTGCTGCGAACCATCAGAGTTTCCAAGAACGTGGTTGTCCAAGGCCAGATAGAGCACCGGAGCAGCAGGGAGCTGGAGCCAGGGGCCCCCACGAGTAAAAGGAGAATAGACACAGCCATTGCTGGAGAGGAGAGGTCACAGCGGCCACCGGCTTTCCTCGAAGGTAGGCCCCTGCCAGGGGCTCTCTCACACCCACGCAATGCTGTCTCAGTCGCCACCGATGTCACAGCTGCAGGAATGGCCTGGCCGCCCTGAGTCCTCTGTGGGCAGGGGAGGGCAATTGGAAAGGGCGCCGGCTCTAGGATTAGATGGGCTCAGTGTGAATCCTGCCTCTGCCTTGACCGGCTGTGTGACCTGAGAAATGTGATTGGATGTCTGGAAGCTTCAGCTCAAAAATAGAGATAGCCCAGCCAGCATGGCTCCCTGGTGGACCGACGACCTATGAACTAGGAGGTCACAGTTCGAGTCTCTGTAAGGGCACATGCCCGGGTTGCGGGTTCAGTCTCCAGTAGGGAGCATGCAGGAGGCAGCCGATCAATGATTCTCTTTCACCATTGATGTTTCTAACTCTTTCTCCCTCTCCCTTCCTCTCTGAAAAAAATAAAAATATATTTTTTAAATGGAGACAATAATATCTACTTTATAAGATTGTTGAGATTTTTACTCTAATCAGATAAAAACCTCTAACACATGCTCAGAACTCATTTAATCTATGACCCTTAACCTTCGCCCTTCTTAAGAATCACCCGAGAGTCCAGCTGGGCATGTGGGCTCCTGGGCCTCACGCCCCAGACATTCCGACGGATGCCCCTGAGCCCAGGAACCTGCATTTTCCACAGCTACCCCCAGGGGGCGCTGATGTAAATGAGTCACTGGCCACACCCTGAGAAGCACTGCGGGAGGTGTGACGGATGCTGTTATGGTGTTGCTGTGCTGTCACTTACTCGGTGAAGTCTGAGCATGATGAATGTCTCATGCAACAAGAAAATCCATCATAATTTTACTCATCTATCTATAATGAGCTGCACTTCATTAAGAATAATTAAAGCTGCCCTAACCGGTTTGGCTCAGTGGATAGAGCGCCGGCCTGCGGACTGAAAGGTCCCGGGTTCGATTCCAGTCAGGGGCATGTACCTTGGTTGCGGGCACATCCCCAGTGGGAGGTGTGCAGGAGGCAGCTGATCGATGTTTCTCTCTCATCGATGTTTCTAACTCTCTATCCCTCTCCCTTCCTCTCTGTAAAAAATCAATAAAATATATTTAAAAAAAAAAAGAATAATTAAGACTGAGTTTTTGAAGCATGCCGTGGTCCCACTGGTTACCGCTGAGTTACTCCTGTGGCATGCTCCTCGCCTAAATCCACCAGGCCCACGGGCCTTGGGTGGGAAGGCCCCCCACCCCCACCCCCCCACCCCCAGGGAAGGAAGGCAGCCACCTCTACCTGTGCCGCCAAAATAAGACTCTTAGTGAAATTACCAAGCGGCACATTTCTTTACTTTTTCGTTTTTCAAATCCTCACCCAAGGATATTTTTTCCACCAATTTTTAGAGAGATAGAAAGGGCAGACACAACGATTGGTTGCCTCCCGCATGCACCCCGACCAGGGCCAGTCCCCTGGACTGAGAATCGAACCCGGTGCGCAGGGCCAGTGCTCTAATGGCTGAGCCCGCCCGGCCAGGGCCCAAGGGGCACGTTTCTAACCGCTGGCCTCAGGCCTGGGCAGTGAGGAGTCAGCCCCACCTGACTGTCAGTTGGTCGTCCAGTTGACTTCCTGCCCCAGGAAAGACAAAACGCCCAGGAGAACAAAGGTCTCCCCTCCTCCCCCCTCCTGCTCCCCCTCCCCCACTGCAACAACGCTGGCTCTGCTGATGGTCTCAGGAGGATATAACCCCGCTTCTTGGCTTCCAGCAATGGTAGCGCTTTTACCCTCCAGTCCCCATTCCTGCCCGTTATTGCAAAAGCAGACTAGGAGACTGCTTTTCGCAGAGGCTGTGACTTGGAACGAAAGAGCAGCAGGGAAGAGAAAAGGCAGTCCAGCCACATCCGAGTTTAGACGGACATTTAAGGACGGTGCGAAGGGTGACAACTGGTGGGGAGAAGAGTGTGTTGGGAAGCGCGTTCTCATGGATCGGAGGCGGTGGGAGCAGGAAAGGGCTGGCGACAAAGCCACGTTTGACTGGGAACAGCCCTGGGCTCATCGCGCCTGGCTACGGGAGACTTGGCAGCAGACACACTCACGAAGAAATGTGGTTTAGATGAGCGTGATCAGCTACTCTTTTCCAAGAGGGCAAACCAAGGTCAAATGAAATGAGATGAGATGGGAGGAGCTCTGGTTAAAATCCAGGGGCTCCCAAATCTGGCCCGTTGTCAGCATCGCTTGGAATGCCGGCCTGGCGGCTCCCAGAGGGTCCTGGTCTGTGCAATAAGCACGGGCAAAGTGGTAGAAAGCGCGCGGGCTCTGAGCCGAGCAGAGCTAAGTGCAAAGCCCCCTTTCTCTGTCGACTGAGTGTGTGATTTGGACACGTTTCACACTTCTCTGAGCCTCTGCCCCCTTCCTCTGCCAGGTGTGGATAAATTGCCTTCTGGCTAGGCTATGGTGAGGAGTAGAAATCAAATGTGTCAACAGCCTGGTCTATAGCAGGTGCTCACTTAATAGCAGCAATTATGACAGCCGCGGCCAGGTGTCCGTGAGGCTGCAGCGTGCGGGTAAAAAAGGCGTTTGGGGCCAACCTGCGAGTCCGGGCCTGGCTCTCCGCAGTTGGCTTCTGAGACGTTTCTTCCTTCTCCAAACCGAACAAACGCCTCCGCAGGCGCAGCTCCTTTCCGTGTAGTCAGGGATGTTGTTGTTCCCTCTGTGATGTGTGGATCCGAGCACAGAGGACTTGACCCTTCCCAGGCGCCGTTTGATTCTAAGTAGGAAAAGTTGACTCGGAAAGTCTGGCTCCTCCGTGCTGTCTGGAGGGAGGTTGGCCTGTGTCACTGGCCCGAGCTGAGGAGGGAAAACCCAAGGACGAGAAAACGGAAGATGTTCTTATAAGGGGGGACGGGGAGTGAACAAATAAAAGTAGGACAAAGTGTCCCGTGCTTGGATGCTTATCCTGGGTGGGGACTCAAGGAGGCTTTTTGCATCCGGAACTGCTCCCACCTAGCCAGTTCCTTGGCCCAAAATTACTCTTTTATTCTTCCTCCAGGTACACTTTGAAAGCACGAAAACAAATAAATGCAGGGAAGACTTTTCGGTCTTGTAGCTTGAACACAATGTGACATAAACATGTTGTTACTCCTTCTTAAACTCACTAGCCCTGGACTTTTCAGTTCTCCTGTGTGTTGGAGCACAAACATACAGAGACAGAATCCAAAACAGGAGTCAATAAAAATGCGCCGCATGTTGGAATGAATAAATGGCATCCTCCAGGGATCCCCAGGGATCCGATGTACTGGGAATTACGTCTTAATTTATAATTATCAATGTTTCACATAATGCTTCTGTGAAACCCTGAAAATAGGTGAGCAGCATTATGCCTACAAGCTGACGTATTCTAAGGTTGACTTAGTATATATTTATGGCCCCGTTGTTTCTCTTAAAAAGTCACTAAAAATGCGGAACGGGCCACCTGTGGGCCTCGCCCCGGGGGCAGGATGAGGGACATTCGCAGGGAAGTCACCCTGCTGAGCTGTCACCAGGCACACGCTCAGCATGGCCCTTACCTAACAGGCCTCGAGGGTGTGTGCTGCTGCCCACGGGGTAATGTTTTTAGGAAGTTACTCTTCCTGCCCAGCGGAGATCAACCCCATACCCCAGGGCAAGGCTAAGAGAGAGGAGGAGCCTGCGGGAAAGGGGGGGGGGCGGGGGGAGGGCCTCACCAGGTGGATGCGTAACCAGCAGCAGACATTTCTGCAGGTTTTTGGAGGGAACCAAAGACTCACTGGGGATTAGATGAATAAATATTTCTGTTATTTGAAACATGAACCCTGAGAAAATATATTCTCCAAAACACAGAATAAAGACGGCCTACGAGAAAGTATGGCCCAACCCAGAACAAAAGAGGGGCTGACGTCGATAGCCCCTATTCTGAACGAGGCTCCGTGGGAAGTCACTGAGAGATGTCGCTATCTTTACTCTTTACTTGAACTCTGAGCTGAGTGCTATTCTTGTCTCAGAGAGGTGAACTAACTTGCCCACCGTCACACAGCTGGTAAGAGGCAGAGCTGGGATTTTAACCCACACGGCCTGAATCGAGAACTGAAACTCTGAACATAGAGAACCAAGCAAGAGTTTCGCTCTTCATAGCGTCAAACCCAACTTACTTTATTTCAACAAAACAACATCATCCATCAGATTAATGTTATTAGTCCGACTTTTCTTGGATTTGCCATTTTGTTTTTATCTAATTTGTAAATGTATCTCGGATTTGTAATCATATTAGATCTAGCAGTCTAAGGCTCTGTACCTAGTTTGAGTTTGTTCATATTTAGAAAGTAATTTAGGTTGACATCGATATCTGTAAGCATTGTTTGCTTTAAGGAAAGGGTCTGTCCTTTACTTGGGCTGTGCAAACACCAATGTAAAAATAAGAACACCCCTAACTCAACGCAACCTTGTCTTCTGTCCCGTGTAAAACCTTGAGCATTAAAGAATATTCAGCCGGTAGCGGATCATTCTGATTTCTCATGTTCACGGAGCCTTTCTCCTGAGAGTTTAAGGAGCGGAATGGAAAATTTTCATCAAATGAAGATGTTCCATTGCACTGTCAGCATCCTAACAGTTGGGTGGAGTTATTAAAATCACATTAACAATGGCCTGGCATTCGGCGGTATTTTTCCTCTCGATATTGCAGAATGCTTTTAGATACATTACCGCATTTATCTTTCCATATCCTGAGGAAGAAGGTGGTGGAAAGCCTCTTTGTCACGACCTCCCAAATAGAGAATGGGAAGTACAGAGAGGTTAAATAAACTCACCAGGGGATCCGTGTCCAGGGCAAAGCTATACATTCATCACCTTTAGAGCCTCATTAAATGCCACATCTCCGGGGACCTCATGTATTGATGCGGAGAAACCACCGGGTGAAGAGGTCGCTGCCCCGTGGATGCCTGCTGGCTCGGTGATTAGCTGGTGGCCTGGTCAGGGTGATGGGCGAGGGTGTGGCCAGAGTCTGGTTTGACCCTGAGCTCTGTCACTTACCACCTCTGAGAAATGGCAACTTTTGTGGGCCTTGGTTTTCTCCTCCATCCAACGGGAATGATACAGCCCCTACCTCAGGGAGTCAGGTGGATAATGAACGAGGGGAATACATGCAAAGGACGGAGCACTGGCCTCACCCAGGGCCCATGATGAAGCAAGGGGAGCAGCTGGCATCCGTGTGGGCAATCGTGTTAACATGCCTTTCCCTTCTTCAATGGTGCTAACGGGCTCCAGGCACAGAGGTGCCCCCCATTCTTGGGAAAGCTGCTGAGATGGAGGGGCGGGGCCTGCTAGAGGGCCCAGGGACACAGCCGCCTGTGCAGAGACAGCAGCTCGTGTGCTTGTGGCTGAGCAGGCTTCGGACTGAGCTCAGCGTGGCCTAAGCAGGGGCTCGCTCTCCTCAAACAAGAAATCCAGAGGTGCCGCCGCTCCAGAGCTGGTGACTTCGACAGCCAGAAACCTCAGGACCCGGCGTTCACATGTCTTCCCGCTGCTCTCCTCAGCAGTCAGGCCTGCCCTCCGGCTGGCTCCCCTCTTCACAGGCGGCTTTCCTCGGCCCCAGATCACACACCGCTGTGACGGAGCCCCGAGGGGGAGGACCGGTGTCTCCTTCTTCTCTCTGCATTTTGTAAGAATCAGAGAAACCTTCCCAGAAGCTCCCGGACTTCCCCGCGGAAAGAAAGGTCAAAAGATTCATTTTACTTACAGTGTTCTCCTGATCCCAAGTCAGGGGGCTTTGGTTTCGGGTAAAAGTAAATTGCTGGGACTTGAGGTGATTGGGGCGATGTCACTGTGCCAACAACGGGCTGCCCAGACACGCGGGAGGACCTCCCCCCGCCCCCCCGGAGCTCCCAGAGAGACCAGCACCCGGGCGCGGCCCCTCTCCTCCTGCTGGGACTGAAGGATTTTCCCGCAACACAAAAGCAGAGAGGTCCTGCACGTCCAATCGGGAGGACCAATGTATTTATTCGCACTTTTTTCTTTTTTGCTCTCATTCAATCCCCAAAGACCCTCCACAGGAGGCAGAACGCTCTCTGATCTGCCGAAAACCAAAGAACAGCTGGGCCGGCCGGCAATGTTTCTGGACACAGGGTCCGAAATGGTGGGCAGCTCCCCAGTACCCATCCTGCCCCAGGAGGATCATCTACGTTACCATGGGAACACCCCCGTTCCCCTGGCCAGGGGGCGGCTTAGCAATAGACATGAAACGGACATGCAACCCAGGCCTGGCCAGGGCGCGGTGAGGGGGCCTCCCAAAGGTTTCTCTCCCGAAAGAGTGGCTCCCAGTCTCCGGGGAGAAACTCTCTCTCTCTGTTGTCGCTCTTTCCTAGGGGCCCCTCGTGCCACCATATTCCTGAGCCTCAGCCGCTCCTTCCTTCCTGGTGGGAAGAGAGCAAACCTCCAGCTCCAAGTTTGTGGGCATCTCTCTCTCTGAACGTGGGCAGCAATAGAGACTTCGGAGAGCCTCGCACCATTCTGGAGTTTTCTTTGTTGTTGTTGTTTTTTGTTTTTGTTTTTTTTTTCTGCCTCAAAGACTAAAGAGGGGGGAAAAGGACCTTTTTCCACTATTCGATTTAACTTACTCAAATAGACTGTAACGTAGCAATAGCACTGTGATTTATGCTTAAATATAAGGAAGTTAAAAGAGGTTGCTTGAAAAAAGTTGTTTTGCCTTTAAAAATAAAACACGACTTCAGAATAATTTTGGTTTTCTATTCCTATGAGGAAATAAAGCTAAATGCTTTTGATCTTACATATATCCTTTCATAATTTCTAGGATCGTGGTTGCGAGACAGGCGTTGAAAATTACCCACAAGGAGTCTCTCCAGTCCTCGCCATCTGCCTCCCTCTGCTCTTTGATCTTCTGAGACATGGCTGGTGAGTGGGGGAAGGTAACGCTGGTGAGTCATCTCCGCGGGTTTTTTTCCTGTGAAACTAGACTTCGTTTCGAGTGTGACCTTTGAGATGAGACGCAGCATCAGCTGACAAGACAGTTGTCAATAGTTGCGCCTGATGACAGCAGCGTCGATCTCCAGCAGAATGTCTGCTTTATTTCATTAATGCCATCCTCTCTGGTGTGGTTGAAAGGGCCAACTGAGAAAATGTATGTCGCAAGCTCCCCATACATACGATCCCTTGCCGTCACTCATTGTCATCTGCAGGCACAGAAACTCCTGCGTCACTGCACTGGGAGTTCCGGTTTTCACTCCTGGTTTACATTTTTCCAAGATTATTGCAGTCTCTCGCTCCTGGAACGTGGACATCGTACCATGAGGACAGGAGTCACCTCTCTGCCCCTGTAGTTCCTAAGAGCATGCAGGTAGGGGATACGCCAGCCAGCAGGGAAGTCTTCACTGAGAATCGGGCCTGATCCCTAGAGGGCAACAGAGTCCAACACTTTGGGCGCAGCCAGCTGCAGCCAGCAGAGGGCGTGGCCATAGGAATCCAGCGTGTCAGGAAGGAAGGAAGTGGTGCCAATATGCAAATGAGGCCAGGCTCCAGGCCCGAAAGCTGCTGGGAGTGACCAGATAATCCAGATGGATTGTACAGCCTTCCCCTTGGATTTCAGCTGGTGTATGTGTGTGTGTGTGTGTGTGTGTGTGTGTGTGTGTGTGACACATTACTTCACACATCACCACCAGACCTTGGAATAGCTGTCCATCTTTTACACCCAACCTCCTCCCCACATACACACACACACACACACACACACACACACACACACACTCCAACCCCACCCCAAGAGCCAGCAATTTAAAATACCTATAGCATCAGGATTGTGCCACTTTTCTGGTAAAAGTCAGGAAGATTAAGGTAATTAACAGCCCAATGAAAGGGAGCACAGAGATGTGAACTGTGAAAAACAACACAGAAGCAACTTAAACTCCTACAAACATTCTATCATTCGAATGCTTGCCAGGGACTGCCCATGTGCCCAGGGCCTGACACTCCGCCCTTAAGCTTTGCCCTCACCGTATGGAGGAGCTGCTTTGTGGATAAGGTGCCCGAGCCTCACTCCAGGGGAATGTCAGCACCAGGACTCCCTCGGCGTCCATGCCCTGGGCCACTTCACTGCAGTGCTGCTTAGACATTCATTCCTTCAACAGGGGTTTCTTGGCTACTTACTTCCTAGGGGCCCTGCACGCCCCTCATTGTCAGGGATACAGAGATAAAGGACGCAGCCACTTCCTCTAACAGCTCATTTTCCTAAGAAGCAAGGGGACGAATACACACATGATTACAGGGTGGTGTGTCACGGCCATGATGGAGAAGAGTCACCAAATGCAGAGTGGGAGGGCCCGAGAACACTTGCAGGAGGAAGGGACAGCAGCAGCCCTGGTGGTGGCTTTAATGGCGTTGTTTCATATACCACCCTGTGCCAGGAAATGGTCATGATAATCTACACGACTACAGATGCGAATGGCACCCTTCCCTTGTTTTGCAATGGTTACTGCTCAGCCCTGTTGGCAAACTTGCATCAGAACAAGTTTGGAAGGTTGAGTAGGAGGAGCAGGCAATCAAAGAAGAGGTAGACAGGGAGGTGGACAGGGCACCAAGTCACATAGAAGGCCTTTTATATCATGCCAGCAGCATAGACATTTGTTCTGAAGACTATGGCGGTCTTCGGGGACATTTTAAACAGGAAAATAGTAATATCATAAATGTGATGTCAAACATATCATCACACCAGCATTGCAGAGAATGGGCTGGAACGCAGAAGGTCTCTGGATGGAAGGACGGGGTGGGGGGCGGTGGGAGGGCGCAGAGGGGAGGGGGCTTCCTGCAGAATCCAGGGGAGAGGCGCCAAGGACCTGAGCAGACAGTCCTGGTGGGGTGGGAAGACTTGTTCAGGAAGTGGGGGAGATTAGCTCTACTGGCCAAATGATTATAATTAGTACTGTGGGTGAGGCAGGCATGAAGGGTGACTCCTGGGCTCTGGCGTGGGTCCCGGGGCGGATGGTGACACCATTTCCTCTGAAGAAGCTCTGTGAGGACCGGGGCTGTGGCTCGTTCAGCGCTGCGTTGTGAGCACACGGCACAGAGCAGTTGGTCAGGAAGTCCTTCTGGGATGAGTGATGGCATGAATGCCTGAGTGAGGAGTTCAAACAAAGAACAAGTGAGGGGGTGGAATGATGCTACTTGTAAGTAAGAGATGCTTACGAGGTGGTCAGCAGTGACAGATATGAGACCGGAGTTCAAAAGAGAGATCTGGTGGCTTCACCGGTATTCATCCAAAGAAACCCAAAACACCAAGCAACACGATGCACCCCAAATGTCATTGCAGTGTTACTCACAATCGCCAAGATATGGAAGCAACCTAAGCGTCCATGACAGACAAATGGATAAAGAAGAAGTGGTACATATATACAATGGAGTATTACTCAGCCAGAAAAAAGAATAAAATCTTAACCATTTGCAACAACATGGATGGATCTAGAGGGTATTATGCTAAGTGAAATTAATCAGACAAATAAAGACAAACATCATATGAGTTCACATATGTGGAACCCAAAAAACAAAATAAATGAATAAACAAAACAGGAACAAACTCCTAGATATAGAGAACATTTTGATGGTTGCCAGATGGAAAGGGGTTTGGGAAGATGGGTGGACAGAGGGAAGGGATTAAGAGGTACCAATTGCCAGTTATAAAAACAGTCATGGGGATGTACAGTACAGCATAGGGAATATAGTCAATAATATCATAATAACTATGGATGGTGTCAGATGGGTACTAAATTTATTGGGATGATCACTTCATAAGTTATATAAAGTCTAATCACTATGTTGTAAAACTGAAACTAATATGATATCGCACGTCAACTGTAATTGAAAAATAAGAAATTATTGTTTAAAAAAAGAGAGATCTGGGCCAGAGGTGTGGAGTGGGAAGGCATCCGCATTCTCCTTCAGAGTAAGAGAAGGGAAGACCAAAGGAAACCACGGTCGGCTCCCGGGAACGTCAGCAGTTAAAGGGCCAGCAGCAGGGTGGAGCCCACAAGAGCTGTTTAAAAATAACGGCAAGAAAGGATGCGTTGGGGAGTTTCAAGGAGCTGGTGCCCTAGGCCCCGGGAAGGCCACGCAGAATCAGGACGGGAACGTAAGCATTACACGTAGCCACCTGGAGCCCAGAAGCCCATGGCCCTGGCTGGTGAGAATCCTGAGCCCTGCACCACGGCCGGCCGGGAAGGCGAGCGTAGCTGACGTGGGAGGACGCGGCCTGAGCAACACGCAGGGCAGTGAGTGACGTGCAGTGAGTGACGGGCAGTGAGTGACAGGCAGTGAGTGACGGGCAGTGAGTGACAGGCAGTGAGTGACGGGCAGTGAGTGACGGGCTGTGAGTGACGGGCAGTGAGTGACGGGCAGTGAGTGACGGGCAGTGGGTGATGGGCAGTGAATGATGGGCAGTGAGTGATGGGCAGTGGGTGATGGGCAGTGAGTGATGGGCAGTGAATGATGGGCAGTGGGTGATGGGCAGTGGGTGATGGGCAGTGAGTGATGGGCAGTGGGTGATGGGCAGTGAATGATGGGCAGTGGGTGATGGGCAGTGAGTGATGGGCGGTGGGTGATGGGCAGTGGGTGATGGGCAGTGGGTGATGGGCAGTGAGTGATGGGCAGTGAATGATGGGCAGTGGGTGATGGGCAGTGGGTGACGGGCAGTGGGTGACGGGCAGTGAGTGATGTCGGGAGCTGGCCCCACAGGCTGGAGAGAACCAGCTCATCCACAGCCACAGAGACACCTCTCTAGAAACTTACAAATGGAAGAAATTACACTCAGCGTAAAACGGATCAACCCCTAAAGCTCATCACTTCCTGATGATGTACCTGCCCATGCCCGCGAGGTGGCTGACACCTAGCGCCTGGGTCTGGCGGACGTGCCACGTGACCGCGTGCTGCGGGGCATCTCCCCAGCTCCGCGTGCGGTGACGTCATGGAGGTGGTGGCCGGGTGGGAGGACGTCCACCAGGGAGCAGAGGGCAGGCCTCCTTCCTTCCAGAGGCCCGGCTGTCGACGTTCACCGAACACACGGACACCGGGCCGGGGTGCCCTCCATGTTTCTCCCCGGGGAGTGGCATGGAGCCCCATCAGCCTGGTGAGGCCGGTGTGGGGAGGCTGACGGGGAGATACAGACGAGGATAGTTCTCCACTTAGGGTCACTGCTCTAGAGAGCTCCGTCCACGCTGATGCGGAGACCAGCCACCGAGGAGACGGGGGACAGGGAGGAAGTGGGCGGCAGGGATTAGGGTGTTTCCTGCCTGACCCTCGGGGCTGGATTTCAGGGTCAGAAGAAACCCAGGATCAGGGCAGAGGCCAGGCTGGGGGACCGGTCACCCACACTGTGCCTGCGGGGAGGAGGGGACAGCAGCAGACTGACCCCAGTCCTCACTCCCTAACGGGGAAGGGTTTCCGTTCTCCTGCCTCTGGCCCGGCTGACAGGAGCCTGCCGGCAGCTGGGGGGTCACCAGGCCGGGGAAGGCAGCTCTGGCAGCCAAGCAGTGGGAAGTGAGAGTCAGGTATTTTGAAAGAGAAAAAGAAAACAATAAGAATAATTTTGAAACAATCTGAATCACTGGTTACACTTGGCGGTGTGCTGAGGGGGCGGAGGGAGTCATGGGAACCTGGTCGCATTGTCTGCAGAGAACTGGGACGAATAATGAGAAACCCCACCGATTGGCCGGCTGTTTACTGTCGCCACACGTGGCAGTTCTCAGCAGCGGCGGAGAGAGCGCTTCTCCCTCGGGGTAGACTGCCGGCCACCGCCACCCGCCACACAGGCGTGGGTTTTGGTGGTTCTAGGCAACTGTATCGGAGCGGCTGGCGAATCCTCCCCCGGCCGCTTTCTGTGCTGCTAGTTGCGTGGCTCGTGGATTTCAGCGCTGCAGGCGCGTCCCGCTTTCCGTTCAGACGGCCGCGTGCTCCGGGGGCCCCTGCCCGCTGTGCTTGCGGTTGGAGAACATTCTCAAAGACGGGGCGTGGTCTTTGGGAAAACGAGGGAGGGCGCCCGGCTTTGCGTGTGCGATACCGAGCTCCGACGTGGGTTCTGAGTGCCCACCTGCCTGTTACTCCACATGGGGCCCCGCAGAGCAGGGGGAGGTTCAAGCACCACGCGGCCCTTTCGAAAGACGGAAGCTGGCAGGCTGTGCCAGGGCTGACCCAGAAGCCAGTGCTGGTGCGTATCAACAGGATGACCCCAGAAGCGTTCTGCTGAACTGCTCTGAGCCTCAGTTTCTCCATTTGTAAAGCGAAGCTAACCGTTTCTGACGGGTTATCATGAGGGTCCCAGGCAGAGAGAGGGGGGATGTCTATTAGAAAGCTTTCCAGGACCCAACCAGGGGGGGCGTGTGCCCAGAGCGAGCACCCTCAGGGGGCTGCGTGTTTGGGGCCGGAACTTCCATTTCCACTGCTGACGTGGCGATGAAAAGGGTCTGAGGATGGACGGCAAAGGGAGAACCGAACTTGGACCCTGGGCACAGCTCAGCGGGGGAAGGAGCCAGGCCAGGGCTCTCGAGGGAGGGACTCACCCCAGGAAGCAAGTGAAAAGGAAGGTTTGTGGGAGCAGTGGTCACACGGGGTGCACCTCTCACAGGGTCCCTGTGTCGCGCTCGGAGGGAAAAGTTAGGTGCGGGAGCAGCATCCCCAACACCCCGTGCCAACGGCAGATTCGGTTTGTGGTTTGTAACCGGGACTCTTCTCTTGCCGCTGCCTTTGCCGCGTGTTGAAGAGGGGTGCTTCTCCCATAAAGGACGGGGAGAGGAAGCCTGTGAGCCCCCAAATCTCCCCAGTCCAGTGGGAACCAAACAGGCACGATGCCCTCGGCCCTTCCCGCCGCTCCGCCGTGTGTGACGCGCTCCTTCGTTACGACCTGAAACGCGTGGCCGTGGGCTCTGACGGCTGCTGGCGCTGGCATGGGGTGCTGCTGGCGCTGGCATGGGGTGCTGCTGGCGCTGGCATGGGGGTGCTGCTGGCACTGGCATGGGGGTGCTGCTGGCACTGGCATGGGGGTGCTGCTGGCGCTGGCATGGGGGTGCTGCTGGCGCTGGCATGGGGTGCTGCTGGCGCTGGCATGGGGGTGCTGGTGCCCTCCCTCCGGGCATGGGGGTGCTGCTGGCGCTGGCATGGGGGTGCTGCTGGCGCTGGCATGGGGGTGCTGCTGGCGCTGGCATGGGGGTGCTGCTGGCGCTGGCATGGGGGTGCTGCTGGCGCTGGCATGGGGTGCTGCTGGCGCTGGCATGGGGGTGCTGGTGCCGGAGTGCCAGCCCTCCCTCCGGGCATGGGCCGCCTGCCCTCGTGGATGCCGGGTGGGGGCTGGGGCTCCTCCGCCCGGAGCTTCCAGGCCGGACCCTCCCGGGATGAGGGGGCTGTTCGCACAGCCCTCCAGGCCTCCTCCGCGGACTGGGGGGACGGACTGGGGGGACTAACGGCAGAGACAGGTCGGTGCCGAAAGGGCTGCCCCCTGCTAACGAGGGCGGCACAAACGGGCGCGCCGAGAGGGGAACAGAGCAGACCTCCCTTTCCCCAGTTACCGTCCACATCCAGTATTATTCCGTCCCCGCTTCCCCGGACCGCACAGTGGCTAGGCAGCCGTGTGCTTTTCGGAGTGGCTCCCCTGATATTTGAGGGACACACCTGGCCCCATATATTTAGGACCAGCCTCGTTATATTCCGAGTGTGTTTCGAGCAGTTATTACAATATTATTGACTAGATTTCCTAAACTATCGTTTACATCTCTGTGACTATTTTATAACTACCAATGTGTACCCCTCAATCCCTTCACCTTTTTCACGCAGCCCTCCCAACGCCCCCTCCCATCTGTACCTGTGAGTCTGTGTCTATTTTGTTGTTAGTTTGTTTTGTTCATTAGATTCCACATGTAAGTAAAATCACATGGTATTTGTCTGTCTCTGTCCGACTGACGTCACTTAGCATGACCCCCGCGGGGTGCGTCCGTGCCGGCGCCGACGGACGTGGAGGAGCACGCCGTCAGGTTGGTCCCGGGGTTTCAATGGCTGCCCCAGCCGTGGGTCAGGCCAGGAGCCACCAACCTGGTGACTTGCCTTCTTCGCCGGAGAGATACCAAGTGAGCGTCCCTCCCCGGAGGGATCCCCACCTTCTGCGTCAGTCACCCCCTGTCTGTGCACCTGCCTGCCTTACTGGCAATTCCTGGAAACACCGGGGTGAGGTCACGTGAAACGTTATCCTAGAAAAATGTGCAGGTGAGGAAACAGGGCCAGGTCCTCCAGTTCATTCCTGGCAAATTTAGAATCGGCCTCGTTACGTTTCTCGTGTGTCCACCAACTGCCCAGCCGCGTGCTGCTTGTTCTCCAAATGGAATGTCTCTGAAATGAGCCAGCCTCTCGCCAGGCAGGGCGTCCACGGCGGAGGAAGACAGCAAAGCAGGCGTCCAGGCTCACTGACCTCGCCTTGGCCCTTCCTGAAGGTGGACACACTGAGACATCCAGGCTGCCGGTTAACGTCCCACGTTCACACGATGCAAATGCATGCACTTTTAGGTCCCTTTGTGAGCCAGTTGCTGCACTGAATCAAGATCCTTTCCACCCTGATATTCCGGATCTAAAATACCCGGCGGCGGTGTGTCCCAGCCCTGGGCCCTCTCCGCATCTGTTTCCACATCATTATTCTGCCCCTGCCCGTTCGCTTCCCCATCGGCGGGCCCGCGGAGGCAGAGGAGCACAGCCTCCGCGTGTAATGGAGGCCACAGAGGCCTTTCCTTGGTAAAACCGAGGGGAGGGGCGCATACACTGTGGAAGCAGTAACAGCAAGTCAGCGTCGTGATCAGAAGCGGGCTCTCCCCCCGCCCCCCTCCCAGGCCGTGCTCAAAGCCTCCACTCTACAGCAAGTGTGCAGAGGAAGTGACCTTAACCACACCGAGGCTAAAACAGTCACACTGGTTTCTGTTTGTGGCTTTTGTAAATCAGTTTAATTACATCACATTTCCACCTCGAACATGTGACGATAAGGTCAGGGTTACCCAGTGGAAGGCAGAAAAAACCCCGGATGTATCACCATATGGCACCTTCCCACACAGTCTGTTTTTCCCTACGCGCTGACGATGAGTCATGTGTTGACATCGAGGGCCATCGCATGCCGGCAGGAGGTGGGCTCCCTGGAGCGAGGCCGGGGCAGGGCTGCTGCGGGAGGGGAAGGCTGGCACTTCCTCCTGGAGGCCAAGTGTGACGACTCTCTCTCTCTCTCTCTCTCTCTCTGCACCGTCTGGAGTTAAACAGCCACGTGTCAGAAAGTTACAGCTACTGCCTCCAACGCCAAACTGTAGTCTGCTCCACCCAATCCTCTTGCAAAATGCAGTTACAGATGCCAGTGCATTGAGATTTGCATGGAAATTATCCAAATCAACTTAACATAGTAACACAGGCTGCGTAGAAACCTGTGGTGTAGACTTCTGCAGAGGGACCAGGAGAAAGGCCAGCAGTCATAAGCCTTTTCGGATCAACCTTTGGATTTGTTTATCATTTGAATGTAGCTCAGTGATTTTCCAGACAGAACGGACTTGGGTTAGACTGGGCAGCGTCCACCCCGCCATCCTGGGCCAAACATTTCACATCTGCTCATGTTCCATCCCGACTCTCTTGCAAAAAGACCGTAATAATTATCCACCAGGGGGCTCGGGAACACGTCGGACATGAGCCAGGAAAATCTATCGTGGCCGACTCCTCCGTACCAAAAACATTTAGGAAAGGTCCTGGGCCCATCCGCGTAGCTGACGGGGACTCTGTTAGCCCACTTCCCCACTAAACTACCATCGTAAAATTGTTAAAAATAAGAAGCTTAAAGAGAAGAATTGATCACCTCAATAAAGACAATATTTATAGTACACATATTTTTTTCTGGAAGGTTTTAATGAAACAAATACTTAACTATCTGTTTCTGAACTCAGGCACTGTTTAACTGCATCGTGGTTTTTGTCAGGATGTTGCCATAATGCTTCATTCTAACTTAAAAAGTCTGACACCTGGATACGTGCAGACACCTACCAGATCATCGGTCCAGCTGACGGGGGAGGAGGGCTCCAGGGCCTGGGCCGGCCCTGCTCATCCTGGGTCACCTGCCTCCCGTCTAAGCATGTAGGTGCCCGCCCTCCCCGGGCTTAGCCAGTCACTGGCCCTTCTCCAGGAAAATGAAAGGGAACAAAGAAATCTTCCCCGTTAGCTGGACTTGAAATGTGCAAGCTTGGGAGCAGCCAGGGACCATGCTCTCCCCGCCGCCCTCCCCTCGCCCGCCCCCCCCTCCCCACCCCGCCCTGAGGAACGGGGGAAGTCGGTCCCCAGAAACCAGAGAGAAAGCCCTGATTTCTTCCCAGGCTGGTGGCCAGTCCGTCCCAGGGTCCAGCTGCAGGCTCATTCCTGGGTCCGTGTGACAGTCCCGGGAGCTTACGTTCATCCTTGTTTGTTTCGCTCTGGGTGTCTCCTGTCCCCTACCATGGAAAGCTCTCTAACTAGTACGAATTCTTATTTCAGAATCACACTGTTCTGAAATGGGGTTTGGGGTTCTGGGCTGATTTAACATCAAAAGCTTTGCAGCTTCTCGCAGACACTGGCTCTGAGTTCTTCCAGCAGAGACCCTGTTCATGCCAAGGACGTGAACTTAGCCTCTTTGATTCTTAGTTTCCTAAACCGTAAGCTAGAGAAATTAACTCAAAAATAATAATGTGATCCAGTTCGAAAAGCTGGGACTTTGAGGTGAGCCTTGGCATAAAGTCCCAGCTCAGTCACTTCTCAGAGCCTGGGTCCTAATTGGACTGTTTTAAAAATTAGAAAAAAAAAATATAGGCCCCTATATGTGGGACTTGTCACATGCACTTGGCATGTGACAAGTCCCACATAACACGCACTTGTATTATTGCGATTACTGTCATTGCTGCTACTGCTCTGCCTTCTCTTCCCAATGGATGGGAAAGTTCTTCATAAAGAACTGTACGTATTTCTCTCTTGGACCGCAACCAGCATGGCTAGAGAGTGGACAGGAGTCCTGAGAAGGGGCAACAGGGGATTGAGAAAGAGACAGACACAGGGACAGTAGGGAAAGATGGGACCGGGTGGGACAGCTGCCCTCTGATGGAAAGACAGTGACCCAGAGCTGGTGCAGTGTGTTTATTATATACAGCATGATTCCAGGAAGTGTTACCAGAGTTTAAGACAAAGGAAATTATGAGAAATCATGGTTAAAGATCAAGCTGCTATTCTTCTTTCTTGTGGCTTCTTTGTAATTGTCACTCCTGGCTGAGCCCGGACAATTGCGTCCGTTCCTTGCGCCTGGCTGAACTTAGATAATGAAACCCACCCCTGGCACCTGAGCTAAGGGTCAGGCTGACAACATACCTGCCTCTGGCACGGAATGTTTCCAGGACGTGGCTCTGCCAACGCCACTGGACTCAGCCGACAATTAGCTCATGTGCCTTCCCAGGCGCTCTCTACAAAGAACAATTCCCTAAATAAAAGCGGAAACTAAGAGAGAATTTCTCAAAAGTAAAGAGCAGCTTCTGTTTCGTCTCTCCTCCTCGGCTGCAGGGGTTCAGCTCTCGGGCAGTCTAACTCCCCAGCTCTGACCGGTCGGTCCTGCATGGGTGCAGGGAGACAGGAGGAAAATAGACTTTTTCCACCTGTGAAGAAAGAGAAACACAGCCTGGTGACCGGGGTGCTGCTGGCTGGAGGCAGCCAGACCTGAGGCCTGTCCTCGGGCCACTTAGCCTCTCTGTAGACCCCGATGCCACTGCCGTGCACTCCTGGGGTGCTGGGAACACTGGACGTCGTGTGTGTGAGGGGGTGCCCAGAGTAGTTATTTTCATGGCAGCCCTCGCTAGAATGCTCCCTGCCCTTCCTGTCTCCCGCCCACTTCAGCAGAAACGGAATCATCCTGTGGCAGCTTTGCAGCGTGTCTCTGAGTTAACATGAACCCCTGACGTGTTTTTCCTCCATCAGCAATTTTCCTACCAGGTCATCATTTTAGGGAAAGAGATAAATCAGACCTCCTTCCCTGAGCATTTACTACCTTATTTGGGGTTTTTTAGGAACTGAAATTTGCATTCCGTGCAACTTAAAGGGAACAATTTTGGCAGTTCAAACGTATCTAACGCTCAGTTCATACCAGGATCCCATTTTCCCTTTAATCACAAATTATTTTTAAAACAGAAGTTAAAGGGATTTCATTCTAGGAAAAATACGAAGTGACTTTATAGAAATAAAAGAATGGTCTGGATTCCCAATTGCAGGCAGAGTTGATTCTCAAAAGTGCCCTCCAAGAGCCTGGCAAGCATGGATTGTGGTTGAGATTTAAACTATGAACCAGGAGGTCACGGTTCGATTCCTGGTCAGAGCACAAGCCCGGGTCACAGGCTCAATCCCCAGTGTGGGGTGTGCAGCCAATTGGTGATTGTTATCATTGATGTTTCTACCTCTCCCTTCCTCTCTGAAATCAATAACCCATATGCCATATGGTTATTGATTTCAGAGAGGAAGGGAGTCAGAGGTAGAAACATCAATGATAACAATATATATATTTAATGTGCCCTGAAAGATGTGCTCTGAGGTCCTGGTGGAGTCTGGGGGAGAGATGCTGAGCCACAGGACACCACAGTGGGGGCTGTCCGAACTTCCGGTCTGGGAGCGCCCTGCCGGAAACATCCCCTGTCTCACAAGCCGTCAGGTGGCAAGGCGATCGACTCATCCGGGTTTGTCCAGGACCATCTCCGTTGCAAGCCCTGGGTCCAGGACGTCCCTGAGTCTCTGGCAAACTGAGATGGTCGGTCACCCCATCCGGTGCTGGTCTGCCCTGCCTCATGTACATCGAACCCTTTAGCTTTCCTAGACACCTGGCCCCTGCCCGCTCTGTCCCAGAGACCTTTCTTAAATGTTGTTTCTTTTCCTTTCTTACCTGGACAGCAGAAGACAAATACAGGAGAAGGAAGTAAGGTTTAAAGACCGGCCCCTCTGTCCCACTTCCTTCTCTGGCATCTTCAGCTCATGCCCCGTCTCCCTGGCCCTGGGTGTTTTAGTCTCGCTGTCCTTCTTCCATGCCAGGGAGACAGTCCGGTGAGGCCCGGAACCATGCTTTCGACGGCCATGGCCTTGGGAGAGAAGGCCATTGCCTTCCTTGTGGCATAGCTCAGGGCCTCAAAGCAGAAACCCCACTCCTGGGATCAGCAGCACTCAGGGCCTAGCTTCTGGGCTGTGTTTGCTTGCTTGCTTTTATATAAATGTCTTAGGAGAATATTAATTATGTTAACTGGCACCATACTGCCTTCCTCACCCTTTCTCCTGTCACGTGTGGAACAGCAGGGCGGTGGGTTCCTCTTTCCAACTGGAGGAAATACATTTGCAAAAAAAATAAACCCCAATAGGAAATTCCTCTAGCCTGGTACTTGGTTTTTTAAAGCAAAATTTGCTGGGGAGGGGTGGTTCATTATGGTTATCAGAGAAATATATGCATGCATTATGACAAACTAGAAAAGTAAAGAAGGACTTTTTTTGAAATCACCCAGAATCTCGGAATGGCACCTTTAAACACACGGGACACCCACCAGCAGCGGACGCCGGCCGTGGGCAGCCCTAGGTCAGGTGGGTCCCCGGCCGTTCACCAGAGCCACGGCTGCTCAGAACATTCGAGTTCTATGGCCTTTTCCGCCCCAGCAGCCACAGCAAACACGGTTCCTCGTTACGGACGGTAGTTCCGTTGCTCCATGATGCTGAGTTTATGACAGAGCCTGGAGTCCATCCACAAGTGCTTCTAGAGTCCCTATGGCAGCGCAGGCCCCTCCGTGGGCAGGAGATACACAGAGTGAGTGTAACAAGGGGTACCAAGTGGCAGAGAGAGCGCGTGGGGTGGGCAGCCAGGGCGCCCCTCCTCGTGGGAGGCAGGGGACGTTTCCTGAGGGCGTTGTACCTAAGCCAAGACCTGACCAGAGAGTCAGCTGATGGCAGAGAAAGAACGGCCCAGGCCGAGGGGCCGCCTGTGAGGAGGCTCAGTGCCGGAGGTCCCTGTTCGAGGGGCAGCATGGAGGGAGGCCAGGGAGACGAACACACCCAGGGCCAGGGAGGCGGGGGCACCAGCTGCAGGTGCCAGAGACGGAAGCGGGCCAGAAGGGACCGGTCTGGAGGTCCATGTTCTGGTCTGTGGCCTTCCCCCAAGAGCAATGAGACACCCCCGCAAGGCTCATCCACATGGGGGGTCAGGGCCCCTCCGTGGGCAGGGCGGGCTGCTGAGAGCAGAGTGGGTGTGGAAGAGAGTGGCCGGAAGTGAGAAACATCTAGAGAGGACGGGGGAACATGGGTGTGTGTGCAAGCTAACTAGGTGACAGCTTCAGTAGGACCTCGTGATTGAGTAAATATGGGGTGAGAAGGGCCCCGGTGACAGGGTGCAGAAGGAGAGAGCAGTCTGAAAGCTTCTTCGTCTTTGAACAAGGGGCCCAGCGTTTTCATTTTGCATTCGGCCTGCAAGTTACAGAGCCGGTTCCTGCCCAGGGCTCAGTGTCTTCTGTGTGTTTATGCAGGATCTTCACTTGGCTGATGGGACTTGAACGCCATCCAAGGCCTTGAGATTGTTGATTTATGCTGACAAGAGTGTGAGACAGCCCCCCGGGCCCGGCTCAGTGCAGTGTGTGTCCGCGAGGGGACCGAGGGTGGTTTGTGATGCAGTTCCCGGGAGCAGGAGGAGACAGAGGCTTACTGTTCGCTCGCTTGGAGACGCTGAGGGGACGGAGGGCGTGTTCATAGCATGAGCTTCGAGTTTGCTGCTTCAGTAAAACAGGAATTTCCCTCACCCAGGTTTCATTTAGGTTAGTGACTCAAGCTAAAAAATTCCGTCAGCTCAAGCCAAAGCTAAATGGGTATGCAGTTTGGCAGAAAAGACTTCTTATAAGTGAGTGGTTTGTTATTTTATTTGGCTAAGAATGTCACAGGATGTCTGAATCTCATGCAATACCAAATTTGCATTTGAAAGAAAATTATTATTGAAAGGGTTTAAAAGAAAATTTGTGAATATTCCTATGTTTGATCTCTCTCTCTCTCTTCTCTTTTTTTTTTTTTTAACACCAAAGCTTAAGGTATAACACAATAAACTGATTATTCAAAGGAACTGTCTACAAATTTACTAGAATTGCTTTGCAGGCTTGTAGGCTCGACCAAGTAATAATTATTACTTTCATTATTAAGTGTGAAAACATGCTATTAATAATAACTGAGATATGGATTCACCATTCTAAATTTCTTTAAGTGTCTCATACCTACTTACAGCCAGCAAATCTATAAAATATTAAAATTATAGGAGGAATAAGGAAAATTTGGCAAGTCCCTCCAAATATTTGCAAGGCTACAAATTTTAAAGTCAATTCGGTAATGTTGTTAAAAGGAAGGGCTTTGAAATCAGACAGCTGTAGGCTCAAACCTTGGATCCATGTTGGGCAAGTTACTTAACCTGCCTGCGACTCAGTTTCCCCTAATGTAAGTGAAGATAACCTCTGCTTTCTATTTGTATTCTGCAAGTTGCAATCATTTAATAATTTGTATTTTTTTTAGTAGCTGCTAAAGGACAATTAAATGCACAGTTATCTGTGTGAATCTTCGTGAATTTCCTTAAAAAGAAGCCTCCGCTCCTTTGATAAGCCACGCAGCTGCCTCTGAGGACAGAGGGCAGTGGCTACGGAGCTAACCTGTTCTGCACATGAAAAAGAGATGAAGAAATTGGTGTTTTTCCCTCAGAAAAAAAGAGGTAGAGAGGGACTGAGGTGGGGAGGATGGGGGAGAAGGGGTCCGTGAGCTGGTGTCCCCTGAGGGGCCACTGGGTCATGTCCGAGGGTAGGGTGGGCCTTATGGGATGGTGTTTCTCTGAGTTTATCCGCAGATAAAGTGATACTATTTGTACAGCATTTGTACTAGTTTTTTTGTTTGTTTGTTTGTTTTTTAATATATTTTAATTGATTTTTTTACAGAGAGGAAGGGAGAGGGAGAGAGAGTTAGAGACATCAATGAGTGAGAAACATCCATCAGCTGCCTCCTGCACACCCCCTACTGGGGATGTGCCCGCAACCAAGGTACATGCCCTTGACCGGAATCGAACCTGGGACCCTTGAATCCGCAGGCCAACGCTCTATCCACTGAGCCAGACCGGTTAGGGCTGTACTAGTTTTTAAGGGCTGTCGCCACAAAGTACAGCAAACTGGGTGGCTTAACACACCGGAAACAGATTGTCTCACAGTTCAGGAGGCTGTTCTGGGCGCTTTTATTTAGCAGGAACAGGGCTGTGTAGAATGTGGAGTCTCCAGGGGCTTCAGAGCGTCTTCATTCCTCTTCTCTGGTTTTATCTGGGCTCTCCCTGGGCCGCCCGGGGGGTCAGCCCCCTCCTGGGCCCTGCCCACTTGATTGCAACACAAGAGCAGTAGAAATATCCACCAACCTCAACAGGATGTTGTGGCAATTAACAAAGGGATAATTACAGAGCGCACTCCCACGGAAGCTCCTGATACAGCTAAATGTTATTGTTACGGGAGCTCTCGAAGGGAAGCCCAGCTGGTGGCTGCGGGCGGCGTGTGAGCTGGGCCTCTCTGCCGGTGCCTCTCCTCCCAGGATTGGGGCGGGGAGCATCCCAACCGGAGGCTCCTCTCCCTGGAGTGCGGCCTCCTGGGCCAGAGGGCTGTCCCCTTTGGCGGCCCTGAATGGGGACCCGGGGGTTGCCAGGTAAAAGTGAATTGCAGATCGATGGCAAACAATTTTTTCATGTAAGTATGTTTCATGTAACAGTTGTAAGAGAAGCAGCGCGTATTTATACTAAAAAATGATTCCTTGTTTATCTTAAGTGCACATCTAACTGGACATCCGGTTTTTATTTATTTGTTTGCTTGCTTTTGCTGTATCTGGCCGCCCCCAGGTCCACAGTTTGAGGGTCAGCATCTCAGGACCATAATATTTAGACAACACAATAATCAACTCATGCCTCCATGAGAGGACAATCTCGGGGGGAGGGCATGTGTGGGTGTGGGGTGGGGGGGGGGTAATAGTAAGATATGTACACATATAATACATCAATAAAAATATTTAAAAAAAAAAATAAATAAATAAATAAAAAAAAAAAAAAAAAAAAAGAAATGTTGGATTTAGCCATCAGGATGAGGCAAAGTGCACAAACTTTAGTCACACAGCTATGTTCTGGCCCTGCTGCTCATAGTTCCCAACAAAGAGTAACTATTTTTGTTCTTAAAAAAATCTTTGTCATTGTAGAAAGACTCAGTAATTAATTGTTAGGAAGACAGTATCCAGGTTTTTCACTACTCATTTGACTAACCAGTAGACTATATTACTGTTTGCTCATTCATTTAACAAATGCACATGTCTATTAAATACTGACTATATTATTTTTTACTTAATGCTAATAAAGATATTTTGTTGTTTTAAAAAAAAAAAAAAAAAAAAAAAAAAAAGAAAGGACAATCTCTGTTATTGTCGTTGATGTTAATGTGTGGCATAGGGTTCCACCAGGCGACACCCTCCTTAAGGCAGAAAGAAGTCTTTCCTTGGGGCTGCTTGCCTAGAGCCTTCTAGAGCCGTGATTCTAACAGCCAGGTGGTGGCCGTCCTGTCCGCGTGTCCATCCTGTCCCCGTGTCCCTCCTATCTGTGAGTCTACAGATCACAACTAGAGAGTGTTGCTTCAGCTCCAGGACTTTGTAAAGATGAGAAAATGTTTGAGAAGCAGTGAAACCCACACTCCATAAGAGACCATTTGGTTGAACTCCCAACATCCATGTTCTTCAAGGTCATAGGAAGGTCAACAGTGGCCCTGTCACCTGGTTCCGCATGCAGGCTTCCATCCCAGAAACCACTGAGGATGCAGAGGCGGGGCTGCTGTCAGGCCCAGCGACGCCTCCGTGGCCAGTCCCGCTCCGCTCTGGAAGACCACAGGGTCCCGTCTTTGTTTGGGTGTCTGCTTGTTGCATTTGGGCCCTGAAGGTAAAGCGTGTGTGTCCTCTCAGAGCTGGGTGTGTTCGCTAGTGGAGTTCAAGGGAGGCCTTTAATGTCACAAAATTCTCTGGAAAAGTTGACTGTGAAGATTAGGTTTTTGTAAAGACCAAGTAGCTTGGTGAGACCAAACTCCAGAGATAACAAGGGAGCATTCTTTTAATATCTGAACGCAGTGGAGAGTGACAGAAAGCAGGTAGAAACTGGAGTGGAATTTACCCTGAAAGAGGGAAACTACCCGGTGAGATCTGGAAGTTTGCAGCTTCTGTTTTCCCTCTGAGGAAAGTTCCTGAACCCCGGTGCGCCTTATGGGCAGGAAACGGCCTTTCTGGCTCGCTCTTCACTCCCTAAGCAGCAGAAGCCGCAGACCTCGCGGCTTGCTGAGTCCCTAACCCTTTTGATAAGCGTTGCTGGATCCTCTTGGGAAACCATAGGATGAGAACAAATTTTTTCTGAGTCACTTACATGCATTTGCGGTCTGTGACTGGGGGTTTGTATAGTAAGATTGCTTTTGCTGTTTCATTTTGTTTTGTGTATAAACAGACTTAGAGAATTTTTAAACGAGCGTCTCTCAGACTCCTGCAGGGCTGGCTTGTGCTGCTGAATGGCTTTGCCACCGTCTCCAGCTCCTCAGTGCCCCAAACTGCGTGTGCACGTTAAATTAACCCAATGGGTCTAAATCACTGACGGGACTCTTCTATTCCTGTTGTCTGTTCCATTCAGAAGAAATGTTGGTAGTCTTAAATCATACCATGGAAACTCCTTTTCCCAATAGCCAAGCAAAGAATGAATTTAGTCTCTGTCTTTGAATGCCAACCAGTCCCCCGTCGGGACTCATCAGCCAGTCACCTGTTTGGATTGCCTGAAATAACCATAAACCATAGCCCCCCAGCCTGGTCCTTGGTAGTTTTCAATAACTGTTGCGTGAATACATAAGGGAGGCTCATGAGTATGCTCATGAGTGTTTTTGAAATGCCCATCTTCCTCAACAGAGACTTCTCTAACACTTGGCAATGTGACAGCTTTCTTCCTGGACAGACTGCGGGTGCTACGTCGATACTGTGACCGGCCGCCAGTCCGTCCAGCGACGGCTAATCAGGCCACTTCAAGGAAACACGTGCCGGGTCCAATAGGACGAGCTCCTGTTTGGGGGGGGGGGCGATGGCGGCGTTTCTCTTACCGGTGCCTCAGCTGGGAGTCAGCACTGAGGAGCATCAACAAGTGACTAATTACTAAAATTTCTGATCAGCGTAAGAGATACTGATCGGTATGACTGTGAAGAAACCATTTAACAAGAGCTCTGGGGAAAATAATCCAGCAGAAACCAACCCCTGCTGGAAATACCTGAACGCTGGGCTATTTAATTGGGGTTATCTGGAAACGAGGGTGGCAACGCTCCTGCCTGCCTAGGCTGATGAACTCCGTGGCCTTCCTTCTTAAGAGAGTCCTTGTGGATTACCTTCATTACTGAGAGGGCAGAGTGTTTGCTTTGGCTTCAGCCCTGCCAGAAGGATGCTCTGAACTCTTTAACTCCCGGCCATTGTCCCTGTCTCCACCTGGCGCTAGACTGATGACACTAGAGCCACTAAAGATGGCAGTCACTTTATCAGCCTCCACACAGAATTTAAAGCCGTGAGAGCCCAAGAGTCTATTTCTCAAAGGCAAGGATCTTAGCGCCCGAGTTTTAATGCTGTGCTGAAGATATGCCCTCCCCTCACCCCCCATTTTTATTCATCCGCTTTTGCTGTTCTGCGATATGAGTATTTCCCCCTCCCACCAGCTTGCCAATTCCTCAGCCGGCAGGGACTTTGTCTTACCACCTTTGTGCCCACCTCCGACTCGGCAACCCTAGGACCTAGCACAGGTCTTCTTCCAAATAGCAAATCCACAGTAAGTGCTCACTAAATAAGGTACGAGATGTGCGTCACGGCCGAGGACTTATTTCTTGTATGACTTGTGAATGATTCTGAGCGTATTTACAAACCCGTTCCGTGCGTGGCAGCCTCAGAGAAACCAGTTGATGGCTCCGAAGGGCCTGGTTGAAGAACCACCCTTCTGTGGAAGCCTAAGACCTGGCGGATTTGTTGGGGAGACAAAAAGGATTCCATTGTTTCTTTAGTCACATCATCGCATGATGAAAGTCTAGAGTATTCCAAGTATATCTTTTCCACCAACTAGGCCAGCCTTTCCCAAGAAGATGCCAAGGCTAAGACAACTTATAGGACTTACTTAAATCATTAGTTCACTGTGAAGGCAGGACTAAACCCCAGTCTTCTTACTCCCTAAATCTCTAGGTAGTATTCTTCCTGCTGCTATATCACAATGCCTTCAGAGACTGCTAAAACAGATAAGTAAGTCACATGTGTTCATCTTTCTTTGTTTAACGAGGAAACTCCTTTACAATAATTCATTGTCTCACTCTTTCCCCTTTTATACATACAATTGTTATAAGTTTTCATGTGAGCAACATTGGAAAGCACATTGGGTGAAGGAAATAGTCTTCTAATTGAACCTAAATACCATTTCTGCGTTGAACAACTTTGGGTATTAGTGTAACAGTCAAAGCATCTTTGCTGTGAAAATTCCAAACTAGCTGGACAACAATTGTGCTTCTCAGCTTCCCATAATGAAAAAGACGTCAGAACTTAAGAAGAAACTATGAACAAAATCAGTATTTTCTTGAATGGGGAAGTGGGACGTGAAGACTGGGCCTTGTAGGAATAAAGGAAGTCGGCCCTGGCAACCGGCTCAGGACTGATTCGCAGGAGGTTGTGAGGCAAGGAGCTCTCAGTTGCCTTGAATTCCAGGAATCTGGGCACCACCCCCTTTCTTTCAAATTAATTTCTTTGTACTCTCAATGCTTCCTTTGTACATGAATATGTGTTTTTAAATTATTTCTGTGGGTACTTACGTATAGTCATATGTGTATATATATGTACACACTAGAGGCCCAGCGCGCAAAATCGCGTAGACCCAGACCCACCGCGCCGTGCCACGAGACCCAGAGACCTGCCATGCCACGAGACCATCAGTGCACCTCCTGGTGACCAGTCGTTTGGTCATTATGGCATTATGGCCACTGGCCTTTTATAATATAGACTAGAGGCCCGGTGCATGAAATTCGTGCACAGGGGGGTGTGTCCCTCAGCCCAGCCTGCACCCTCTCTAATCTGGGACCCCTCGAGGGATGTCCGACTTCCCGTTTAGTAAGACATCCCTCTCACAATCCAGGACTACTGGCTCCCAACTGCTCACCTGCCTGCCTTCCTGATTGCCCCTAAACACTCCCCTGCCAGCCTGATTGATGCCTAACTGCTCCCCTGCCAGCCTGATTGCCACTAACTGCCCTCCCCTGCAGGCCTGGTCACTCCTAACTGCCCTCCCCTGAAGGCCTGGTCACCCCTAACTGTCCTCCCTCCCCTGCAGGCCTGGTCACCCCTAACTGCCCTGTCTTGCAGGCCTGGTCCCCCCTAACTGCCCTCCCCTGCAGGCCTGGTCCCCCCCAACTGCCCTTCCCTGCATGCCTGGTCATCCCCAACTTCCCTCCTCTGCTGGCCTGGTCACCCCTAACTGCCCTCCCTGGGGGCAGCCATCTTTGTGTGTTGGAGTGATGGTCAATTTGCATATTACTCTTTGATTATATAGGATGTGTGTGTACATATGAACTTTATTTCTTGATAAAGACAAGAACCTGTGCTTTACCACAGATAACTGCTTGTCATATCAAGGGTGTCTCATATGATCTGTGGCACATTTTGGAGACAGGAAACAGGGTGACAGGGGCACATTCACACCTGGGCACCTTGGAGAGAATTGAAGATGCAAGTCCAAAGCAGCCTCAACATCCGGTCCTAAATTACCTGCCCGGCAGTCATGCCGCCGGAGGGCCAGAGGGGCTCAGGTGACCCAGGGACAGAAACCTGGCTGCGGGGAAACCGTCAGAGAGGCACTGTGAGCTCCATGTAGGGGAGGGCTTGCTTGGTGAAGGCTACTCCCCAATGGGAGCGCCATTTCCCCCTCCCAGCCGCCCCTGCAGAGGTCCTAACAGACGCCAAGAGGGGTGGCCTCTGAGATGTTGCCTCCTCCGGACCCCTGCAGGAGGGAGAGGTCAGGGGCCTCGGCTCTGCACCAGGAGCAGCTGACTGCTGTGCGTTGCCCCATGTGCGTCACGGAGATGATGAAACACCTTTGTCCAGGGCTCCTGTGGCGCCGTCAGAGCTCTCAGAAGACGTCGCCATTTCCACTCCTCTGTGAAGCACTGAAGACAGAACCAGAAATGAGAAAGAGTCCTGCGGACTTTCCGTTTCCTCATCAAGGGCAGTTCTATTTGCAGTCTTGGGTTCCATGAAGCTTTCCTGTATCGGTGCGAGTTCCATTTTTAGTTTATGTGACATCGAGTTCGTTTCAGATACCTGCACCCAGAGAAGCTTACCCCACACAGATGAAGGAAGTCAAAAACAGCCTCTGAAAACAGGGCTAAGAAATGGAGAAGAGCGGACTCACACGGTGCCAGCATTTGGGGTTACCGTGGCGGCGACCCCGGCTGACTTGCAGACCCTCTGAACTTCCTGGGGGAGTGCCTACAAGTGTGCACGGGCAGGCCACAGGGCGGCAGAGAGGGGAGAAAGCCCTGGGCCAGATGCGGGGGCTTTCCACTGACTTCAGAGTAGATGAGGTTGGGTTGAAAATTACTCTTTTGAATCATACCTGCCCTTTCCCTAAGCCAGCACAGTAAGGGATGGCTGGAACGGCGGCAGTGGGCTCTGACTCACCGCCATTAGGAGTTCCTATGAATAGTTTGTGAGCACTTCTCTGAGCAAGCCAACTCATCATTCGTGTGTGAAAGTAACCAAAATGGCCTCAGACAGGCAAGGGCTCAAAAAATGCACCATCATATACCTTCCTGAAAACATCATTCAAAGAACAGGAGTTCTTTGATGATGATGATGATGATGATGATGATGATGATGATGATAATAATAATAATAATAATAATAGAAACCAATTGAACATGTACAGATTTGGGGGAATATGATTTCAAAATTGACTAAGCAAAAAAACAATTCTTAAAAATATTTTTATGAGCAAATACTTAGCCTATGTTATCACACACAGACAGGGAGAGGGTATGGGAAAAGGAGATCTGTACATAAGGGAAAATGTTGTTCTTAACTTTTAAACTAGAGACATAGATTTTAGCCAAGTGGCCCTTAAACCTAAAGGTAGCCTTAGAGTTAAACAGAATGTGTATTTCCAAATCACTTTAGGAGACGAATGCAAATAACATACAGCACAGATCCCAGATGACAAGAGATAAAAACAAAGGAAATGAGGAGGAGGCATAATGAACAGGAAGCATACATCAAGAGGACTGGAGTGGGCATCATCAGTAAGATGATCAGTATTTAATGACACATCCAAACGCATTAGAATGAATGCGAATGAACAAGCAGAATAAAACACCATGCACAGGCAAATACATTTGTGTAAAACACGGATAGAGGAATCTGGAAGGGAAGTGGGGGGAAGTTTAAATGCGTTGTATCCGGGTCTGTGTGAATTCCTTCTGTTTCTTTGTCCTTTTCTGGTGTTTGCAGCTTGTCAACAATGACAAATATTACTCTACTAGGCAAGGCTCATTACTGCAAGCAATGGAAACTGGCTCTGCCTTTTGTTTGCAGGGCGGGCAGGGCAGGCTGGAGGCCTGGGAAGAGCTGACACTGCAGCTGGTAGATTTCCCTGTGCATCAGGGGCGACATCCGTCTTTTTTTCTCTCAAGGCCTTCAACTGATTATTTGAGGCCCACCCACAGTACTGAGGGTAATCTGTTTTACTCAAAGTCCACTGATTCAAATGTTAATCTCACCCAAAAACACCTGCAGAGCACCGTCTGGACGAGTGTGCAACCAAATATGTTTATGGTGTCCTCTCCCTCCCTTTCATGTATTCGTTTCCACATACATGCAGTCATTCAGCAAAGCTTTAGTGAGTGTCTCGGTCAGGCACCGTGTCGGGCACCGAACATACCCAGGTGGGTAGGAAAGGCTATATTACAGTTCACCTCCTGCATCAGGTTTTCCTGGCCGCAGGCCCGGTACTGAGGTCAGTTTAGTAAGTGCCTGCCACAGTAACAGACACCCATCCCGCTGGTAGTCTGTGAGTTGAAAGCTGTTATACGAACATTTTATACACACACAAAAATGAATAAAAGTATGTTTCTTTCTTTCATCAGACTGCTAAGAAATATAAACAGCCAAAACAGTGTTAGCCTAAAATTGAGCTAGTCTGTATAACGGCATCATTTTAAAAAGCACCAGCGAAAGGCCTCTTTCCCTCTGCTCTGCATGGCAAACCCATCAGCGAGGCCAGTGGTCGGCAAACTCGTTAGTCAGCAGAGCCAAATATCAACAGGACAACGACTGAAATTTCTTTTGAGAGCCACATTTTTTAAACTTAGACTTCTTCTAATGCCACTTCTTCAACACAGACTCGCCCAGGCCGTGGTATTTTGTGGAAGAGCCGCACTCAAGGGGCCAAAGAGCCGCACGTGGCTCGTGAGCCGCAGTTTGCCGACCACAGAGCTAGGCCTTTTCCCGTTCCTGAGTTCCAATCCTCCCTCCCTGCAGGGGCCTTGGAGACCGAGTCCCTTATCCTCAGCAGATGTAACGGTTTCTCGAACTCTCTCAGATACTCGGTAATTGTGAAGAGAGGCACGTTTGTGAACCCTGTTCCAGGGGTACCACTTTGGCCATGCAACGTTCAGTGGGGAAAGCAAAGCGTCCGAAAGCTTCTCTATAAACATTTTAAAAATGTAAAGCAAATCCAACAGTTACCTGCCTCTCACTTTCTACTAAATAAGCTTGAGATCAAGTGGAAATGGCAGCTGGCAGCCACCAAACCATCACTCGGCCGTGCTGTACCGCTGATCCTGGAACAACGAGAGGTCAGGGGTGCCCACCTCCCGCGCAGCCGAAAATCCCCACACAGCTGTCTAGTGGAGGTGGGTGATTTAAATCAATCGCCAAATATTTACTTTCCTTCTGAGAGTTAAGCTCAGTCTATCATGGCAACAGAACATTTAGATGATCTGGACACAGAGACAACTGCAACAGTTTTGCCACTTTGCCATCACTGCTCCTCACCGCTTTGCCTCCTCCACTCCCGAGGCTCTCCCTGCAGGGGTGGGGGCCATGGCCGCTACAACTTCTCTTCAGAGGTCACGTGCGCTCCGGAGGTGCAGAGGCCCAGCTGCAGAGGAAGGACGTCCGACCCGGCGCTCCTCCCTGGAACCTCGTTTCTATCGATGGCTTCCCGCTTCTCCAGAAGAGTTCATATGGAGCACGCCAAAAATAGCGCCTGGCGCCCAGGGCGTGCTGGGAAAGTGTCACAAGTACTGTTATCCAGCCTCAGAGCCACATGACCTTTCTCCTCTCCACGTGCACTAAGTCCTGCATGCTCTTCATTCAAAACGTCTCTTACAGGTATGTACTGACATATCGACCAATGAGATGCTGATGTCTGGGATTTTATTCAATACTAGAGGCCCGATGCAGGAAATTCGTGCAGGAGTAGGCCTTCCTTCCCCCAGCTGCCGCACCGGCTTTCCTCTGGCACCCGGGACCCGGGCTTCCCTTGCAGAGTGGCCTGGGCCTCCCTCTGCCGGCTGATCATGGGGCGATGGCAGGGCCCCCGACCAACTGCATCGCACCCACCCTGGCTGGCCTGGCGCCAGTGGGTGTCACAGCGTGGTCCCGGACGGTCGTCTGGACGGTCCTTCCGCTGTTTGGCCGTCTGGTCTAATTAGCATTTTATGCTTTTATTATTATAGATTGTATAGGAGGGAGACAGTGGGTGAGTGTAAGAATGAGAGGACTGACCAGGGGTTGATGGTGTCTGGGCTGGATAAGGGCTATGTGGCAGTTCATTTTACCATTTTATCTACTTTTGAATTTTGAAATTTTCCATAATAGAAAGTAAAAGGACAACAACAACAAAAAATTATCTTTCATGGTGACTCCCTCCTTTCCATCCCACTGTGTAGACGTTTAAAGAAGCCAGAGGACACTTGACGAGCGGCAATGCTGAGGAGTGCGCTCTCTGGGGAAGGCTTGTCAGTCACCCGAGGGTCACGGTGGCCTGTTCCCTCGGGGCCTCTTCCTGGTCCTTTGTAGCCTCCCACCCCCGCCCACAGGCTCAGCATCGGATTTGTCACCACCTTAATGTGACTTAATTGAGGGCAGATTCCCGTGGACCAGGCTCCGGAGAGTGGCGGCTGCTTCAGGATGCCAGTTCATCCTCCTGTAGCGGAAGCTGTAACTGCCCAGAGCCCGGGACACTGAGTCCTTCTGCCAGCAGCTTCTCTTACTCTGGGCAAGCGCTATGGATGGAGGACTTTCTGAGCTTGGAATCGGATGCTGCGAGTTAACCTGGCTCTGCATATGTTTACTGGAACCAGGCCAAGGTCACCTGACCCTTCCCCACGAGGTCAGGACAAGAAAGGCACCAGAGTCCTGCATAGTGCTCCTGTCCCATTGGCCTCTGGACTCTCCTTTTCTTATTTATTTGTTTGTTTATTTATTTATAATATATATTTCTCTCATTTTAAAAAAGATTTAATAGAGTTTTATATTTTTTTAATTGATTTCAGAGAGGAAGGGAAAGGAAGAGAGAGATAGAAACATCAATGATGAGAGTGATTCATTGATCAGCTGCTTCCCGCACACCCCACACTGGGTATCAAACCCACAACAGGCATGCGCTCTGACCGGGAATCGAACTGTGACCTCCTGGTTCATAGGTCAATGCTAACCACTGAGCCATGCAGGCCGGACCTCCTCTTTTCTTTGCTTCCAAGACAGATCAAGCACCCCCTGCTGAAAGGCACTTCCTCTCTTCAAATACGTTAATGCCTTTAATCTAATCATTGTTAGATTAGCAGGCCAAGGAGCTATTTTATCTACTTACTAGAGGCCCAGCATGTGAAATCGCACACGGTAGCCTGCTGCTGCTCACAGCCCCACCCACCCACCCACCGCCCCACCCATCTGCCCGGGTGCCCCGCTGTGCTTGCAGCCCCTCCCACCCGCTCGCTGCTGCTTGCCACCTTGCTGCGATCAGAGTCTGTGGGCCACTGGGGAGGGACCAAGAGGTGCTCAATGCACCTCCTGGTGATCGGTCATTTGGTCGTCCTGGTCATCATGGACACTGGCTTTTTATATATATATATAGTGTCTTTGGATATTTCTGCTCTTATCAATGTTGTCCTGATCTTTAAAAATCTAATGGTCACATGATTTCTCTTGATCTCAGATTCCTAGGGAAGAGAAGGAAGTGGGGCATTTCAGAATAGTGTGGCCATAACTATCTATAATACATAGATCGATTCTATATGAACGAATACCTCCAACTACTGAGAAAGGCCTTGCCATCTGTCTCTGTCCCCCTTGGGTCGGCCTGCTCCAAAGCTTCCTGCACACACCGTCAGATTCATTTCCAGCAGCATTACTTTAAGATGCTTTCGAATGGGTTCCGTGGCCTCCCCAGGTCATAACCTGCCCTCTACCCACCTTTCTATCTGGATTTCCCACATGACAACCTCTGCCCCAGGAAACGTGGACTCGCTGACATCAGAGAATGCAGCCTGAACTGCTCTATTGTGTCCTTGCTCACACCATTCCCTGTACTTTGAAAATTTTAAGTGTCTTTCAAAATAAAGCTCAAATTCCACCTTCTTTTGACGTTTCCTGAGTATACCAGTCATGGGTGACGACTATCTCTGTTTTACGTGACCTGAGCCTGCTCAGAGCATAGGTATCGGATTTCTAACAGTTAGTAACCATGATGCAAAATTATTCACTTTCCCCTTGTTTCAATGAATTCTATCTATTGAATATTTATCAAACTAGTTTTATACAAGGGACGAATAATTTCTTAATCCTCCAAAAAAAACCCACATAAATTTTCAAGAAAGCATGCTAAATTGGTCTCTAATTGTCACATACTGGTGGGGGACATTTGAGGAAGGGATGGCTGCAAGGCGCATTAGCCCTGGGCAAGTGTGTTGGGGTTTGAGGTTGGGACAGTGTGGTTTGACTGACTCCCTTGACTGTTCTGCTTTTTCACAGCTTTCTCTTCTCTTTATTTCTGAAACCACATGGTCTTTAAAACACAGGTGTTTCTCCCAATGGCTCTCCTGGCAACAGCATGAGAGTTTGGTTCCATTTGTTTAGTTAAGAATGAATAAACAGTCAGGACAGACTTAAGGCCTCTGACTGTGGGCGCAGGAGGGGTGTCTTATTTTCCTTATGATATTTCACAATCTGGGGAGCATAAACTGCATTTTTCATGGCTTATCTACCATAGTTCTTTACACATTTTAGCCTCTCAATAAATGTTTTGTGAATGAAATTAAAAGTAGCTAAAAGACCGAATCAGCTCTAATAAGAGCCACTGGGCCAGGACTCTGGTACCTATCACTCCAGTCAATGATCTAACCATCGCCACCTGCAAACCACACCCTTCCAAATATTGACACGCAGATGTAGGCAGATAGTGTCTGTTTATAAGAACCATATGTGTTTCTGAACAATTATTTATTTAATACTTAAAAAAAAACTAAGCTTGGAACGTCTCTTTCTACAAAGTATAACATTAAACTTATTACTTATTTTAAAACTAATGCAGAACTTGTGTTTACAAGAATTGTTTTTATGCACTTATTTAAAGAAAAGAATATTTTGCATTTTGACATTTCCTGACTTAATCAAAGGCTAATTGACCTTAAGAAGCAGAAAGCTTGCTGAGGTGTCTGTGAAAATACTGAGAAACTAGAGATGTTAGACTCGTGAGAGAAGAAATTAAATATATCCAATGACTGAACTAAAACACAATGTGGATGAAGAAAGAGGATACCAAAGAAAGAGAAGGCTGAATGGAAAAGAAGAAAGAATGAGCATATACGCTACTGGATGCAAATCATTTAAAAAGCCATAATGATTGTGGGACAGCATATAGGAAATTGGTTGTAGATCTGAGAACCGCAATAAGAAATTGAAGTCCACCAAGCGGACAGCTATTGATAACCATTGAGATTTGTTAGACTAGCATGCTACTCCAGCTAAAGGTGGTTTGCTAAATCTTCTGTATGAGTCTCAGAGCAGCATCACTATAAATGAGAAAACTGAGGACCAATATTAAACAACCTGCTCAGATTCGCCCTCGTGGCAAGCATCAGAATGAGCCCCAAGACAAGCACTGTCCAAATCCAGGGCTACCAGCTTACCATTCAGCACTCAACAGTGGGTGGCCTTTCTGACCCAAGGCCTGGGGAGAACAGTTCTCCGAGGGACAGAGGCTGTAATTCGCAGCGCCCAGCAATAAACATGCTGGTGGCAGCAGATGTCCTGCGCTTGTGGTTAGCTGCACGGTCATTAGATTGCCTTCCACGAAGAAGGAATCATGTGTTTGTGTGTGCTCGCATATTAGATGGGACTTGTAGCTTTGAAAGTAACTCCCATAGCTTGTGACTCGAGCAATGACCCACGAGCTAGCACAAAGCGCTGTGCTATGCAACTACTGCTGCAGCCACTGTCTGTAATTATGTTTCTGAGAACTCACATTAGTCTGTCCATAGCAGGTCAAAGAATCAAGGCAATGTCCTAAGGCAGTGGTCGGCAAACTCCTTAGTCAACAGAGCCAAATATCAACAGTACAACGATTGAAATTTCTTTTGAGAGCCAAATTTTTTCAACTTAAACTTCTTCTAACGCCACTTCTTCAAAACAGACTTGCCCAGACCGTGGTATTTTGTGGAAGAGCCACACTCAAGGGGCCAAAGACCGCATGTGGCTCGCGAGCCGCAGTTTGCCGACCACTGGCCTAGGGTAATGCTTTAGGGGACGTCAAGGATCCTAGAGGCTGTAAGCCAACTCGTTAGCCAATCTCACCATCACTGCGCCGATTTCACTATTCTATCACAGATTTCCTTCTGGAGTCAGGACTACCCAAAATGAGCAAAGAGCCTCGTACAGAACCAAGAGCAGACAGTCCTTGTTGCAGCCTAACCCTGCCTGCCCGTGCCACCCCTGCCATGTATGCAGCCCTGTCACCTCCAGCCTTTTCCCACTATTACCTATGTCCCTTCCTGCCTGCCCAGATCCTAGCCATCGGATTCCAGCTAAATCTCCAGTTCTGGATCCCATTCCCATGACTGTACATGGACTGTGTCTCCCAGACAATGGAGAGAGAGGAGTGACTTAGTCAACATGCAACCAGTTAGCCAACCAACCAACCGACCGACCACAACAAACGAGAAACCATCCACTCTTACACATGTCAGTGGCTAGTTTACCACCAAGGAACAGCCTCGTATAAAACAATCTTCCCATTTCTCTAAAGCCCTGGCCCTGCTTGATTTCCCATCACAGCACATACTAAGGCATCTGACATGTCATCTATGTACTTATAGTTTATTGCCTCCCCCCCCACGCTTTAGATTCTAAGGTCTAAAGGACGAGGGACTTTTATCTCCAACACCTGCAACAGTGCCTGAGACAAGGTGAGGATTGGATACATTGATTGTGATAATTTATTGTGATAGAAAGGCACTTGTCATACCCCTCTCTGATGTTTATTTCATCACCCCGAGGTTCACCTTAACCTCATTTAACTCAAAAAGTGCAAGAAAATATACTCTTGTTCCACACCCAGGATGACTCTGGGGGGGTCTGTATTATTCTCCACTTTTCCCATTCCCCAACATGTATAGTGGGCGACCATCACATGTTTTCATCCCATTTCACATTATTTTCCATAGTTTCATTTTCCCACAGTAGTTTCACATTAGTTGACCTAGCACTTAGTAGGGATCTGAGCTATTGGAATATAAGGACAATCTAATTTTGACTAGAGAAAGAAACCAGAATGATGACTAATATTTACTGAGTGTTTATTATGTACAAAACATCATGCTAAGTCCTTTGAGCTCATTATCACATAAGAAACCCATGAGATAGGTATTATTATCATCCCCATTTTGCAGTTGAGGAAACTGAGGATGAAGTAATGTACCTAAGGTGATATGGGTTATAACTAACAATCCAGCCCTGTTGACAGCAAAGTCTGTGCTCCTAAGGAAGAAAGGAGGGAGCCCGGCCTGCCAGTGTTGACCCATGAACCAGGAGGTCAAGGCTCAAGTCCCCGTCAGGGCGCATGCTCAGGTTGCAGGCTCCATCCCCAGTAGGGCGCCTGCAGGCACAGCCAATCAATGAGTCTGTTTCATCATTGATGTTTCCATCTCTCTCTCCCTCTCCCTTCTTCTCTGAAATCAATAAAAATATATTTTAAAAAAAGAAAGGAGGGAAAAAGAGAAGGGAGAAGGGATGGGGGCTGTATCTGTGTGTTGCTAAGCCACTGTAGCTGTATCTAAGAAAATTCAAGTCTTTAAAAAAGATGATTTTTTTTTTTTTAAAACTATCATTTCAATGTGAAAAAGTGAGTTTGGAGCTAGGGAGTTTCTGAATTACAATGATAAAGTAATTAATTTCTGCAGTAAAAATAAAAGTGCTTTAACTTCATAGGTTTACAGTCATAACACCTGGGCAAGGGTTAGATGAGTCTCTAGCACGGGCTTCCCAGGAACCCTTATCGCTCCCTCTCCCCGGTGTGATAAAAAGACCTGATAAAAGGGAGTAGCTCTGCTCCAGCCACACCTCTTTTTTTCTTGCAAAAGTTCAACCCAAAGCAGCCTGCACACGCCAATCAAATTCCTTGCTTAGCAATTGTGTTCTCACCAATGGGAGTAATGGAAACCTCGGGCTGTATGTAGAGGAAATAACTGGACTTCGCATGTGTCCCAAGTTCAATGCCAGGGATCTGGGTTCTGAGGGAGCCCACATAAGGCACCACCTCTGGGGAAGCCGGGGAAAAGGAAGGAGGTGGAGGGGCGGGAACAGAGAGGTGTGAATGGGTGATCAAGTGGAAGCAGAAGACCACCGACTTCCAAGTTTGCCCAGGACTTTTCAGGATGACCTTGAGGGAGGTCTACTTCCTAGTTTGGGAGAAGCCACTGCTCCACTGGGCGGCCGCCTTCATGGGATGAGGTGAAAGGGTGTCAGGCTTCTCTTCTTCCATGTAGGTGGTGGCTCTCGCGCGGCGTGGGACAGGAGTTCTTGCCCAGTTTTTTCAAAAGTGGCACGTTTTGGAGACCTGTGATAAGAGAAGTAGGCTCTTGTTCCTATTCTGGCCTACTTTGTGGCCTGGGTAAGTCATTCAACCACCCTGGTCTTGTTTCTACACTATACATCAGGGGATTGGCATGTTATCATTCCATGTACTTGGTAATTACATCCATGACAAATGCCAACCAGGGTGGTATTAGAGGGAGCTGGACTCAGACTCATCTGAGGGTTACATTAGTGACTGCACTTCTGGGCTCTTTAAAACCATGCCACAGTGTTTCATTCTCTCAATAAAATGGACAGGTGGTTTCACGTTTTCTTTAGTGTTTAACTGATGTGCATTGGTCATGATGAGTTTGGTGTCTCCGTGGTTACTTATAAAAATGAAACCATGACTACAGAAATTGGAGTCAAATAGGAAAAGCTTGGATTCTGGTCTTGCTTCCTTGGTGCCAGGTGCCCAGGAGAATTGGTTGCTGGGGACACATCAACTGAGGGTGTCACAGGAGTGACCCTGACTTTGTACCTTCCTATCAAAACGTGCATTGTTGAACTGTGACAGGGAGCTATACCCAGCTTTCAAATCGAAAAGAATATGGAAAACTCTTTATAGTATTGGAACTTACACTAATATCTAAATTTTCTGAAGGTTCATCAGATGCCATTGTCAGAATGTTTTGAAAATGTATTTATTTATTTTTAAAATGAGTTTACATTCTAATATCTTAACTAAGAAGAGCACACACCAGTATGTGGAAAAGCTAAGATTTGAACTCGTGAGTTTTCCATATTCTTTTAATATGGAAACTTAGAGTTTATTGCCTACCCCCACACGCTTTAGATTCTAAGGTCTAAAGAAAATTTCTCGGCATATACAACGTATTTTCCATTAGTACCTCTTAAAACATGACCACTTTCTTGTGGGCTTCCTAGAACTCCCTTCGTATGGATATAGCATGTTCAGTGAAACAGTCCTATTAATACACACATACGTGACTTTCTGTTCGGGGCTGTCACAGAACAACGCTTTACTGAACAGCTTTGCTCACTCCTGCACATCTGGCAGCAGCAGGGTAAACTCCTAGAAGAGGAGCTGCTAGGTCCAAGGTTAAGGTCATGTTCAATTTTCTAAGGAAGCCTTGGATTCTTCAGGGCTGTACACCGGGGCCCATCATGACTTTCTCCGAGGTTTCCTGTGAGGATGACAGGGGATGAAGGGATGTGAAAGCCCAGCACAGGTGAGCGGCTGTGGATGGATGTTAACCCTCCTTTTTC